>NW_024070203.1:93551617-93631134 GCF_014754425.2 Oryx dammah
GCGGACTTTATTGATTCATTTAATCAATTACTACTTACTTAATGTTGATTATGCAAAGTTCTAATCTCCTCCCTCCGAACATTTTCGTGGAAAGAAAGCTGTGCTAACTTTATTTAGCTAACTACCATGATGCCAGCTACCATGTTTCTCCACATCTGGGCATCCTGAGTAGGGAAACCAATGTATATGCCCTACTTTCTTTTCTCTTCTCCCCACCTCTTTTTCCAGCTCAAGACTTTCCTTTCTACCCACATTTGGACAAGAAGAGCCTTTGGCCTAAGACCCTGATTTAGAAGGTCTTATGTGTCACACCCTCACGAGTGAGTGCGAGTGACAGTTGCTCCGTCATGCCTGACTCTTTGCAACCCCACAGACTGTAGCCCACCAGGCTCCTCTGTCCTCAGGATTCTCCAGGCACGAACACTGGAGCGGGTGCCATTTCCTTCTCCAGGGGATCTCCCCGACCCAGGGATCCTGCATTGCAGGAGAGTCTTTACCAGCTGAGCCACCAGGGAAGCCTCCTATTAAGAGATATTTCTAAGTATTAAGACAGGTCAACTTAAAAAGTATTGGCAGATACATGCTTGACTTTGTCTTATAATCTATAGATGGTACTTTAGAATATTGGATTAGAATAAAGGTGTAATAAATCCTTACACCTTTTCCAAAGGAATACCCAAGACAGAAGTAGCAATAAAGTTATAAATGACAGTCATCAACCAGATGAAATAATTTAGATGAAGCTTTTCTCTCTCAAAGAGATGGGGACTGGGCAAGTGGTCAGGAAGGAAATACAATGTGCTTTGAACTTTGTATGAAAAATAATGTTCAGTTCCACATTGCTGAACATAGTTCTGTTTTTGCCAAATAAATTGTCTACTTCAAATTACTGTCCAAATGCTTTATTAAAACTCCGCTTCTGCCTTTGTTTTGGAATCTGTTACTTTTGTTGCCCCTCCTGATCACTGTCCTCTGAAGCTCCTGCTCTTTCCTGCTGTCCCCTGACACCTCGGTGGCCCTCGCGCCGTTCCCTGAAGCCTCGGTTGCCTTCCCGCTCTCCTCGGAAGTTGCGATATCCTTCCCGTGGACCTTCTAGCTCTGGTTGCTCTGTGGCCCCAGAAAGCTGCCAGCGCCGAGAATCACGCCACTCTTCCTGCACTTCTGTCACTGATGCAGTAAGGATGTTGAAGCAAACACCCTGCTCTCCTTTGAGAAAGGCCGTTCCCTTCACTAGCATAACTAATGTTTGCCATTTCAATCGAGCACTGCAAGATCACGGCCGTAAAGCCCGCTTCTGAGTTGCTCAAGCAGCGCTGGCCCACCGACATGGCCCTGGAGAAGTGGGCCAGCTTCTCGGCTGACTGCTGGAAGTGACCCAGGGCAGCGGGAGGCACAGAGTCCCAGAGTCTGATGGCGTCTTTGCTAGAAGCTTTTATTATCTCTGTTGCAGAAGGAACACCTATTCGTTTAAATCTGATTCCCACTTTTTGCTCCGCTTGGGCTAACTGGTATTCTTTGTGCTGGGAAAAGCAGATGCTAACTCCGGTCCTCCCCGCTCTACCTGTTCACCCAGAATGATGAATGTAGGAGAGTGGAGAATGTTGAACAACCAGCTCAGCCTTGGGGATATCTAACCCACATGCAGCAACATTGGTTGCAAGCAAAACCCCAACACCTCCATTTCTAAAGCCTTTCAGGGTGACTTCCCTTTGCTTCTGTGAAAGTCTCCGTGTAACGACTGGGCATCCTGCTTACAGCCACATTCTGCAACAACTCCGGGCTTCTCTCTTTGTTTCAGAAAATATGATAGTGCTCCCTGGAAAACCGCTGTACTCTCGCATCACGTCTCCAGTAACTGTTGCCCTGAGTCCAGTGGCACCCGATAGCCAGACGCTCTCAGTGACTGCTGTTTTCTGCGTTTTTTTTACCAATCAGGTCCACTTGTTCATATGCAGCTTTCATGTATTTCTTAGCAACAGTATACACCCAGTGGGGGCAAGTTGCAGGAAATAGATTTTTTTTTTTTTTTCTGCAACACCCACACAGCTAAGGTTTTAACAAAAAAAAAAAAAAGCAAAAAAACCTTTTCCACTTCCATGTCCTGGGTGGGACAAGATCATGGAGACAGATACTCTGTCAGCGCATGGAAATAATTTGAGTGGCAGAACTCATAAATAAAAGAAGGACAAACTAATTAACAAATCGCTTTTCTCAGATAGCATAAAGTCAATAGATTTAAGGAGATATAATTTCCAGGAAGGGACAAGAAGGCATTCATTAACTGGCTCAATGTGCCAACTGAGAAATATTTTGCAATGTGATAAATTCATATTGTTTTTTAGTTTGTTTATACGTTGGTCAAGATCTATGCTATCCAACATGGTGGCTATTTCGATTTAAATAAATTGAAGTTAAACAAAATGAAAAATCCAGGTTCTCTGTCCCATTCACCACAATTCAAGTGTTTGACAGCCTTGTATGGAGCATGGTTGCCATATGGCACAGTTCAAATGCAGAACATTGTCATCATTGCATAAAACCCTATTTGACAGCATCAGTCTAGATGTGATAAATATGGAGGATGACATTGATTTTTTACATTGGCAGTTAGGTTGATACAGAAGCTGGGATTGTGAAAGTTTCATTTTTACACAAATATTTAATATAATTTAATAAATTCTCAAAAAGTATACAGGTAATTTAAGTAGTTAAAAGATCAGTCAGAAAGGCCTAAAATAAAGGCGCCAAACGGTAGGTAAGGCAAAAAGGTGTGCAAAGGAGAATATCGCCTGAAATACAGAAGTATTTTGTGTGCCATGTAAGGCGCAGCATCTGAACTTGTTACTAGGAGAGTGGTCTCAGTGATGCTCATAGAAATGATGTTGGGAACAATTCAGAGACTATGTTCTCTGGGTCTAGTGAGTGGAGGGACATCTCGATGAAACACGTATCAAATCTGATGTCATAACTATTCTCAGATACATGCTAAGAATAATGACTAAATGCTCTTAAAGCACAACATTAAATGTTGTTTAACATATGAGATTCACCAGAAGAGAGAAATGAGACATGGGTTTATGAACTTGAATGTTTCATACAGAAATGCTAAATTTACAGCACACTGTGGTTTATGTGATAAAATTAGGATATTTTATGACATCTTTGTATTGAAAGTGAAGTGAAAATCACTCAGTCGTGTCCAACTCTTTGTGACCCCATGGACTATACAGCCCATGGAATTCTCCAGGCCAGAATGCTGGAGTGGGTAGCCTTTCCCTTCTCCAGGGGATCTTCTCAACCCAGGGATTGAACCCAGGTCTCCTGCACTGCAGGCAGATTCTTTACCAGCTGAGCCACCAAGACAGCCCAAGAATACTGGAGTGGGCAGCCTATCCTTTCTCTGGTGGGTCTTCTGGGCCCAGGAATCGAACCGGGGTCTCCTGCACTGCAGGCAGATTCTTTACCAGCTGAGCCGCCAAGACAGCCCGAGAATACTGGAGTGGGTGGCCTATTCTTTCTCTGGTGGGTCTTCTGGGCCCAGGAATCGAACCGGGGTCTCCTGCATTGCAGGCGGATTCTTTACCAACTGAGCTATCTTTGGTGTTAATAATTTATTAGATGTGATCACATTAAAATGTTTTAAATTATATGTAAAATTATAGTTAATTTCTGAAGCTAAGTTTTGCTTCAAGAATTCATTGACAATGTTAATTGCTATTTCCTCAGAAGAGGGAAATTTCTCTACATTGAATTTAATTCTAAGAACTACAATGACTCAAAATGTTTTGTCTAATTTGGCTTTGCTGTCAATTTACCCAAATTATACAAAAAATCTTTAACAATGTAATTAGTGTGCTGAAATAAAGGCAAGCCATATTTTTATGAAAAATATAATAATTTATGAATGTCTTTAGAACTCATTTTAACATGAGCAGTGTACCAACAGAACTGTCACTTGAATTAAACTCAGTTATCTTTGACATTATACTTACTTTTGATCATTTAAAACTAATGGTATTAAAAATATTTTTCAGTTTTGTCATTATGAAGGTTTACTTTTCAAGGAAGTAGGATAGAACACATATGTCTAAAATTTTTATTTATTTATTAGCTGTGCCGCACAGCATGTGGGATCTTAGTTCCTTGACCAGGATCCAACCCAAACCCCTGCAATGAAAGTGCAGAGTCTGACCCAGGGATGGCCTGGGAAGTCCCGCAGGACAGAGTCTAACCACCATCTGTCCGTGTGGCGCGTCCCTTTAAAATACATTGTTATATGGCGTGTGGGCCTCTATTTGTCCCTTGGCCTTTGGTCTGGGAATAATAAGAGCGGCCTGGCTCTGTTCGTTAGTCCTTCTGGAGGAAGTAAAAAATACCTTTTCCCACAGGTTAGAGCTTCCTGTTTCCGAGCCTGAGAGAACTTACAGAGACAAGTACAGGATCTAGTTCAGGTTCACAGTTCACCTGTAACTGTTACGTCATTTCAAACACTTGAGGGTTGAGAATATTTAGAGAAGACTGTGCTTACGTATTTGCAGTGGGTTATACTTCAGTGGGGGGAAGGCAATGGCACCCCACTCCAGTCCTCTTGCCTGGAAAGTCCAATGGGCGGAGGAGCCTGGTGGGCTGCAGTCCACGGGGTCACGAAGAGTTGGACACGCCTGAGTGACTTGACTTTCACATTTCACTTTCACGCATTGGAGAAGGAAATGGCAACCCACGCCAGTGTTCTTGCCTGGAGAATCCCAGGGACGGGGGAGCCTGGTGGGCTGCTGTCTCTGGGGTCGCACGGAGTCGGACACGACTGAAGCGACTTAGCAGCAGCAGCAGACTTCAGTGGGGGCTTCCCCGTTGGCTCAGCGGTAAAGAATCTGCCTGCAGTGCAGAAGCCGCAGGAAACACAGGTTTGATTGCTGGGTTGTGAAGATCCCCTGGAGGAGGGCTTGGCAACCCGCTCCAGTACTCTTGCCTGGAGAATCCCACGGACAGAGGGGCCTGGTGGGCTACCGTCCATGGGGCCGCAGAGTCGGACATGACTGAGCGACTGAGCGTGCATACTTCAGCGGATACCAAACCGACTTACGCCGCCTCTGCAGAAACAGAGCAACAGGAGAAAGAAACAGTTAGGTTCTTGTTTGAGGGATTTCACTGGTGCCCCAGGAAAAATGTGTTTGGTAGCAGAGTTGCCTTAAACTGTGGACTGGTTGGTTGAACAGAAGATAGGAAGCCCCCTTCCCTTGGGCTCTGACCGGATTTCTCTGATTTGAATGTTATAGATCTGGAGGAGTTCCGTCTAAAAGCAGACATAGGAATTATTTCCAGTTTTATTAAATTATAGTTGACAACAATGTAAATATTTAAGGTGGACAACTTGATGTTTTGTATATGTACACATTATGAAAAGATCAATACAATCAAGCTAATTAACATATCCATCACCTCAACAGCTACTGTTTTCTTTCTTCTTCTTTTTGGTAGAGTGTTTACAGGTCTAAAAGATTAGGATTTGTGGCTTGCTGTTTTGGCTTTCCAAGAGGCTCAAGTAGTAAAGAATCCGCATGCCAATGCAGGTACTGTAAGACCTCAGTTCGATCCCTGTATCGGGAAGAGCCCCTGGAGAAGGAAATGGCAACCCACTCCAGTACTCTTGCCTGGGAAATCCTGTGGAGAGAGGAGCCTGGAGGGCTTATGGTCCATGGGGTCGCAAAGCGTGAAACACGACTAAGCATGCAGTGCAGACACAGACGAGTCTGCTGTTTAAACACTGCGCAGTCACATCACTGTAGCTCAAAGGTGGGGAGTGAGTTTTACCCCAGTTTCCCTGGAAGTAGAGAACAGTCTCCATGAGTTGTAAAGCTACATGCTCTTTCTGTTTGCATTCTTGCTAAAGTTTGTTGAAGCCCTTCAACAATGGGGACTTTTGGTTCTTTTTTGACCAGTGACCTAATCTGTTGGGGATAACCACCAAGAGTATGCTCCCACTGGCCAGGCAGCTGTGACACACCATAGTAAAGACAGGCCTCCTCAGAGGCCTGCTCTCCGTGAAAGTGCCCCCCAGCCTGGCCCAGAGGGGAGGGCCGTTCCTGGAGCTGCTGGAAAGGGCTCTGGGCTCAGGTTTCAGAAGAGCAGCTGCTGGCCGTTCAGGCGTCTGAAACCTTTGCATAGAATGTGTAAAGTGTCTGACTTACAAGGAAAGCTGGCAGCTCTGACCTCAGGGAAAGAGGTGGCTTTTGGAAGGGAAAGATGAGCTGGAGCAGGAAAGGGCAGGCGGCAGGATGAAAGGGGCAGCGTCTGTGGGCTGGGGGGGCAGAAAGAGGGGCGCACTTCCAGAAGGAACGACTGCCAGTTAATTTACGTATGTGTGTGCGTGCGTGTGTGTGCGTGCGTGTGTGCGCGTGCGTGTGGCTGGGTGGGGGGGATGCTTGAGTGACAGCTGGCTGAAATGAAGGCGTGGGGCCCCTTAGAAAGTGAGCTGATGAGTGTGTGCCTGCTCAGTCGCTTCAGTCGTGTCCAGCTCTTTGCAACCCCATGGACTGCAGCCCACCAGGCTCCTCTGTCCTTGGGATTTTCCAGGCAAGAGTACTGGAGTGGGCTGCCATGCCCTCCTCTAAGGGCTTTTCGTACCCGAGTCTCTTGTCTCCTGCGTTGGCAAGCGGGTTCTTGACCTCTAGCGCCACCTGGGAAGCCCCTGAATGATGAGGCAGAAACTGCGTGAAGATAGAGCCTGCTTCAGGGTCAGGCCTGAGATGCTGAGTGTGGAGGCGGTGATCAATAAATGACTAGGAATTAACCAGTGAGGGAATGGCTCAGTGCATTTGTGAATTTCTTGAGTGTGCTTATGGCCCTACTGGAAAGTGCTTGAAGGTTCCACCAGACGTGTACGGATTTGGAATAATGGCTCCTTCTATGTGAGCTCAATGCATCCAGCCTCAATTTTTCCTTCTTTTTTTAAATTTCTTTAAAATTTTGGATTATAGTTCATTTCAATGTTACATTAGTCTTAGGTGTACAGCAAAGTGATTCAGTTAAACGTATACACATATTCCTGGAGAAGGAAATAGCAACCCACTCCAGTATTCTTGCCTGGAGAATTCCATGGACAGAGGAGCTTGGCAGGATACAGTCCGTGGACTTGCAAAGAGTCAGACACGACTGAGTGGTTAACACATACATATTTTCCTTCTTTTTTCAGATTCCTTACCTGTTTAGATTTTTACACAGTATTCAGTAGAGTTTCTAGTTGGTCCTTGTTGGCTATCTGTTTTATTTTTTTAACGATTTTTATTGAAGCGTACTTGCTTTACAACGCTGTGTTAGTTTCCATTTCGCGGCACAGTGTATCAGCTGCACATGCGCGTATCTCTCCGCTTTTTTGGACCCTTCCCCTTTCGGTCACCACGGAGCACTGAGCAGAGTTCTGTGCACACAGGAAACCCTCACCACTCACCTATTTTATGCACAGTATCAGCAGTGTGCACACGCCAGCCTGTCTCACAGCTCATCCCCCACGCCCCACCTCTCCCCCTGGGTATCCATACACTTGTTCTTTAAAATTCGCTTGATGATAACAGCTTTGCTCAGTTGTGTGAGAATTAAAGTGGCATATGTAAGTTCTAGGTGTGTATTTATTCTGAGGACGTAATCTCTTTAAACTTTCTCTTTTCCAGAAGCTGGGAAAGGATAGTTGTAATGAATCAGCCCATGTAATCTGCTTTTAGTAGCCAACGTTATCCGATACTTAGAAACACGGCAAAGAGGACTGCGTGTCCTCTCAGTGTCCTCCAGGCACAGGAGTAATAGGCCCCCCAACGACTTCTTGGTATTCTAAGAGAAAATGCCTGTATTCGATATTCTGTTTTCGATGGATGAGGGCCTTAACTCTGTCATAGTACCTTTTAGCAGATTTTTGTTTGGTAGAAATGCAAATTTCTATCCAATAGAAAATTTCGCTGCAGAGGACAGTTTGCTTTCTACCTAACATAGCAATTTTACTTCAGTGTTCTTTAATCCCTGTAAATTCTCAGTTGGTATTTGATACTATTTTATGATTCTGCTGATTCCCTCTTAAACTGGTCAAATAAGTTGATCCTTCTATATTAATTAATAACATAAATTGATCATGTGAGTCATGTTTTCAGCTTTTGAAAATCATACTTTGACAGTATTTAGAGATCTCCATCTTTCGCTATTAATGCCTAGAGCAAGCCTATGCTGGGCACTCAGCATAGTTTTTTGAATAAATGGGTGAAGAATAAACTAGAACGTGAACTACTAAAGGAGGACAGAAGGGACCCTGAGTTCTTCCAACTTTTGAGAAAACTAATATTTAATGAGGTTTTTATGTATGGCAAAACCAATACAGTATTGTAAAGTAAAATAAAGTAAAAAAAAAAAAAATTAGGTTTATAGCAGAATTTTAGAATTCTGAGATAATTTCCTTTTTACCAGTGTTAAATTTATACTAGTGTTAGATTTTTATATATGAAATTATGGTAATAGTACTTTGAAATAAAAAATTGGAAATTTGCATCTCTGTGCTGGTTCATTGTTTTTAGAAATGTCTCTGGCCCTTGTAATTCACTTGATCGCTAAGATTTAGTCCTCACTTGAAATGATCATCATGGGAAGATGAGATCTGGTTTACTTTAAACAAGTCATGTAGCTTCCAGCAAGATGTCCAAGACTTACTATCATTAAGAGAAACGGCTGTTTTGAAAGGCACTGTGCCTGCAAACTCTTTTATTCCCACTAATGTCAGCTTTTAAGTAGCTTTTAGAATAAAGGAGAAAATTTTTCCTTTTGCCATAAAAAGAAACAAGATGGTGTGGTCTACTTCAAATGTTCATGTAATTATCATTAAGCTGGTATGATGCCTGAAACATAGTAGGTGCTCACTTCATATTTGTGAAATACATTTATTTTCTACTTTAAAGATTATTTTTAATGGAGTTTAGTTGCTTTGCAATGCTGTGCTAGTTTCTACTGTGCAGCAAGTAAATCAGCTCTCTGTAGGCCTTTTGGACTCCTTCCCATTGAGGTCACCACTGGGCACTGAATAGAGTTCCCTGTGCTATGGTCTAGTTCAGTTCAGTCCAGTCGCTCAGTCGTGTCCGACTCTTTGTGACCCCATGAATTGCAGCACGCCAGGCCTCCCTGTCCATCACCAACTCCCGGAGTTCACTCAGACCCACGTCCATCGAGTCCGTGATGCCATCCAGCCATCTCATCCTCTGTCGTCCCCATCTCCTCCTGCCCTCAATCCCTCTCAGCATCAGGGTCTTTTCCAATGAGTCAGCTCTTCGCATGAGGTGGCCAAAGTACTGGAGTTTCAGCTTCAGCATCAGTCCTTCCAAAGAAACCCCAGGGTTGATCTCCTTCAGAATGGACTGGTTGGATCTCCTTGCAGTCCAAGGGACTCTCAAGAGTCTTCTCCAACGCCACAGTTCAAAAGCACCAATTCTTCGGCGCTCAGCCTGTGAAAAGGCAAACGGTCTTATTAGTTATCCGTTTTACACATACAGGCTTCCCTGTGGCTCAGCTGGTAAAGAATCCACCTGCAGTGCTGGAGACCCCGGTTCGATCCCTGGCTTGGGAAGATCCCTTGGAGAAGGGAAAGGCTACCCTCTCCAGTATTCTGGCCTGGAGAATTCCATGGACAGTATAGTCCACATATATTTATATATATATACATGTATAGACCATGTATATTTATACATAGTATCAGTTGGAATTCATTTAGACAAGGTTCCTTTTTGTTTCCCATCTTTCATTGATCAAGCCTTACCCTCTAGGGTTTTAACTTGCTACCATTTCACATGTTTGTAGAATGAAGAAAAATATAGGCATCTATAATATCTTTATATCATAAAACATACCTAGTAGTAATCCTATGGGTATTACATGATAAAATTATAAGATGCATTTTTAAAAGTCTTGTAATATTAATTGTCCCTATTAGGAAATGACAGGAGTGGACAGTAGCAATAACAAGGAAAACAGACCTTCTGAAAGAGGATCCTCACAAGTCTCACGTCCCCTTAGGAGGCTTTCTCTTTATTACAGCAGATGACAGTGCTTTGTTCAAAACAGTTGTTGAGAAATATTCTCAATCAGGAAGAAGACGAGGGTTAGAAGGAAAATACTAAACTAATTGTCACACGGAAAAAATGACCAGTGATTATGAAGCCCCCTAATGTCTCGTGATGCGAATGAGAAATATTCTCAATCAGGAAGAAGACGAGGGTTAGAAGGAAAATACTAAACTAATTGTCACACGGAAAAAATGACCAGTGATTATGAAGCCCCCTAATGTCTCGTGATGCAATGGTGAACCAGCACTAAATCACTAACGCGTCGTCACTAATTTGCAGAAAGGTAAATTGTCTACAAATGCAGCAGTCTCCCTGAAATGTGTTCACAGTCGCCTGTGACTACCTATCTGTTGAGTTTATTTAGGCCACTGTAAGTGTCCAGAACACTTGACAATTGGGTTTAAATCCAAGCACTCTTTTTTTCCCCCTAGAAAAGTGACTTAAGCTGGAAACTAAACAAATATTTGAAGTTGGTGAAGGAGTGGTGAGTAGATTAAGAACTTCAGATAGACTTTGACAAGATGGGCATCAATTAATGTTGAGTATTAAAGCAATGGGGTGTGTGTGTGTGTGTCTGGTGGGGGTACACTTTGAACTTGGTCCCCATGATTGCATTGTGAATACCTTCCTATATTCTAAGAAAGTGAAAAATATACATGGTGCTTTCAAACATGAGCTCTTCCAACTTGATGCTGCCCAGCTCAGCAAACGCAGAAGGAAGCCCGGGCTGAAGCAGGCGTTCAGATGTGTGCACTGGGCGGCTCGTAGCCCGTGCTGACTGTTCTGTTCTGCGGCCACAGTTCTGGGTGTAAGAGTTTGTGATACTTGACGATGCTGAGGTATTCTATGGAGCCTCTGCTCTCACAGCTAAGGGCTGGTGTCACTCCCACATCGCAGTGCTTGCAGAATTAGAGCCATGGCTATAAGATTTATGGCTGCATTTATCAGTATAATTTCCCCTCTCATTTTTGATTTATCTGTAAGTACATAAAAAAGGATCATATATTTAAGGATAAGAACTTTCTGAAATACCATTTTCTTGTTTAATTACATCATTGCTGTTTGCTTCAAGGTACATGTTTGAGTGAGTACTAAAAGGATTTAAAATGAGCATGTGTTATTTTTTCACTAAGAAAATAATATGTGCTCATATGAAAAACTGCTCTTGTGAAAAGAAAAAAGTGATCTGTGTTCTTATCACTCAGTGAGAGTCAATGTTCACATTTGCATGTGTTTCCCTTCTAGTTTTTTTAAAAAATGTATCATTTAGTTTTTACCATACTGTGATCATACCAAGCATACATGTTGGTGCAGAATGTTGAACTAGATTCTATCAATTCTTGTTAGTGAGTAATAGAAAAAAAAGGCCAGGATAAATGAAAACTGAAAATAGATGAAAACTCACTGTAGCCAATGGTCTAAACTTCCTCTTCCATCAAATCTTTTTTTTTTTTTAATGTTAAAGAGCACCTTTTCTTTTATTCTTTTTCTAAATAAAGTAGCTAATTATGTGGTTGTGGTGACTCGCTCATCACCACCTCATGGGAGCTCCTTAACAAGCACAGTCAGCAACAGTCATGGGACTGCCCTGGTGGTCCAGCGATTAAGGCGTCATCTTCGCATGCAGGTAGGGTGGCTTGGACCCTTGGTTGGAGAACTAAGATCCCATATGCCTTGTGGCCAAAAAGCCGAAATATAAAACAGAAGCAATATTGTAACACATGAAATACTTTAAAATGATCCATGTCAAAAGAAAAACTTAAAAAAAGAAGTACTAGCTGTACCACCATTAACATGTTCTGATACAGTCAGATCTAAGAACCAGGTGTCTGAACTCCGCAGTGTTCTTTCCATTGCATCAGGCTCCCACCTTTGGGATCTGATTGGATGCAAATACTTTCTTAAGCTCTTCCTAGGTCACAATTTTCTTAGTCATTTTTTTGGCATCTGAACTTGAATAAGCTGAAGAGATCTAAGAAGTCTGGTATAAACACCAAGGGCCATGCCTGGCTTCCAATTCCAAAAGTTAGTTTGTTCTGTTGTGCCCATGAACACTAAAATATATGAAAAGCAGATATTTTGATTGGAATCTTTGTTCCATTTTTTCTACTTGTGTGATTTGAAAATTTATTTCTAGTTATGTATCTGAACTTTAGCTTTCTGATCAGTAAAATGGGAATAATATTATCTCCTAGGGCATAATATTATCTCATGAATTTTGAATATGATCATACAACTTAGAAGTGACTGATAAAAAGCACTCACCACATATTAGAAGGATAAATCAGGTCAGCAATAATCAGATATAACCCCTTAGGTGATGCTGATAAATAGCTAAGCCTTCTAAAGACTAGGGATTGCGGAACAAAGGGCCCTGCAGTTGGCCTTGCATCCAAGGCTTGCAGAAATGGGGCGATATGCAGGACTCTGGGTGGGAAAAAGGACGGAGTATTTCAAAGTCTTTCTCACTGCTTTCCAAAGAACTTTTGATAACAGCGACCCACCATTCTTGTCTTTGAACCTCCAGTGCCCCAGTTCTAAGTAAGTGCGTGTATGTGCCAGAAAACCTTCTAGATGCTAGGGACTTTCAATAATCGGTTTTCAAATTAATTAGTGTATGGTGGGGGTGACTTAGGCATGTTGTTTTTTTAATCCATTAACTTTTTCGGCTGTGCCAGCCTTCGCTGCCATATACGGGCTTTCCCTAGTTGTGGTGCGGCACGGGCTCCAGGCATCGAGGCTCGTGGGCTCTGCAGCACAGGCTCTGAGGCTGTGGCCCGTGCACTCCAGCTGCTCCATGGCCCGCAGGATCGTCCCAGACCAGGGACTGAGCCCGTGCTCCCTGCATTAGCAGGTGGATTCTTCACCTCGGTACCACTGGAAAGTCTCAAAGGGACCTTTTAAAATAAATTTTATCTTCTTTTCTTCCTCATCCTGCTCTTCAGTTTGGACCAGTCTTAGGAGGAAATGGCAATCCACTCCAGTACTCTTGAATGGAGAATCCTATGGACGGAGGAGCCTGGTAGGCTGCCAGGGTCCAGCCCCGGTGGATCCAGGGTGATTCGAAGGTGGGGGGACGGCGTTGGCGTCTTTGGAAAAATACATATTTAATTACAGATATATAGAGAGATTAGAAACGGATAGTGTAGTAGGAGAATTAGTGGAGAAAAGAGGCTGAATTCAGCCAGAGAAACGGGAGCAAGAAAGAAGCAACATGGTGGAATCAGTCTTTCCGGAAACTGATCCGATTTCTTTATTTTGGGGTTTGCTTATATACCTTTTGTTACACATAGGGATGAATACAGAGTCACGCGGGGGGTCTTAGGGATATTACATTATCTTCTGGCCATGAGTGAGACCTGCTGACATTCTATGATCCTTTCTTTCTGATAACCAAAAACCTTATTTCTTCCAAGGGTGTTTTTTCTTAAACCAGGCACCACCCTCCAGATAAAGTTGCATTCCTATAGGGTGAGGGTGTAGTGAGTTACAATCAAGAAAGGAATTTATTTAACCCAAGGTTAACAGGATTAATCTTAAAGGTTAATACTTATTTCTCCTATATGTTAGTTATATTCATTATACGGGCAGGGAATATGAAGATTTAGCAGCAAACATCAGCCCAACAAATGAAAATCCTTTCACCAATGTTCCCTTTAAGATCTATTTAGTCTTAAGATAGCGATAAAGTTACATTTTTACGTAACAAAGACACAGTGATTTATAACAAAGCACAGTGATCTATTACAAAAGAGAAAATCCATTAACTCAAAAAGTCTAGTATTGCTAACATCAAAAACTACTATATTTCCTTTTCTATATTCCAAATACATTGATTAATATATTCCCAGGTGCCTAAGGATATGGAGGCCTGGCGGTAATCATTGACTCAATGATAAGAAAAAGCCCTATGCTAATTAAGACTCTCAAAATACTCCAAAACTCTCTGTGCTGTTTAGTGGCAGGAGTATGGATAATCCTGTCACACAAGCTAGTCTGTCAGCAGAGAGGTTTGACCTGAGACCTCCTTGTCCCACCCAGGGCAGGGAATTAGCAGCAATTATTGGCACAACAGATGAAAAACCCTTCACCAATATAATTCCTAACCAACCCACTATACTAATAATTTCTAACTCCCCAAAAGAATTTGCCTTTAGTAAGTCTAAAACATCTCGTGCCTCTCAGGTTGGGAGGCTGTAAACAACCACATGTGGCCGGAGGAACCTATACAGGCGGGCTAGATAACCTTCAGAGGAGTCCGTAAGCTGAAACACTCTTTGTCACGCCCAGGAATTTTTATTGCCTCGGAGCTGCATGCTTACTCCTTCTCCGAGAGAAACGGTTATGGGGGAGAGCATAAAACAGACTCTGGTTTTGGGGTAGATGCTCGGGAACAGGGGGTTTCCTGAGGCTTGATCACGCCTTTGCGTATGCCAAGCCTCCTTCCTCATGACCTTTGCCCTGGGCGGAGTTCCTCACGCTGGCCCCCAACAGTAGGCTACAGTCCACGGGGTTGCAAAGAGGTGGACACGACTGAGCAACTTCACTTTCAGACAACCATATTCTGATTTAACTGATATTATTTAGTCCTGGGATTTGAACTCAAGATTGCTTATTCTATATTTTTTATAGAATTTATAGAATAAATATATATCCAGTATATTGACAGTGACTCAGTGTATTAAGAAAGTACACTAACTTTTTAATTATCTCCTCTCATCAGAATAAGGCAGGCCACATGAGAGAATTTTCCAGGTGACTGAGGTAATGCTTCTGCAAGGTTCAATACAATTTTGATTTTCATCATTTTTACAGTGAGAAATCATATGCTAGGACTGTATATTATTTTCTGCATCTTTAACCAGACAACACTGAATGTAATTTTACCTTTTGTCAAGGACTGGGACATTCCTTTTTTTTGCTCGTGAATGTCCTTGGGATTTGGGGTTTGTTTCTTCGTCCCTCTCTCTCCTCTTAGTCGGAACCTTGACCATCACTCCTGCCACGTTTATGCACCTTTTCTTTCTCTTTTCCTTTGGTTTATCCTTTGGTTTCTTTCCCTTTCTTTGATTTCTTCTGTTTGCTGGTGCTAGTTTTTCTGGCCTAAAAATCAGATGATTGAACAAGTTAAAACTAGCCAAGGTCCCGAGTCCACTGAGCAAATGCAAGTTTTAATAAGGATGCTATTTGTTTTCTCATTTATTTCAACTGTGGGTGTTTTTAGGGTAGCCAGGAAAGGGGGGCTTAGTGAGAGGCACACTGACCTCCAGGTAAGTGAATGTGAAGAACTGTATTAACAATTCTTCAAGAAAGTCAAGTGTGGCAAGAACAGATGTAGATTAGCAAAGGTTGGGCAGACAGAGCTGGAGCCAGTTCTCCGGGAAGAACTGGACTGGGAGTCAGGGAGCCACAGAAGAGGAGACAGACAGGAGATGAAGCTGGAGAGGAATGAGACTAAGTGCCAAAAAGGGAAAAGGAAGGAGCTGTCACACGGATACCACGCATCCCATACAGCCTGACTATTTTATTTAACCCTCCGAGCACGTTATGTGGGTGTATCACATTCATATGACCCCCCCCGTCCTGAAAAAGAGTTCCTCTTCACCCTTCCCTTTCCTTCTCCTTTATCTATTAACTTCCTGTTGGGTTTGGTCCATGGGAGACTTTGATATGGAATGGAAGGTGAAAAGAGATCCAGTCTGGGTATTTATTTCTCTGGGTCACTGCCAGGCTGCATCCATCAACACTGTGGTCCCAGCACCTCCCTGCCCCTTTAGGCCTAGTGCCATAGCTGGTCCAGGCTGCGGGCTCCTTTAGACCCTGCCCACGTCTTTCCAATAGACCTTGTATTAAATTCTCATCAATTACCAGTTTTATGGTGTCATTGTTATCCTGCTGTTACCTTGATTGACCCAGGCACTGTGTTTTTATTCTTCTGTTATAAATGGTGTGAGTGAATTTTAGAGATTTTTATGTAACATGCCCACATTCACACATCTAGAAATAGTTGGCTCTGGGATTTGTAGCCAGGTCTGTCCAATGCCTATGTCCTTTGCATTATGCCAGGCTGGATGAGTATTTATGGGAGAAGCTAGGGGACCAGTATCCTTAGCTGGGAAGGATCCCACTATGAGATGAAGAAAGAAAAACTTATGATCTAAGTATGTTAACTGACTGTCTAATCTGGGCAAGACGCTGTCACTGGAGGGTCGCAGGACATTAGGCCTGGAGTGAGTTTTCATGCTGTGTTCAGTGGAGCCCCAGGAGTTCCACACAGAAACATCTGGGACTCCACGAGGAGCAAAGAGATATCGGCTGGGCTTAGACACTCTCATCTGTTTTCTTGAGGACAGATACACTTTAATCAGCTTTATTATTTTTTTTCTCTGTACTCACCAAATAAAATTATGAGAGAGAAGTCTCTAAAGCTTTCCTTGGTTTATTCTTTAAAATGAGACTGTCCTGTCCCTTAAGATGGTTGGTGCTATTTTTGAGATCTCACGTATAAAATACCTGGTTCTCAATAAATGTATATTTTCTTCTTATTTTCATTCTTCTCGAGTATATCCAGAGAATAAAATTCAGTTTAGGCCTTGAGTTTTTTCAGTTATATCTCTCACCATCAGTAGCTCCCTACGCGTGGCTGTGGTCTCGTAACTGAGCAGGACCCTCTGGAGCCTTCCCAGGACAGACCTGCCCCCATGCCCTCTGCAGCAGCTCCTCTCTGGAGGACCTAGGTAACAGTACTGATGGTGCACACTCCCTGAGTTGTTTACAGATGCTAAAAACCTCACCAGATGGAAGAAATTAACCACTTGGTGACCATGAGCACGTAGCCCCTGGTAGCTAAAGACTGAGAATGCTAACTAAGCCCTGGGACACAGTCCTGTTACCTCACCGCCAACCAGTCTGAAAATGGGGCCTAAACCGATCCCATGCCCTGCAACCTTGCTCCCTCACTTGGCTTTTAAAAACGCTGTGCTGAAACCCTTCAGGGAGTTCGGGTTTTGGGGGGAAGATGAGCCACTCTATTCCTTGAATACTTCTACAATAAACCTTTCCCTGCTCCCAATTCTGATATTTTTTTTTTGTTTGCTTGTGTGGTCTCACTGTGCATCAAGTACCTGAACTGAAGTTTGGTAACAGTCTGAAAAATTGCGGCAACTAGAAAGCTGAGGAGAGGGACACGAGTGCTCTCTGAGCTCTGACGAGCCAAACATGCCTTCTCTGCTAGGACAGAGCTGTGTGGTCCCTCTGACTCATGCTGATGAGCAGATGATCCAAGGGCTGATCCGTGAGACACAGGCTCGCACCCAGCTGCAAACAGCTGCCCCCGAGGCCTTCACCTGCCTGAGCAGCAGCATCATGCTCACTCTTGGGGCTCGCTAGGCAATCTGAGCTGGAAAAATACCATTTGCTAGGCATTTACCTTGAGCTATGTTTTTCCCACAACAGTGTTTTATAACCGCTGATCTAGAGAGTTAGGTGGAAGGTATAGTCCATGTATATATGTATACTCAGTTGTGTGAGCACACAAACATCTAAACACACACTAACACACTGCATCCATTCCTTTGTGGTGTAAAGTCATTATGCTGCTGCTGCTAAGTCACTTCAGTCGTGTCCGACTCTGTGCGACCCCATAGACGGCCTCCTACTAGGCTCCTCTGTCCCTGGGATTCTCCAGGCAAGAACACTGGAGTGGGTTGCCATTTCCTTCTCCAATGCATGATATATAATGAAGTATAACTAAACATCACTTCATGGGAAATAGATGGGGAAACAGTGGAAACAGTGTCAGACTTTATTTTTTTGGGCTCCCAAATCACTGCAGATGGTGACTGCAGCCATGAAATTAAAAGACGCTTACTCCTTGGAAGAAAAGTTATGACCAACCTAGATAGCATATTCAAAAGCAGAGACATTACTTTGCCGACTAAAGTCCGTCTAGTCAAGGCTATGGTTTTTCCTGTGGTCATGTATGGATATGAGAGTTGGACTGTGAAGAAGGCTGAACGTCGAAGAATTGATGCTTTTGAACTGTGGTGTTGGAGAAGACTCTTGAGAGTCCCTTGGATTGCAAGGAGATCCAACCAGTCCATTCTGAAGGAGATCAACCCTGGGATTTCTTTGGAGGGAATGATGCTAAAGCTGAAGCTCCAGTACTTTGGCCACCTCATGCGAAGAGCTGACTCATTGGAAAAGACTCTGATGCTGGGAGGGATTGGGGGCAGGAGGAGAAGGGGACGACCGAGGATGAGATGGCTGGATGGCATCACGGACTCGATGGACGTGAGTCTGGGTGAACTCCGGGAGATGGTGATGGACAGGGAGGCCTGGCGTGCTGCGATTCATGGGGTCGCAAAGAGTCGGACACGACTGAGCGACTGAACTGAACTGAACTGAACTGATAACTAAACACTTCAGCGCATCACATCAGTGGTTCTCAAGCTTGGCTGCATAGTAGTAGAATCAGCAAGAGGGTTTAAAAATTTTATAATGCCCAAGTGGCATCCCAGAATATTTAAATCAGAAACTTTGGAGTGATATTCCCGGTTATGGCAAAGTGCAACCAAGTTTGAATATTGGTGTACCAGATTAAACGCTTCTTATGATGAAATGCCCTTGGAATGCATTCACTTTGATAAAATAAGACATTTAAATTTTTACATATGGCCAGATTTCATACAGGTTTACTTCTGCTTCTGGCTGTGATGGAGTAACTGTGATAGGACATACCCCTTCACGGTAAACAGAGAGGAAACTGCATAAAATATATGAGACAACTGTTTCTGGACATTGGACAATAGTGCAGGACTGTGATTCATGAGAAAGAAATAAACAGTGTGAACCTGATGTTCATCTGGGCTGTGTGTCTGGAGGCACTTCCCAGACTGCAGAGAAGGGAGGAGAAACTCAAGCGAAGCACAGGAGCAGAGAGAGAGTGGGATTTTGGAAAAGTGAGGTGTCTGGAATTTAAGGGTCAGAGTATCAGGGAGGAGAAAGCTGCCTGGAGAAAAAACTCCAAAATCTACATAAAGGTCCCCTTGAGTATTGTGTTGAAGAGTAACCTACAGAGGTGAAGGGTGAGCCTCCATGAGGCTGGGCAGAAAAACAACCAAGGAACTGTAAGCTGAAGCGTTCCTAGAACACACGTAGGGCTGGGAGATGTCTGGGTTCTGGTCAACTGTAGCGAAGAGTTCGTGCTGGGGCCCTGAGGACGCTGGAGGATCACGCCTAGTGAGACAGAGCAAACCAGCTCTAGAGCAAAGGACACTCAAAACTTGCCCTAAAAAGCTTTTAAGAAAACTTTGCAAATCTCAGACTGAATAACAAGTAATTTAAGTGAATGAAGTCTGATGCCTTTTAAAGGAATGTATATTAAAAGAAAATCCAGCATTCAACATTATAAAATGCACAGTGCCCAGGAGCATTTAACAGAAGCAAAATACTAGATGTGTGAAGAAGCAGAAAAAGTACAACCTACTACAAGGAGAAGCAACAATTATTATAAACAAAATAAAAATGACAAAGGTAATAGAATTAGCAGATGAGAATCTTAAAATAGCTAATAACCTTCAAGAATTTAAAGGGAAAATTAGCCAAATTACAAGAGGAATGAGGGACTTTAAAAAGTGGAATTTCTAGAAATGAAACAATATCTGAAATGGAAAGATTCATTGGAATGGATTGGTAACTGTTAGACACTAAAAAGGAAAAGAAATCACTGAATTTGGAAGTGTAACAACGGAAACTATGCAAACTGAAGCACAGAGGGAAAAAGTCAGCATGAACAGAACCTTACTGGCCAGGGGATATGATCAAATGTCAGCAGATGTGTAATCAGAATTCAGATAATGTAGAGAAAAAAACCCAGACAGTTATTTGAAGAAACACTAGCAAATGTTTTGCAAACATGATGAAAACTACTGATACACATATTGAAGATACTCAGCAGACTCCCAACAAGGATAAGGAAAGAAAACGTCATATTGAATAGCATTTTTGAAAATCTATGGTAAATAATAAATCTTAAAATAAAACAAAAGCTATCATCCTAGAATCCATTATTCAATGCAGTTAGCTTTAAAAGTAAAAAAGAAAGAAAAACTTCTTTGGAGGTCGAAATCTGAAAGAGTTCAGACCTGGGTGCATACCTGCACCATAAAAATAGTGTTAAAGTTTTTATTGTTTTTGTTTGTTTGTGTTTTAATATGGAAGGCAAATACCAGATGAAAACTCAGAACTTGAAAAAATAAGTAACACTTGAAATGGTAAATATGTTGATTTATACACGAAAGACTTTTCCTTACCAACATATATTAAATACATAAAATTATTAATGAGATTTCAACACTCCTTTCTTTAGCACTAAGTGTTGGCAGTCCATCACTTTTCGTCTTGGACTAACTTCATGTTAAGTACTCAACTGCCAGATGTGGTGAGCGGTGAGTGTAGTGGGCAGCCCAGCTCTGGCCCATCAGCCTGGTTTGTCTCCTCATTTACAGCTGACCCTTGAGCAACCGGGTTTAAACTTCTTGAGTCCACTTGTGAGTTTTTTCAACAAATCCATACAGCAGGATCTGCAGTTGGTTGATCTCAGGATTCAGAGCTAGATACAGAGGGCTGACTATAAAGTTACTCTCAGATTTTGAAATGCACGGAGGCCCAGCATCCCTAACTTCAGCATTGTTCGTGGGTCAGCAGGATTTATTGTCATCTGAAGACAATATACTTCATACTTATTTCCTGTCTCTAAACTGTGAGCTGTTACCAGAAAGGACATAATCTCGTTCACGGCGGTGTGCCCTGTGGTTGGAACAGAGCCTGATAGACGGCAGGCACACCTCGGACACGTACTACTATCATTTACGTCTTGAATAAAAGGTGTTTCAAGGAAAAGACCTGGACACCACGTGCATCAGGTAGGGATCCTGCTGTGTGCAGTTGCGTTACGTTCCTGTACAGTCAGCTTTCTCTTCCTGACGCCTGGTTCTCGGCAACTATCGGTCATCTTTATTTTATTTATAGTTTTGGCTTTTCTAGGATTTTACTTGAATTAAATCATGAAGTGTGTAATTTTTTGTATCTGGATGCTTTTACTTAGCAAATCTCTTCTGGACATTTATTTATGTTACTGCTTTTATCTGTAGGTCATTTCTTTGTGTTGCTGAATCATATTGATATTAACATTTCATTGTTTCTGTATACATATACCACAATCTATACAGGTTAATTAGATGTTAATGGAAATTTGAATTCTTTACAATTTGGGGGCTATTGTGAACAAATCTCCTTTTGGGTATAAGTGTAGACTAATGTTTCCATATCTTTTGGAATTTCTGTGTATATGTTAGACTATGTATCGTCTTTAAACTGATGCATGATATGTTCAAACTACTGCACGACTGCACTCAACTCACAGGCTAGCAAAGTCATGCTCAAAACTCTCCAGGCCAGGCTTCAGCAGTACGTAAACTGTGAACTTCCAGATGTTCAAGCTGGATTCAGAAAACACAGAGGAACCAGAGATCAAATTGCTAACATCCGTTGGATCATTGAAAAAGCAAGACAGTTCCAGAAAAACATCTACTTCTGCTTTATTGATTATGCCAAAGCCTTCGTGTGGATCACAACAAACTGTGGAAAATTCTTAAAGAGACGGAAATACCACACCACCTTACCTGCCTCCTGAGAAATCAGTTTGCAGGTCAAGAAGCAACAGTTAGAGCTGGACATGGGACAACAGACTGTTTCCAAATTGGGAAAGGAGTACATCAAGGCTGTATATTGTCACCCTGCTTATTTAACTTATATGCAGAGTACATCATGCAAAATGCTGGGATGGATGAAGCACAAATTGGAATCAAGATTGCCAGGAGAAATATCAATAACCTCAGAAATGCAGATGACACCACCCTTATGGCAGAAAGTGAGGAAGAACTAAAGAGCTTCTTGATGAAGTGAAAGAGGAGAGTGAAAAAGCTGGCTTAAAGCTCAACATTCAGAAAACTAAGATCATGGCATCCAGTCCCATCACTTCATGGCAAATAGATGGGGAAACAATGGAAACAGTGACAGACTTTATTTTTGGGGCTCCAAAATCACTGCAGATGGTGACTGCAGCCATGAAATTAAAAGATGCTTGCTCCTTGGAAGAAAAGCTATGACCAACCTAGACAGCATATTAAAAAGCAGAGACATTGCTTTGCCAACAAAGGTCCATTTAGCCAAAGCTATGGTTTTTCCAGTAGTCAATGTATGGATGTGAGAGTTGGACTATAAAGGAAGCTGAGCACTGCAGAAATGATGCTTTTGAACTGTGGTGTTGGAGAAGACTCTTGAGAGTCCCTTGGACTGCAAGGAGATCCAACCAGTCAATCCTAAAGGAAATCAGTCCTGAATACTTCTTGGAAGGACTGAGGCTGAAGCTGAATCTCCAATACTTTGGCCACTTGATGGGAAGAACTGACTCATTGGAAAAGAACCTGATGCTGGGAAAGATTGAAGGCGGGAGGAGAAGGGGACGACAGAGGATGAGATGGTTGGATGGCATCACTGACTCGATGAACATGAGTTTGAGCAAGCTCCATGGTTTGGTGACGGACAGAGAAGCCTGGCGTGCTCCAGTCCCTGGGGTCACAAAGAGTCGGACACGACTGAGGGACTGAAGTGAACTGATGTATAAGTTTAAGAGAAATCCCCACTGTTTCCATGTGTATTTTCACTAAGGATGTAAGAGAGCTCTGAATATTCCATATACTGATAGTTGGTATTGTCAATGTTTTTGATTTTAGATTAATAGATATGTAATGGTATCTCGTGATTTTAGATTGCATGATGACGAATGATAAGCATATTTTCATGAATTTATTTGGCATCTGTATACCTTGTTTTATGAAGTATAGTTTTTACATATATATTTTTTAATCAAGTTATTTTCCAATTATTGTGTTATAGGGATTCTTTATGTATTCTGGATGAAAGTACTTTGTCAGATATACATGTGTTGTAAGGATGCTGTTCCAATCTGTGATTGCCTTTAAAAATTCGTAACAGTCTTTTGAACAAAAGTTTAAATTTCAATGCAGTGAAATTTGCCAAGTTTTTTTGCATGTGTGATATTTATTTATTTTGGAAGTTTTTATTTATTTATTGGCATTAAATTATAGTTGATTCAAATGATTTAGGTGTATAGCAAAATGATTCAGTCATGAACATATAACTGAATTTTTTTCAGATTCTTTTCCACAAGACACTGAATACCGTTCCCTGTACTATACGGTAGGTCCTTGTTGTGAATCATTTTTCTTTTATTTCCATACTTTTGGTGTCATATTAGTAAATCTATTTAATGTTTGCTGAATTCAGATGTGCTAAGATTTTTTTTTAACTTTCTTTTTCTTTTTTGGCTAAGCTTTGTATGCAGGTTTTTCAGTAGACATGCTTTTATTGGTTGAGGAAAAGTCTGCCTTTACTCTTAGTTAGCTGAGCATTTATTTTGATTTTTAAAAGTTATTAATGAGCACTGAGTTTTCAAATGCTTTCTCTGCATATGTTGTACATTCTCTGACTGATGTAATCAATATGCTCAAATACCATGAGGGTTCAAGCTTGATTATGCTAACATTATTATCTAAACCTCTTCCTTTTTAAAAAAAAAAAAATCACTCAAAAGTCATCTGGTCTTCAGGGATGGCTGGATACTTCTAAATACCACTTTATAATTCTGTCTTTACACCCAGGCATAGATTTTTCTCAGGCAAAACCTGAAATTTTATTCCTCTTCTCCAACTTGCCTACCATGGGAACAATGAGAAAGTTCAAGGAATTGAACTAATTCAACCTTTTTGTCTCTGAATTTCTCTATAATAAAATAGAAAGGTTGTTTGTGAGAAAACTGAGTAAGATAACATTTGTAATAGACTTAGTACAGTACCTAGAATATAGCTGTTGTTTTAAAACTCCTTTTTAGTTCAAAAGCCTGATTTTGTTCTCGTCTGTCTTGACCTTCAGTTAGTTTAGGATATGACCTCAGCTTTTCTCCTTCCAAATAGTTTCTATACTCAGATTGCTTGCCTGCATTCACAATCTTTAGATACGCCTTCATGAACCGAAGACTTCTCTGCTCTGAGTAACAACTTGAAGAGTTCAATATTGCATGTTTCCTAATTTTCTCTTCCCTCTACTTGTCCCTGTCATTACACAATGCAGTATTAGAGCAAGCTTCCACTGTGTTTTGCTAGGTATTTTTTGAGCACTTTTGGTTTAAAAAAGGGAGTAATTATAACAGATTCAGTTCAGTTCAGTCACTTAGCCGTGTCCAAATCTTCGTGATCCCATAGACTGCAGCACACCAGGCCTCCCTGTCCATCACCAACTCCCAGAGCTTGCTCAAACTCATGTCCATTGAGTCAGCAATGCCATTCAACCATCTCATCCTCTGTCGTTCCCTTTTCCTCCCGCCTTCAATCTTTCCCAGCATCAGGGTCTTTTCCAATGAGTCAGTTCTTCCCATCAAGTGGCCAAAGTATTGGAGAGTCACCATCAGTCCTTCCAATGAACATTCAGGACTGATTTCCTTTAGGATCTCCTAAGTTGGACTGGTTGGATTTCCTTGCAGTCCAAGGGACTCTCAAGAGTCTTCTCCAACACCACAGATCAAAAGCATCATTTCTTTGGTGCTCAGCTTTCTTTATAGTCCAACTCTCACATCCATACATGACTACTGGGAAAACCATAGCTTTGGCTAAATGGACCTTTGTTGGCAAAGCAATGTCTCTGCTTTTTAATATGCTGTCTATGTTGGTCATAGCTTTTCTTCCAAGGAGCAAGCATCTTTTAATTTCATGGCTGCAGTCACCATCTGCAGTGAAAATAAATTCTGAAATAAAATCTGTCACTGTTTCCATTGTTTCCCCATCTATTTGCCATGAAGTGATGGGACTGGATGCCATGATCTTAGTTTTCTGAACGTTGAGCTTTAAGCCAGCTTTTTCACTCTCCTCTTTCACTTCATCAAGAAGCTCTTTAGTTCTTCTTCACTTTCTGCCATAAGGGTGGTATCATCTGCATTTCTGAGGTTATTGATATTTCTCCTGGCAATCTTGATTCCAATTTGTGCTTCATCCATCCCAGCATTTTGCATGATGTACTCTGCATATAAGTTAAATAAGCAGGGTGACAATATACAGCCTTGATGTACTCCTTTCCCAATTTGGAAACAGTCTGTTGTCCCATGTCCAGCTCTAACTGTTGCTTCTTGACCTGCAAACTGATTTCTCAGGAGGCAGGTAAGGTGGTGTGGTATTTCCGTCTCTTTAAGAATTTTCCACAGTTTGTTGTGATCCACACGAAGGCTTTGGCATAATCAATAAAGCAGAAGTAGATGTTTTTCTGGAACTGTCTTGCTTTTTCAATGATCCAACGGATGTTAGCAATTTGATCTCTGGTACCTCTGTGTTTTCTGAATCCAGCTTGAACATTTGGAAGTTCACGGTTCACATATTATTGAAGCCTGGCTTGGAGAATTTTGAACATTGCTAGTGTGAGAGATGAGTGCAATTGTGTGGATTATAACAGATTGGTTTCTCTTATTTAATTACATAAATTAGCTTTGGCGGATATATACCATTGATTCTAAGTTTACACTGCTTAAATACAAAGCTCTTCTTTATTTGTTAATTTTCTTGGCTACTGGTTGTAATAACATCATACCTCTTAGGTCTTCCCTCATAGCTCAATTGGTAAAGAATCTGCCTGCAATGTAGAAGACTTGGGTTTGATTCCTCCTCCAGAGCCTCTGGAGAAGGAAATGGCAACCCACTCCTATATTCTTGCTGGAGAATCCCATGGGCAGAGGAGCCTGGTGGGCTACAGTCTGTGGGGTCTTAAGAGTCGGACACGACTTAGAGACTAAACCACCACCACCAGACCTCTTTCACTATGGTTGGACACAATGCATTTGAGGTTCTTTTTGAATTTAAGCTCTTGAATGTTTGAAGCAGAAATAAGGGCCAAATTATGGGAGCATTTTAGTGCCCTCAGATCAAAGGGAATCACCTACAACAACAAGATGGAATCAATGGCTAGAATAGGTTTTAAGAGAATAAAATTTCAGAATCACTGAATACAAAATGGATATGTCAGGGCTCTTTATATTTGCAGAGGTGAAATATAATATATAGTTTCAAATTATTTTTTCTTATTTTAGGCAACATTTTCATTGCAGAAAATATTTTAAAATATGCACATATAAAGAAGATAAACTTTAAAATAAGACATTTTTATTGAAAGTATGCTTTAAAAAATATATAGACATAATTTTAAAATTCATAAATGTCATATTGTACCTATTGTTTTTCTGGTGTAGCTTTTGACTTCTTGGTTACCTTTTCCTCTTTACTTTCTTATCCACCAAATAATTCTTTTTTAAAATCTGATATACATCCTTAATGTATTTTTTGTCCATGTTTGCAAGATAATAATATATAGCAGTTATACGCATATTTTTAAAGCTCACCTGTACTGGTATTTACTGAATATTAAAGGTTATGCTAAATGCTTTATGTGAATTTTCACCTTTCATTCTCATGAAAATGCCCTGTGTGGTTACTATATTTTTCCCACTGTTTTAAGGATGAAGATATTTAGCTACAGAGAAATTAAGTGATTTCATCTAAGTTACTCAGGAAGCAAAAGAATTAGAACTTACACTTTAGTTAATATGTATTTATTTTAGAATAGTATATACACATACTGGAGAAGAGCTTTATTTTTGATTAATAATACATTGTAAGTGTTTATTTGCATAGATACTTTTGTAATGTATGTCAGATGTTGTTCCATTTGGCTTTCATTTCCATTAAATCATCTCACATGACGGGGTCTGAGAACACGTTTTCCCTTTATTTTCAGTAGCCTAAAGAGATACCATCTACCCTTTCTTTGAACAAAAGGGAAAGCAGACTAAGGGTGGTCAGGGAACAGCTTGCCAGGGGGCCTTTTTGAGGAGCTAAAATTCATGTCACACTTCTGTGAAGTGTTCACGGCTCTGGCCTTAAAAATCCCATATCACATCAAGCCCTTTCATTCCTCTGTTATGGCTAAATATATGCCCATCATTAGACCCAATCAGCTCCCAAAGGGGACAGATTTTGTCTCTCACCCATTCATATAGCTCCCCAACCTCAAGATGAATAGAGTTGACCTCTACACATTTGTTCCCATGGAAACTCAACAGGCATTTAGAAGGAGCGTTCAAAATTATGCCTCTTTATGGGACAGAATCCATTAGGCCTGGGCATGTGGCTATAAGCTCCTTTATGTGGTTATTTTAAAGTAATGAACCAGAGCCTGTCCAGGGTCTGATTCATGCTTTTAAAAGGCAGTGAGAGACCCCTTTCTGAAGAAGAGGGTATCCCTGGCCTATGCTCATCAGTAAGGCAGCCCTTAATATGAGTGGGTGACGAAGCCCTGGCATCCTGCTCTCATTTGAAAACTGGAATAAGCGTCAAGCTTTGGCTTTACAGGACAAGTGCAGACCCTGTAAAGAGTTCCAGAAGTGTATTTGTTTTCTGCCAGATTTATTTCCCTTCCGAAGGTACTTTTCTATCTCTGATTGCGTTCCTGGAGCCAAATCGTGTTAGACATGGAATAGTGTGGGATGGTGCTTCATATGGAAAACATTATAAAGACAAGAAGGTAACTGGCATTCTTCGAATTCTACTATTTCCTAGGCCCTCTGATAGGGAGATTGTGTGTATATATTTTACATATGTAAGTATATGCATATATATAGGTAGTACAAAAATTATATAGTATTATGTTTATATACAATATATGAATATATAACAAATATAAAAATAAACAAATATATCTTTTATTTTGCATATGTCAATTATATATATATATTTATATTTGTAATTCATTCTCGAGGGCAACATTTTTTTCCAACTCTTTGAGACCCTATGGACTGTAGCCTGCCAGTTCCTCTGTCCATGGGATTCTCCAGGCAAGAATACTGGAGTGGGCTGCCATTTTCTTCTCCAGGGGATCTTCCCAACCCAAGAATCGAACCCATGTGTCCTGCATTGGCAGGCAGACTCTCCACCACTAAACCACCAGGGAGGCCCTATAATATATAATAAAATATACAAATAAAGTAAGTATACATTTTATATATGTCATTTATATATATATTAAAATATAGATATATATTTATGAAAGTGAAAGTTGCTCAGTCATGTCTGACTCTTTGCCACCCCATGGACTGTAGCCTGCAGGCTCCTCTGGCAAGAACACTGCAGGGGGTGGCCTTTCCCTCCTCCAGGGGATCTTCCCAACCCGGAGTTCGAACTCACGTCTCCTGCGTGACAGGCAGATTCTTTCCCATCTGAACCACCTGGGAAACTGGTCAAGTACTTGTAACTGAACCCTGACGGCAACATTTTGAAGTAGAATCATCTCCAGGAAGAGCCAGGCTCCAAAAATACTTCTGGTGCCTGTACCCCTAAAGTTCTTGCATTCTCTCTTAGTGTGTGCATGTGTGTACACGGCTACACATATTATGCAAAGCTTGTGAGGATTAGAATATACTACTGTAGTATCTTTCTACCTTTTATAAAATGGCACCCTAAGTATTTTATCATACCAACACACCTAAGTTTATTTGCCAGTGTTTTATTTTTGGTCATTGAGATCAGAAAATATTGTATCATATATGCCATCACTGATTTATTTAACTACACTGTTCCTTTTTTGATATTTAGTTGTACCCCTTTTTCTCCCACATACATAATATTGTGATGAACATTCTTGCATTTGCTCGATATTTTTGTTAGGGCAAATTACTAGAATTGGAATTTATGGATTAAAGGGCATAAATATTTCTTCATAATTTTTTTTCAAAATGTCATAAATGTTTTAGTTAGGCTTGCCTAATTAAAAATTAGGCAAATATTATTTATGTATGTATACAAAAACTTTTCTACTATGCTTGATAAAGGCTTGAGAAAGAACATCAAAAAAAAGAGAGATGGAGAAATTCTTTAAGAATTTTCTTTATGTGGAGTATTTTTTAAAGTCTTTATTGAATTTGTTGCAGTATTGCCTCTGCTTTATGTTCTGGTTTTTGGCCACAAGCCATGTGGGATCTATAGAAAAATGTGGACTCTGAAATCCTAGTTTCTTTCTAATAAGGTGAATGAACCTAGAGTCTATTACAGAGTCAAGTCAGAAAGAGAATCAGACATCCTCCTGACCAGGGGTTGTGCTCGTGCCCCCTGAATTGGAAGGTGGAGTCTTAACCCCTGGGCCACCAGGGAAGCCACAGGGAATAAATATTTCTTAATGGCGCTAAAGAGTGAAGTGAAAGTTGCTCAGTCATGTCCAGCTTTTTGCGACTCCATGGACTATACAGTCTGTGGACTTCTCCAGGCCAGAATACTGGAGTGGGTAGCCTTTCCCTTCTCCAGGGGATCTTCCCAACCCAGGGATCGAACCCAAGTCTGCTGCATTGCAGGCAGATTCTTTACCAGCTGAGCCACAAGGGAAACCCATGGCTTTAAATACATATGGCTAAATTGGCCTGCAAAAAGATTATAGTGTCTACACTTGCCCTAAAGTGTTACTCAGCTATTAAAAAGAACACATTTGAATCTATTCTAATGAGGTGGATGAAACTGGAGCCTATTATACAGAGCAAGATAAGTCAGAAAGAAAAACAGTTGTATAGTATATTAATGCATATATATGGAATTTAAAAAGATGGTAACGACGACCCTATATGCGAGACAGCAAAAGAGACACAGATATAAAGAACAGACTTTTGGACTCTGTGGGAGAAGGCAAGGGGTGGGATGATTTGAGAGAATAGCACTGAAACATGTATATTACCATATGTGAAACAGATCACCAGTCCAGGTTCGATGCATGAAACCAGGCACTCAAAGCTGGTGCACTGGGATGACCCTGAGGGATGGGATGGGGAGAGAGGTGGGAGGGGGGTTCAGGTACACCCATGGCTGATTCGTGTCAATGTATGGCAAAAAACACTAAAGTATTATAAGGTAATTCGACTCCAATTAAAATAAATATATTAATTTTTTAGAAAAAGTGAATGACGCTGATGTGCCAACTCAAGATAGACTCAAGTGCGATCTGATTGTAAAGCTGTTGTAAACTTTCTGTGAGAAAGATATGAAATACAAATTCTACCCCCCCCCAAAGTGTAGTGATTAGATTTCCCCTGGAAAAATATAAGATTTCTGCCTTCCCCACATGTTAGCTAAACTAGATACTTTCGTTCTTAGTCTTTACCAACATGATAGGCAAAAGGTAATATCTCACTTTAATTTGTATTTTCTGATTAAGATTTTAAGCATCTTAGTATTGTATCTTGAGCAGAAATGCATTGGTCAAGAAAAATAGAATTTAATTTCTACTAAAATAAGAAAAGTTAAGCATGGTCGTTTTAGTACCCAGGAAATATTTTGAAACAATTTAAAATCAGTGAATTGATTAGAACTTCATTCTAGTTGTACATGGTATTTAGGGAATCTTTTTTTTCCCATCCAATCATGCTGTGTATAATTAAATAAAGACACAGCAGGAAATAAAATTTTTTTTGAAGAAATATCTGAAGCCAAGTTGGAAAGACATCTGTCACGATGCATGTCACTCAAGTGGTAATTATTTTTGCAAGCATTTAGTGCACAGTTTGAACCTTGGTGTTCACAGAAGCCACCATTTTCTCTGCATATGACAGAATTATGCATTCAAAAACATGGATAAAGGAGAATTTCTATTAAGACTTGTTGCATAAAAATTTGCCTCTGTTCTAATAAAGTGAATGAACCTGGAGCCAATTATACAGAGTGAAGTCAGAAAACCAGATACCGTATATTAACACAATTAATGGAATATAGAAAGATGGTTCTGTTGAGCCTATGTGCAGGGCGCCGTGGAGATGCAGAGAAGAGACTGGTGAGCACAGTGCCGGAAGGGGTGGGCGGGAGGGATTGCGTAGTGTTGAAACACGTGCACTGCCGCATGTAACGTTAGATAGCCAATAGAAGCCTGCTGCATGTGGCAGGAGCTCGAATCTGGTGCTCTGTGACAACCTAGAGGGATGGGATGGGCTGGGATGTGGGAGGGAGTTTCAAGAGGAAGGGGACATGTGTATACCTAAGACTGACTCACGTTGATATGTGGCAGAAATCACCACAATAGTGTAAAGGAATTCTCCAGTTAAAAATAAATAAATTTAAAAATTAAAAAAAAACCCACAATGACACAGGGAACTCAGTTCAGTATTTCGTGCCAACCTAAATGGGAAAAGAATTTGAAAAAGAGTGGATACATGTATATGTATAACTGAATCACTTTGCTGCTTGAAATTGTCACAGTATTGTTAATCAACTTGCTCCAATATAAAATAAAAAAGTTAAAACCTTTTCTGGATGAACGACAAGTCTGATAAATTCTCTTTTCAGTTGAAGACTGTCTATTTGTTCCTACAGTTTGTTTTTCTTTTAAATCTTACAGTGTGAGGAATGTGTACAAAATTTGAACAGTTGTGTGTAATGGAAAAAGCACTGTACTGCCTGAAGTGAAAGTCGCTCTTGTGTCTGACTCTTTGCAACCTCACGGACTATACAGTCCATGGAATTCTCCAGGCAAGAATACTGGAGTGGGTAGCCTATCCCTTCTCCAGGGGGTCTTCCCAGGGATCTAACCTGGGTCTCTCGCATTGTGGGCAGATTCTTCACCAGCTGAGCCACCAGGGGAAGCCCAGGAATGCTGGAGTGGGTAACCTATCCTTTCTCCAGTGGATCTTCCCGACCCAGGAATCAAACCCGGGTCTCCTGCATTGCAGGCTGATTCTTTGCCGGCTGAACTACTAGGGAAGTCCCAAACTACCTGAAAGGAAACTTCAATTTCAACCTAGAATTCCTTCAATAAAAAGCTGCACCACGTTAGCTAGATAATCTCACATTTCTGATCTTTAACTCCATCATCTGCCAAATGATGATCTTCTTTGTAAACCTTTCCTCCTAGTTTCTTTCTCTTCTGCTCAGAGTATGATTGAAGCGTATGACTGGACGCCTCTGTATCAATAGCTTGCTAGTCCTAGAGTCCCAGTTTCAACTCGCTGACGCGTTCCCTACATCCTTTTCAACTTTGGTGTGCAGGAAACTATATCTTTCAAAATACCTTGTCAGTTGCCTTCTGTCTAGGTTCCACCAAAGAGACCACTAGTGAGCTCCTGAAGGAAGGAGAGGCCCTGATATTCTCTGCGTCCCCTCTCCATTGGCAGTATCTCCAGTTTGGGCTAGGGCTGCTGCACGACTCCAGGTTCTGACAAACAGCCTCTACATCCTGGAAGGCTGTCTTTGTCTCCAGCTTCTAAGAGGCCCCCAGACCTTGACTCCAGTAAGACCCTTCTTCTCGTTTTTGCATCAGCCTTGGAGGTGGTGTCAATCACCTCAGATATGCAGATGACACCACCCTTATGGCAGAAAGCAAAGAGGAGCTAAAGAGCCTCTTGATGAAGGTGAAAGTAGAGAGTGAAAAAGTTGACTTAAAGCTCAACATTCAGAAAACTAAGATCATGGCATCCGGTCCTATCACTTCATGGGAAATAGATGGGGAAACAGTGTCAGACTTTATTTTTTGGGGGGCTCCAAAATCACTGCAGATGGTGATTGCAGCCGTGAAATTAAAAGACGCTTACTCCTTGGAAGAAAGGTTATGACCAACCTAGATAGCACATTCAAAAGCAGAGACATTACTTTGCCGACTAAGGTCTGTCTAGTCAAGGCTATGGTTTTTCCTGTGGTCATGTATGGATGTGAGAGTTGGACTGTGAAGAAGGCTGAGCACTGAAGAATTGATGCTTTTGAACTGTGGTGTTGGAGAAGACTCCTGAGAGTCCCTTGGACTGCAAGGAGATCCACCCAGTCCATTCTGAAGATCAGCCCTGGGATTTCTTTGGAAGGAATGATGCTGAAGCTGAAACTCCAGTACTTTGGCCACCTCATGCAAAGAGTTGACTCATTGGAAAAGACTCTGATGCTGGGAGGGATTGGGGGCAGGAGGAGAAGGGGACGACCGAGGATGAGATGGCTGGATGGCATCACGGACTCGATGGACGTGAGTCTGAGTGAACTCCAGGAGTTGGTGATGGACAGGGAGGCCTGGTGTGCTGAGATTCATGGGGTCGCAAGGAGTCGGACACAACTGAGTGACTGAACTGAACTGAACTGGAGGTGGTGACAGCTTCCTGATGCTATGCTTTCCTGGTTTGCCTCACTGTCCCCTCTTTTACGTCTCAGTTCTTATATCATCCATGTAGCCAATTCTCTGTATTAAATTCCTCCTATTTAAAATACTTGCAGTTTTTCTGAATGGACCCTGACTGATACAGTTAAACATTTTTGTTTCACTTTTGCCAAATACATAGGTATGAACATTACTGGGCTTTCCTGGTGGCTCAGCAGTAACAAAATTTGCCTGCAGTGCAGGAAACACCTGGGGAATCCCGTGGACAGAGGAGCCTGGAGGGCTACAGCCCATGGGGTTGCAGAAGTTGGACATGACTTAGGTTGTGAAGAAGCCTCTCCTTTTCCAGCTTCTCTTTTTTCTGGGTTGGAAGCTTAGTATTTCTGTCCACGTTCTTGAGATATAATCGGCATAGAGATCTGAGTGCCAGGTGTACCTCATGATGCCGAATACACACACTGCAAGCTGACCCTCACATAAAGGCTAGTTAGGGTTCGTCTCTCGTACAGTCACAAAGAAAGGCAAGACTTATCACAAGAACGTATCCTTGTGATAAGAAACTTAAGGGTTTATTTTCTCAACAACTTTCAATTATACCACACAGCAACTATAATCACCCTGTTGTATATTGCATTCCTGGTACTTATTTGTGTCCCAAGTTTTCCAAGCTTCTCTTTTTTGAAATAATGCAAACAGACTTACCTGCATTCACAAGAGCCAGGACTAGGACCTGAGATGAAAAGGAAAGCACGCTTCTGTCAAATGGGGAAGGTCAAGGTTTTTAAGTAGCTAACCGTGGGACGTGCTGGGTGGGGAGAATCGCTGTGTTTTCAGTTCACCTGTTCACAAACAAGTGACATGGTTTTAATGCAATTTTCATCATAACCAGACTTCTTGTGGTTTTTTCTTGTGTGGAGCATAAAATCTGGTTTCCTCAGCCCTGAATTGAAGAACTCTAGAATGCAGACAAAATTGATCTTTCTAACTTCTCCCTGTCATGGTCCACCTGCCATCTTGATTTCTCCACGGTTCGTCTTTTCTCAGTGCCTTGTGGTGCCTCCTGTGGGTGCTGCGTGCTAAGTCTCTTCAGTCGTGTTTGCCTCTGTCCGATCAACTATGGGCTGCAGGCCGCCAGGCCCCTCTGTCCCTGGGAGTCTCCAGCCAAGAACACTGGAGTGGGTTGCTGTGCCCTCATCCAGAGCTGACTCCTGTACCATTTACTTACACTTTGTTCCAGCTCTGCTGTCTTCATGGACTGAGCATCCATTTCTTCTCTGCTGCTGCTGCTGCAGAGTCGCTCAGTCGTGTCCGACTCTGTGCGACCCTATAGACGGCAGCCCACCAGGCTCCCCCCTCCCTGGGATTCTCCAGGCAAGAACACTGGAGTGGGGTGCCATTTCCTTCTCCAATGCATCAAAGTGAAAAGCGAAAGTGAAGTCGCTCAGTCGTGTCCGACCCTCAGCGACCCCGTGGACTATTCCCCACTCTTCAAGACCCACTGTGAGCCCCACGTCTTCTGTGAAGCTGCTTCTGACTGTTGCAGTCTCTGTCAACCCCAGCTTCCCTGGAGCGTGAGAGCTGCACGCGCTCCTTCATGTTGACACTTTCAGGTCTGGTATCTGCACGTGAGGAAAGGCGATAAGTGCTGTGACTTGTTTCCTCTTTTTATCTCTCCCCGAGTTACTGGAAGACCTGCAAGAATTGACATGGAGCCTATAACAGGGAGAGATAAATAAATGCTGGTTCCCTTACGGCCTGTCAAGATATTTTTTACTGAATGACTTAGTTCCATTCAGTGTTTGGTTATCAATGTGAAAGAAGCAATACTTAGGTTGGGTATCTGCTGCCCGCAAGGCGTGTGCTGGAAATTTTTGTTTGAATGTATCTCTTAATATGAACTTGTTTTCTTTGGTTTTCTCATTTTCCTAAACTTGTAATGAGAGGAATGGGGAATGCATTCATTTGTTTATTCAACATTTGTTTATCTCATACCACATGATAACTACTCTGCTAGCTCTAAGGATAAGAGATAAGGAGTTAGGTGGACCTGATGTCAGCCGTCATGGTGCTTGAATTATAGTGAGAAAAAAGAAAAAGAAAGAACATATACAAATAAGGATGCCATAAAGGAGAAAAAAGTTTCCTTCTCTGCTTCTATGTTCTATAGCTGGTCTAAGAATTAAATCGGCATAAGACAGATTAACAGGAGAAGAAAATTAATTTTAATTCCATACATACACAGGAGAGTTTCATAAAAATATGAGAGTCAAGAGGGGTCCAGCTGAGACTTGTATGCTACCTGGAATTGTGGAAAGGAATAGGGTTTTGACGGTTGGTTGGGGGAGTGAATTAGGGCGCAAAGGAAACATCTGGTAAGTTAAAGGCTGCCTTGTTTTGCACTTAAGAGTCTCTGGGGTAAAAACAAAAAAAGTTGTCTCTGGGTGTAGCTTTTCTCCTAATACAGATGCCTTTACTAATGGAAAATTCATTCATAAGTGCAAATTCCCTTTACAAAAGAGGAAATTTATGCTTTGTTTTAGGCACTTAAGGGGGAGGTAAAGAGCTCTGTGGCCTCTGCTGGATCTGACCACCTTCACCTCAGAATGCTTCATGTGCAGAAGCAGCCTGTGTTAGGGTGTCCCGTCCTGAGCCCTTCAGTATGAGTGAGCGGAAGTGCTGCGAAGACAAGGGGCTGGGCTGAGGGGCAGGTCTGCTCTTGATGGAGGAGTCATGGGGCTTTTGCCTGCGGTGCTGACACTTGGATGGGGCCAGATGGTCTTCTCACTGGTGAGGGGCTGAGAGGTGTGGGGCCGGAGCTCAGCCAAGGCAGACAGGCAGGCGCTTGCTCTGTTCAGTGAATGGAAGGAAGTCGAGTGAGGTCAGAGCATACAGAGCGCGGGAAGGGGGAGGTGTGCACAGGGGTGCCGAGAGGATCAGACTGAAGCTTCCAATAAGCTGGGCTCCTTTGAGATGAGGTTTTGTGAAAGGACACTCTACAGTGCCTTCCCGCCTCATGAGATTCACTGTCAAAACTGAATAGTTGTGTTTGCGGAGCGTTAGGCCACTGGTTGTTGACTTCTTTTGGAAGATTTTTAAATGAACTCCCTGAAAGATTCTTGGAGATGAGTGGCAGGCAAAGAGGTTCAATGAAGCTGGTAGTTAAGCCTTGTATTAATATTTATTTATCCTCCATTTGGAAAGAGTAAGAGCTAGAGGAGAAGGGGGTGACAGAGGATGAGATGATTGGATGGCATCACTGACTCAATGGACATGAGTCTGAGCAAGCTCCGGGAGATAGCGAAGGACAGGGAAGCCTGGCATGCTGTGGTCCGTGGGGTTGCAAAGTGTCAGACGTGAATTAGCAGCTGAACAACAAGAATCCTTCATTCATTCACTTATTTGTTAACTCACATAACATGAGCCCTTCACCAAAATACTTTTCAACAGTCTTCCAGGGACTGTAGCTTTTGGGAACAGGAGCTGAATTTTTCGTTTTGTACCTGGACATTTGGCATATACGTACATAGGACAGTCATCTTAAGTCCAGCAGCTCAGAGCTCCCTCTGTAATCTTTTATCTATCACTGTGGTCCTGGGGCCTGATGTGCCTTTGTTTGTCTTTCTAAAGAGAGTTCCCAGAGTTTGTGAAGTTCAGTGTCTCTTTTGTCTTCCCTCTGCAGCAATGGGCTAAATGTTCTCTTGAGTGGCAGGCATTATTTATGGCAAAGGTTCCCTCAATGTCAATTTGTCCACAGAGGGAAGCGCAGCTCCAAGGACACGTTCTTCTCTGGATGCCAGACCCAACACCCATCAGCAGTAACGAGCTTTACGTGTGTGACTGCAGCCCTTTCTGGGCCGTTGCGGTGTGGAGCAATGCCTTTTGTCATCCATCACATCTCCAGAAACCCTTGCTCCCTCTCTTCTCCCTTCTCTAAATAGCTTTCCAAACAGGAAATTGAAAACATTATTTGTCTCTGACCAAAACGTTCTTTCCAATAACAGTAATGAGGTCTTCTGAAACTGAAAGGCAGAGTTTGCTCTCCCTGGACCCAGGACAATGCTAAACGGATTGACCTCATAGGAAGACCCTGTGGGAAGGTCCCAAATCTGGGACCACTTTAGGGGTATATTGTCATTTCTTGGAGCTCAGGAACCCTGACTTCTTTGGATCCAACACAGTCCTTAGCCTTCTGAGAGGCAAACAGCAGGTGCTCTATAATGATAGCCAGCTACTTGCTAAGCCCTTCACATGTATCCTCACAGATCTTGATATGTCTGATGGATATTGTCATCCTTTTGGTCTGTCCAGCTTGAGAAGTCTATCCTGTGTGTGAAGAATTTTTCATTCAGGAGACTCAGAAAGGTGCTGGATGGTTGTTTCCCTGGCCTCTTAATGCAGGTACGACACGGGTGGGCACAAATTCACTCTTCTCTCATCATATGGATATTCTGCAGACTTGGAGTTACTGGAAGGAATGGGCACCACAGGGCAGATTTTTGGGGGCAGCAGTGGTAAAAGCAAGACTAACCCCAAACAGCAGAGGGAGCGGAACTGCAGGGTGTTCTGACGTCAAGGTCAGCGGTGTCTGCACATCACAGTGGGCAGAGCTCACTAGCAGCAACAGTGATTTCCTCTCTTGGAAACTTCTGTGGCATAAATTTGGGCATTGTTCTTTGCTTTCGAGATGCAAACCTGGTTATCTACTTTTCAATCAAGTCTGTGAGCTATTCAACATCTTTTTATTGGTTGGCCAAAAAATTTGTTTGAGTTTTTCTGTACCATCTTATTTTCAGTACCCAGTACAGTATCGTTAGTTATAGGCACCGCATATGTCTCTAAATCATTGTATTCAGGCATCAGTTCAGTTCAGTCGCTCAGTTGTGTCCGACTCTTTGCCCCATGAATCGCAGCACACCAGGCCTCCCTGTCCATCACTATCTCCTGGAGTTCATTCAGACTCATGTTCATCGAGTCCGTGATGCCATCCAGCCATCTCATCCGCAGTCGTCTCCTTCTCCTCTTGCCCCCAATCCCTCCCAGCATCAGAGTCTTTTCCAATGAGTCAACTCTTTGCATGAGGTGGCCAAAGTACTGGAATTTCAGCTTTTGCATCATTCCTTCCAAAGAAATCCCAGGGCTGATCTCCTTCAGAATGGACTGGGTGGATCTCCTTGCAGTCCAAGGGACTCTCAGGAGTCTTCTCCAACACCACAGTTCAGAAGCATCAATTCTTCAGTGCTCAGCCTTCCTCACAGTCCGACTCTCACATCCATACATGACCACAGGAAAAACCATAGCCTTGACTAGACGGACCTTAGTTGGCAAAGTAATATCTCTGCTTTTGAATATGCTGTCTAGGTTGGTCATAACTTTTCTTCCAAGGAGTAAGCGTCTTTTAATTTCATGGCTGCAGTCACCATCTGCAGTGATTTGGGAGCCCAAAAAAATAAAGTCTGACACTGTTTCCACTGTTTCCCCATCTATTTCCCATGAAGTGATGGGACCAGATGCCATGATCTTGGTTTTCTGAATGTTGAGCTTGAAGCCAACTTTTTCACTCTCCTCTATCTCTTTCATCAAGAGGCTTTTTAGGTCCTCTTCACTTTCTGCCATAAGGGTGGTGTCATCTGAATATCTGAGGTGATTGAGATTTCTCCCAGCAATCTTGATTCCAGCTTGTGTTTCTTCTAGCCCAGCATTTCTTGTGATGTACTCTGCATAGAAGTTAAATAAGCAGGGTGACAATATACAGCCTTGACGCACTCCTTTTCCTATTTGGAACCAGTCTGTTGTTCCATGTCCAGTTCTAACTGTTGCTTGTTCTAACTGACCTGCATACAGATTTCTCAAGAGGCAGGTCAGGTGGTCTGGTATTCCCATCTCTCTTAGAATGTTCCACAGTTTATTGTGATCCACACAGTCAAAGGCTTTGGCATAGTCAATAAAGCAGAAATAGATGTTTTTCTGGAACTCTCTTGCTTTGTCCATGATCCAGCAGATGTTGGCAATTTGATCTCTGGTTCCTCTGCCTTTTCTAAAACCAGCTTGAACATCAGGGAGTTCCCGGTTCACGTATTGCTGAAGCCTGGCTTGGAGAATTTTGGGCATTACTTTACTAGCATGTGAGATGAGTGCAATTGTGCGGTAGTTTGAGCATTCTTTGGCATTGCCCTTCTTTGGAATTGGAATGAAAACAGACCTTTTCCAGTCCTGTGGCCACTACTGAGTTTTCCAAATTTGCTGGCACATTGAGTACAGCACTTTCACAGCATCATCTTTCAGTATTTGAAACAGCTCAACTGGAATTCCATCACCTCCACTAGCTTTGTTCGTAGTGATGCTTTGTAAGGCCCACTTGACTTCACATTCCAAAATGTCTGGCTCTAGATTAGTGCATAGGATAAGGATAATTTGATTAAATAATTATGCAGCTCAAAGCAATGTAATTTTATTTAAATTGTATTTGCATTGCTTTTCTCCATAGAAAATAATAGTATAAAATTATCATCATGTGAAGAGATAATGATATAAAAAGTATACAGACAAAAATATAGGAAAAGAGTATAATAGAGGTATAGTGTGTTATTTTTGAGATTTTGTCACATTTGTGGTAATTGTCAACTTTTTAAAAAATAACAGAATTAAAATTCACATAATGTAAAATTTACCACTTTTACCATCCAGTGACTTTTAGACCTTTCACAATGTTATATAATCATCATCACTTTCAACTGTAGAACATTTTTAATCAACTGCACAGAAACCCTGTATCCACTCAGCAGTAACTCTCCATCCCCTCTGACCCTCAGCTCCTGGCAACACTAACCTGCTTTCAGTCTCCATGGATTTACCTATTCTGGACATTTCAAATAAATGGAATCATTTAGTAGGTAGAGTTTTATTTCTGGTTTCCTTCTCTTGGCATAATATTTTCAAGGTTCTTTGTTGTAGCATATATTAGCACTTCATTCTTTATATGGATGAATAATATTCCATTGATTGGATATACCACATTTGCTTATACATCAGTTGATTAACATTTGGGCTGATTCAATTTTTTGGCTGTTATGAAAGATGATGCTATGAAAATTCATATTCAAGTTTTTGTTTGAATGTATGCTTTCAATTCTCTTGAGTATATACCTAGGAATGAAATTGCTATACTGTATAGTAATCCTGTTTTACTTTCTGAGGAACTGCCAAACTGTTTTTCACAGTGACTTCAATATTTTACAACCCTTTGAAAATGTATGAGAGTTACAATTTCTCACCAATACTTTTTGTTTCCTATTTTGTTTTTAAATGCTAGTGGGTGTGAAGTGCATATTATTACTGTTTTTATTTGTATTTCCCTAATGATAATGATGTTGAGCTTCTTTTCATGTGCTTCTTGGCCAGTTGCAGAACTACTTTGAAGAAATGTCCATTTAGTTTCTTTGTCCAAGTTTTAATTAAGTTATTTGTCTTTTTGTTGTTGAGTTGTAAGAGTTCTTTAAAAAATTTTTAGTTATTCATTTACAGCTGTGCTGAGTCTTCATTACTGTATGGGGCTTTCTCGAGCTGCAGTGAGCAGGGGGCTTTCTCGAGCTGCAGTGAGCAGGGGGCTGCTCTGTGTTGTGGCTTCTCTTGTTGTGGGGCACAGGCTTTAGGTGTGAGGGCATCAGTAGCTGCAGCGTGTGGGTGCAGCAGTTGTGGCACACAGCCCTAGAGGATGAGGGCTTAGTAATTGTGATGCTTGGGCTCCTTTGCCCCATGGCATAAGGGATCTTCCCAGACAAGGGACTGAACCCATGTCCCCTGCATTAGCAGATAAATTCTTAACTACTAGACCACCAGGAAAGTCCCTATAGTTGTTTTCTTAAACTCAGTTTTGAGTTTTTCACTTTCAACTGTGTAGAAATAAAACTGATTTTTGTATGTTGATATTGTGTCCTGAAACTTTCCTGAACCAGTTTACTAGTCCTAATATTTTCTTTGTGAATTCTTTAGGTTTTTCTCTATATAATATCATGTCCTCTAGAGATAGTTTTGCTACTTCTTCTTCTATTTGTATATCCTTTTACTTCCTTCTTCCCTCTCTTCTTCCTTGCTTTCTTCCTTCTTCTCCCCATCCCTGAACAATTGTCCTGGCTCAAACTTACAGTAAAATAGTTATTACTTATCTTGTTACTGATTTGAGGCAGAAAGCTTTAACATTAAGTGTGGTTGATGAAGCTTTCTCACAGATGCTCTTTATTAGGTTGATACAGTTTCCTTCTCTTTCTAGTTACTTGAGCGTCTTCAGTTCTCTTGACTATACAGCCTCACATGCAGCACCCTAGTGCCCAGTCGGAGGCTGAGGGTCAGGGCAGGTAAAGCATCCCTAAAATGAATCAGAATTATGGTGTCTTTAGTTTTTTACCACATATAACTTGAGAGGCTTAATTAGTTTAGCTACTGCCAAAATGGAGAGCATCCTCGAGTCAAAAAGAGAAAGGCCTGCCGTGTTATCACCCACCTATCTGTGTTGAGTGTTGTGACTCACATGTCAAGGCATAGCTAAAGTCTGCTGAAATTCTAAAAATGAATAATGCATGATATAGTGCTGTGTCCCAGAACTTGTTTTATTATCTAAATTTTGGCACATTAATATGCCTCCCAAGAAGGTGACTTGTTTCTGAAATATCACAAGAAAATGCAAGAGAAACAAGAACTGTAGAGGGAATAAAAGGTTATGCCAAATTATTTCACTGCTTTGGTAAGTGAATTTGAATTAGTAAGTGAATCTATTTCAGTATAAATTTTATTTAGAGAAAAAATCTGTTTCTTCCTACCCAAATAAGTAGCTATTGAACATTTGTTTGAAATACCAAATTATTAGCTACTGAGATTGCCTGCATGGCTTGCTGGGAACCTGCAGAAAAATCTAAGAAGTAAGCAGTGAAATGATGGAACGAGGTTGTGTGGACTTGTTCCCATGCATTGTGTGAGTTGCAAATTATGCATAGGGTTCTTGGGAACAAAGACACCGCTTAAGACGTCACCTTAGAAAACTTTGTTATGAACTGTGTTTGTGTCCACAAAATTCACGTGTTGAAATCTTAACCCCCAAAGTGATGATACTAGGAAATGGGAACTTTGGAAGGTAATTAGGCCATGAGGGTGGAGCCTCATGAGTGGGAGTAGCGCCCTCGTAAGAAGAGACACGAGAGAGCTTGCATCTACTCTTAGGTTTCTGCCATGTGAGGATAAAAGGAGAAGATACCTGTCTGCAAACCAAGAAGAATGTCTTCACCTGACATCTTATCTGCTGGTACCTTGATCTTGGTCTTTTCAGCTTCCTGAACTGTGAGAAGCAAACATTCGCTATTTAAGCTGGTCAATAATGGTACTCTGCTTTGGCAGCATGAACTGAGGATAAGCTGCTCAGTAATGGTACCCCGTACTAATGGTACGCTGCAGTAATGGTACTCTGCTTTGGCAGCATGAGCTGAGAATAAGCCACTCAGTAACAGTGCTCTGTAGTAACGGTGCTCTGTAGTAACGGTGCTCTGTAGCAATGGTACTCTGCTTTGGCAGCATGAACTGAGAATGAGACATGGCTTCTTTTCATGTAAATACGTGGAGAGATTTTGTTGCTGTTTTTGCTCAAAGAAGAAAGTAACAGTCTCAAATAAAATTATTCATCCACCTCTTTTCTTTTAATTAAAATGATTTAAGTCTAGTTATTTTTATACTTCTGACAAAAGTCATTTCCCAACCAATTGTGAATTTTACCTTTGAGAGAAAAAAATGAGCTTATATATTCATATATTAAATAATGAATTGAGAATCTCTATATGCCAAGATTTGTGTTAGCTGCTGAGTGTACAGAGATGAATAAGGAACATTCCCAGCCTTTAGAGAACATTATAGTGCAGGAGATTAAATATAATACAAAATTTGCTATTTTGATGAGGGCTGAGGTACACGAAGTCATGACTTTGGTGCTTATTTCAACAGCTCAGTTCAGGAAAGTGCTAGGTGGAGTTGGTCATCAGGTCATGCCCCACGACCATGAATATCTCCAAAAGTTCAATTTGTATGTGTTTGGTTACTTTAAGGACCATATTGAATAAACAATTGACTTACCCAGCAGGTGACTAATAGCTTTTTGCTTACTTTGGGATAAGCCCTGTGTGGTTCTCAAAAATCTCTTAATTGTTTGATTATTTATAAAAAAAATCTTGCCTGTTAAGACTTCAAAACCTTCCAAAGTCCTAGTAAGAATTAGTTTTTCATGCTCGTAGTCATTGTGGGCTCATTTCCTCCTTGTTCTTGAAAAGGGTGATGAGACAGGTTTGCTTACAAAGTAGCTGTGAATAGTGAGATGGTGCCTGGTTTAACTGGGCACACGCTAAAGCAGCCCGTCTCCCTTTGCCTGTGATCAGATTATTCCAGACAGGGCCACAGCAATTAGCTCAGCAGGTGATCAGTGAGGGTTTGTAGGATGAGTGAGTGAGTCATTTCTCATGGACCAGTTTCCAAAGCTGATTCTCTGATTCTGTCACTTACATAATGAGCATCACAGAGGCACATCTTATTCTGTGGACCGTGGTTTAGTTTCTGTTTTCAAGGATGTGAGTACTATGCTTGTGTTCATGGCTCACCTTTGTGTGGTGATGCAGAGCCTTCTGAAGGTAAATGTTATCTTGAAATGATACCTCTCTATATTTTAAGAAGCCCAGTCTTCACCATTAGGCAACACAGAGTGAAGATAAATCTTCCATCTAAATAACCAGGCCTTAGAGTAAGCAGAAGGCCCTGTCCCCTGAATGACATGAAAACTCTTGCTCTTGTGGTCTATTTATTTTATTTTTTTAAGTTTTGGGCTGCGCTGCATCTTATTTGTGGCATGTGGGCTTTCTCCTGTGAAGCACAGGCTCTGTGGCGTGGGTTTCAGTAACTGGGACCCATGGGCTTAGTTGCCTGATGGCATGTGGGATCTCACTTCCCAGATCAGGGACTGAACCTGTGTTCCTGTGTTGGCAGGCGGATTCTGAACCTCTGGACCTCTGCGGAAGTCTCACTTGTGGTTTATTTTTAATCTAAAATTCCTTTCCACATACTCTTTGGGCCCCAGTTTATTCACAGTTTACATTATCAAGAAGCCCACTTAAATCCTTCTAACCCTGCCTATCACTAATCTCTTAGCAATCATAGTTCATATGCCTGACAATCAGCTTTTGGCAGAAGCCTCAAGAACAATAGCTTTTTGCTTTTCACTTTTTGAGGAAATGGTTTAAACATCCTTCTGCTTACAGCTTAAAAGAAAATGACTGTAGAAGGTATATTAGATCATCTATTTAAACCATTACAAGAGCTGGATTTCTGACCCAGGGGTTGAATCCAGGTCTCCTGTGTTGGCCGGCAGACACTTCACCACTGAGCCACCAGGTGAGCCCACTGGAGAAAATCACTGGTACTTAAATCAAGTTGGCAACCTAATCTTTGACCACAAAATAGATATATTTCTGCCTATTATACTAAGAGATCAACAGCTTCGATGCCTAGTAGGGTTTGCAAGCCTCTGCCTTGAGTAACCAACTAATTATTGGTCAATAATAGTCAATGGTCAATCCCATAGTGTCCTAGAGCCATGAAAGAGGGATCTTGCCACCTGCAGACATAACTGCTACTTCTTCACGTTGGAACAGAGGACAGTGCCCTGGCCTAAGGTGCCTAACAAGAAACTCTAGATTTTTGTCTAAAGCAAGGAGAGTCCTTTAAGAGCAAAACACTGGGGTTGGAATGACTGGGGCTTGACTCCTTACCACTATATTTGGGGTAATTGTTGCAACTTCCCTGAACCTTAGTTTCTCATCCTACTGTGGAAATAAAAATAACATAAACGAATAACTCATTGAATAACTCATGTCTTCTGTTTCCTATCCTTGCCTTAATCAAGAATTGGTTCACTCAACACTGATTCTCCTTGGCTTTGCTCTAAGCATTCAGTTTTCCTAGCTGCAATCTAGCTTGTGACTAGAACTGTGATGCAACACAGTTCTGACCAAAGAAACACCAGCTTAATTCGATGGGAAGGGCTTCCACTAGGCAGAAGACCAGGAGCCCTCCTACCTGCTTCCTGACTGGGAAGCAGGTGTGATGGCTGAAGGTGCCGGGTCTCCCTCCACCCTGGGGACTAGAATCAGATCACAGGGACAGTGGGACCAGGGGGTAGAAACCCTAGGCCCCAACAATATCACAGAGTGGATATTCAGATTACTGGGCAGGTGAAAAGCTTCATTCACCAAAACAGCTTTTATCATCCTTCTTGAGAGATTAGTTTTCTTCTTATTGTTGTTCTTTTCGTCGTAAGTTGCATCCAACTCTTCCGCAACCCCATGGACTATAGCCCGCCAGGCTCCCCTGTCCGTGGAATTTTCCAGGCAAGAGTTCTGGAGTAGGTTGCCATTTCTTTCTCCAAGGTGTCTTCCCAACCCAGGGATTGAACCCGTGTCTCCTGCATTGGCAGGATTCTTTACCATTGAGCCCCCGGGGGAGTCCTTTCTTCCTATTAGAATAAAATAGACCCATTTTGCTTGATTTTGCTGTGCTGAGAGATGTGCCTACTCCTTGCCCTGAGTTACATTTCAGAATGATGGACTGCGTGGAGGAAGAGGCAGAATCCAGCATCTTCTCCAGCAGTAATGAGCGGCTAAAGGTTACTCAAGGACTGAGAGCAAAGAAACGATGATGTAATCAAGTGTGGAACCCAAAAAATAGCAGCCAGCGCCTGAAACAGAGGCAGTGAACTCCAGCAGGAAAGCTCCACAATGCCTCAGTTCAGTTCAGTTCAGTTCAGTCGCTCAGTCGTGTCTGACTCTTTGCGACCCCATGAATCGCAGCACGCCAGGCCTCCCTGTCCATCACCAACTCCAGTCAAAAATTCCCATATCAACTCAGACCAAGAAGCTAACTAAGTGCCTCTTTACCAAGAACGCTGCCTCGGAGCGTCCAGACTATCAGTGATAGAGCGTGTCAAAGCATGTGTCACAAGAAATACACCAACATTTCCAGTGACTTTAAAGACCGAATGAAGTCAGAACAGGAGTGAGAAACTGAAAGAGCTGTATCAGACGCTTGAGAAGAACCGCATTCTGAAATGGAAGGAGAAAAAATGTAAGCTGTAAACGAAGCTATCGCCAGTAGCCAGGGTAAAATGGACAGAAAATGTAAGCAAGGAAAGGAAACGTGTGAAAAAGTATTTGTAGAGATATTGTGTGGCTCACCCTTAAACATCTGACAGTACTCAGACCCAGAGCTTTCTGCCTCTGGGACCTGTTATTCATCACTGCACTCATGTATTGCCCCAATGCCAGACAGTCAGCAAACGTTTTAAGAAAATAAAAGTTGCTGCTTGATGAGTTAAAGTTTCTTTCTATTCATACATTAAAAAAGTCTCCTATTTCAGCACAATCTCATACTGACACTGAAACCAAAGGTCTCCGTTAGCAGGATCTTCTCTCTGTAGAAGTGAGAACTGAGCTGGGAGACAGCTGAAATAGATTCTGCACGGCGTTGGCCTTGGCTGTACAGATGAAAGGCATGTCCCGAAGTTCTTTGGCTGGACCCCAGGATGACACACTTGTGGCCATAGGAGAGGGGACTGGGGAGCCATGTGGGGAGGACTGCCAGCTGCACACACAGCAGGAACGCGCCTCCGCCTCAGGTGGCCTTGCTTGGCTCTGACATCGTGGCCCTTTTAAGGGATCATAGCAGAGACAGCAAATTCCACGTTAATTCACTTTTTAAGAATAGAAGCGATGCTCTTCAGCATCAGCCAATAAGCTGTAGTGACTCAAAAATGGGTCACAGATGTTGCCTTTTGCCCAGGTTGAAGGCCCAAAACACACCAGTCAACGTGCCCGCAGTGGGACTAGAGTGGGCTGAACCCAGGCAGCTCAGAGCCTCAAGTCTGTGGCTCAGTCGAGCGCTGTGCTCACTGAACACAGAATCTAGATTTCTGCCTGCTTCTCTAACGCTGTAGTGCTGGTTTCAGACACAGAGCGCTCGGGGCGGCTGTACATGCCCCTTTACACGCTCTGCTGCTTGTGTCTAATAACTTAGAGAAGAAAACCTCAGACACTAATGACAGAATCTTCTTTGCTTTTGTTTGTTTTGCCAGGCTGTGCAGCATGTGTGATCTTAGTTTCCCAACCAGGGTTTGAACCCGCATCCCTTGCATTGGAAGCACAGAGTCTTCACCACTGGACCACCAGGGAAGTCTCATTGATGGTAATTTTTTAAAACAGGAAAATAATATATATACATGTTAAAATTTCAAATAGTGTCAAAAGATGAAAAGGAGGATTCACCCTGCGTCTGGTCCCCTTTGCTCACTTGTGTGGCATTTCCATGGATGAAACAAGCTCATTCAATAGAAGGAGACAGGCTTGAGAGGAGAGAGAGAGGGTTTTTCTCTACCTCCAGGGACCTGGGGGACTAAGGAAGCAGAGAGAATGGTTCTGTCACAGACTGCTGCAGAGCTGGAAGCACTTTCCAGCTTGGCCGTGCTTAATGGGAGGTCTGCTTTGGGCACATGGCTGAGAGTGTGTGCCACTCAGCTTACGTGTCACTGGTCAGAGCTGCGTTGCATTCCCAGCGCTAGCTAGAACGCAGCTAGGAAAATGGAGTACCTAGCTTTCTCTTCTCTACGTTCAGTTCAGTTCAGTTCAGTCGCTCAGTTGTGTCCGACTCCTTGCGACCCCATGAATCGCAGCACGCCAGGCCTCCCTGTCCACCACCAACTCCGGGAGTTCACTCAGATTCACGTCCATAGAATCGGTGATGCCATCCAGCCATCTCATCCTCGGTCGTCCCCTTCTCCTCCTGCCCCCAATCCCTCCCGGCATCAGAGTCTTTTCCAATGAGTCAACTCTTCGCATGAGGTGGCCAAAGTACTGGAGTTTTAGCTTTAGCATCATTCCTTCCAAAGAAATCCCAGGGCTGATCTCCTTCAGAATGGACTGGTTGGATCTCCTTGCAGTCCAAGGGACTCTCAAGAGTCTTTCTTCTCCAACACCACAGTTCAAAAGCATCAATTCTGTGGCGCTCAGCCTTCTTCACAGTCCAACTCTCACATCCATACATGACCACAGGAAAAACCATAGCCTTGACTAAATGGACCTTTGTTGGCAAAGTAATGTCTCTGCTTTTCAATATGCTATCTAGGTTGGTCATAACTTTTCTTCCAAGGAGTAATCATCTTTTAATTTCATGGCTGCAGTCACCATCTGCAGTGATTTGGGAGCCCCAAAAATAAAGTCTGACACTGTTTCCACTGTTTCCCCATCTATTTCCCATGAAGTGATGGGACCAGATGCCATGATCTTCGTTTTCTGAATGTTGAGCTTGAAGCCAACTTTTTCACTCTCCTCTTTCACTTTCATCAAGAGGCTTTTTAGCTCCTCTTCACTTTCTGCCATAAGGGTGGTGTCATCTGCATATCTGAGGTTATTGAGATTTCTCCCAGCAATCTTGATTCCAGCTTGTTTCTTCCAGTCCAGCGTTTCTCATGATGAACTCTGCATATAAGTTAAATAATCAGGGTGACAATATACAGCCTTGATGTACTCCTTTTCCTATTTGGAACCAGTCTGTTGTTCCATGTCCAGTTCTAACTGTTGCTTCCTGACCTGCATATAGATTTCTCAAGAGGTAGGTTAGGTGGTCTGGTATTCCCATCTCTTTCAGAATTTTCCACAGTTTACTGTGATCCACACAGTCAAAGGCTTTGGCATGGTCAATAAAGCAAAAATAGATGTTTTTCCGGAACTCTCTTGCTTTTTCGATGATCCAGCAGATGTTGGCAATTTGATCTCTGGTTCCTCTGCCTTTTCTAAAACCAGCTTGAACATCTGGAAGTTCACGGTTCACATATTGCTGAAGCCTGGCTTGGAGAATTTTGAGCATTACTTTACTAGCGTGTGAGATGAGTGCAATTGTGCGGTAGTTTGAGCATTCTTTGGCATTGGAATGAAAACTGATCTTTTCCAGTCCTGTGGCCACTGCTGAGTTTTCCCCTGTACAGGAGACAGGGATCAAGACCATCCCCATGGAAAAGAAATGCAGAAAAGCAAAATGGCTGTCTGGGGAGGTCTTACAAATAGCTGTGAAAAGAAAAGAAGCAAAAAGCAAAGGAGAAAAGGAAAGATATACGCATCTGAATGCAGAGTTCCAAAGAATAGCAAGAAGAGATAAGAAAGCCTTCCTCAGCGATCAGTGCAAAGAAATAGAGGAAAAGAACAGAATGGGAAAGACTAGAGATCTCTTCAAGAAAATTAGAGATACCAAGGGAACATGTCATGCAAAAATGGGCTCGATCAAGGACAGAAATGGTCTGGACCTAACAGAAGCAGAAGATATTAAGAAGAGGTGGCAAGAACACATGGAAGAACTGTACAAAAAAGATCTTCACGACCCAGATAATCGCGATGGTGTGATCACTTACCTAGAGCCAGACATCCTGGGATGCGAAGTCAAGTGGGCCTTGGAAAGCATCACTATGAACAAAGCTAGTGGAGGTGATGGATTCCAGTTGAGCTGTTTCAAATCCTGAAAGATGATGCTTCTCTGTGTTAGGGGAAAACAAAGGAGAATCAGTGTTGAGTGAATCAAGTCTTGATTGAAGCAAGGATGAGAGAGACCGAAGATTAGTTCCAGCCTAAACATGGTCTTCCCTGGTGGCTCAGATGGTGAAGAATCAGCATCCATTGCAGAAGGTCTAAGAGACCCAGCTTCAATCTCTGGACCAGGAAGATCTCTAGAGAAGAGAATGGCAACCCAGGCCAGGATTCTTGCCTGGAGAATCCCATGGGCAGAGGAGCCTGGTGAGCTACAGTCCTTGGGTTGCAAAGAGCTGGACACGACTGAGTGACTAAGCATGCACGCACAACCTAAACATCAACCAAGCACCCAAATGTCAGTAATGTGGAAACTGACCCAAGAGGTGGGACCGGTGGGCGGAGCTCCCCATAGCAACATACACCCCCGGGGAGAGAGGCCCCTCCTGAGTTCACAGAGGTTCTGTCTGCTCCCATGCTGCGTGCCTGCAGATCACAGCAGCTGCAGTGAGCCCGGCTCCCTCTTGGCCTCGTAGGGTCGGGGCCGTGTGGCAGCACAGTGGGATGCTTCAGTGGTGAATTAGCCAAGGAGGCCGGATGGCTTTACTCTGCAACAGTGGCAGCGGCAGTCGCCGTGAAAGCATGCAGCCACCTGTCGGACTGAGCAGCTTTTCTCTCTGCAAAACCTGGGCTAAATATCTGAACTAGGGCAAGCCCTGAGAGGAGTGGTAACCTGAAAGAGATGAAAAGAAACTTCTTAAGGTGATAAGGTGGGCTTCCCTTATGGCTCAGTGGTAAAGAACTTGCATAGGTTCGATCTCCAAGTCGGGAAGCCCCTGAGCTGCAAATACTGAGCCTGCACTCTGGAGCCCATGGCCATGACTACTGAAGCCTGTGAGCCCTGAGTAAATAAATAAATCTCTAAACAATGTTGGTTCAGCCTTAAATGGAAAACAATACTGCGTGAGCCAAAACTGTGCAAATCAAACCAAACCTGTCTGTGGCAGGCTCCAGCCTCCTTGCTGCAGGCAGCGCCCTCGTGAAGGGTTTGTGCCGCACCTGCAGTGCCCCATGCCACTGGGGGCTTCCTGCAGAGAGAAGGGCACGGGGCAAGGGCGGTTCTCATCAGCCTTCCCCCCGAGAAGTGACCTGTGGGAAGCCTACCCCTTAATGGGGAAGCCTAATAGTAAAGGCAGCTGATCGGCTCAGTTTGATCCTCTCTCTTGGGGAAGTGGACCTGAAGACAGAGTTACATCACAACAACAGGAGCAGCAGCAGAGCCCGAGACTTGCCAAGGAAGCCTGACGGCAGAGCGTTCAAGCTGGAGGCTTGCTGCTGAGAGTCTGGTCATGTGATGGAATGGCTGGTGCTTTCCCTGTGTTTGGTGGATTTCCTGAATGAACATCAGGTTTTTCTTCATGTTCCGTTTTATCTTTACAGTAAAACTGACTGCCCAGGGTAGACCTGAGTGTGTCTGGGGGTCTTGCAACTTCAGAGATGCTGGTCAGTGCAGCTGTCTGTGGGCTGTTGCCTAGATTTATTTGTATCAGAACACTCATTCCTCCTCACGATGATTGGTTCTGATGACCATGTGGTCTTCACGACCATCCACTCCTACCGGCTGGGTAAGCAGGGACTACTTCAGCCAAGTTGAAACAGTCAGACTTTATACCTTGTGAGCTGAAGTCTGGTTAGCTCACTCATGATTAATGCTTGAGATAATATGAATGCAGGACTTGAGGTTCTTCGGATGGGATGGCCATTGCTGGTAAAATTTATTCCTGTAGTTTAAAAGGCCCAGCCAGCAGTGACTTCTGCTGCCCTTTCTGGCGTCGCTCACCCGATACTCTTTCTGCACCAGGCCTCCTGGCCTTCTTTCAGGTCTGCATAAAGTTGTGATTATACTGCCTCAGGGCCTTTGCACAAGCTAGTCTTTCTTCCTGGTGACTAGCTAGCTCTTATGTAACCTTTCAGATCTCAGACCAAATGAACTTTTCCAGAGATCTATTCTTAAGCTTTGACTCCCCCTCTGTTAGATTAGATTAGATTAGACCTCCCCCCATTCTCTTTTCATCCCTCACAACACCCTCACAAGCAAAAGATGCAGGCAGAAAAACCAAAATGGAAGACCATACTAAACTATTGTTATGAAGAAACAGAAAATGTATACTGCCACAAAAGGGTGTTGTGAGGGATGAAAAGAGAATGGGGGGAGGTCTAATCTAATCTAATCTAACAGAGGGGGAGTCAAAGCTTAAGAATAGATCTCTGGAAAAGTTCATTTGGTCTGAGATCTGAAAGGTTACATAAGAGCTAGCTAGTCACCAGGAAGAAAGACTAGCTTGTGCAAAGGCCCTGAGGCAGTATAATCACAACTTTATGCAGACCTGAAAGAAGGCCAGGAGGCCTGGTGCAGAAAGAGTATCGGGTGAGCGACGCCAGAAAGGGCAGCAGAAGTCACTGCTGGCTGGGCCTTTTAAACTACAGGAATAAATTTTACCAGCAATGGCCATCCCATCCGAAGAACCTCAAGTCCTGCATTCATATTATCTCAAGCATTAATCACATCAAGGAGCTAAAAAGCCTCTTGATGAAAGTGAAAGAGGAGAGTGAAAAAGTTGGCTTAAAGCTCAACATTCAGAAAACGAAGATCATGGCATCTGGTCCCATCACTTCATGGGAAATAGATAGGGAAACAGTGGAAACAGTGTCAGACTTTATTTTTTTGGGCTCCCAAATCACTGCAGATGGTGACTGCAGCCATGAAATTAAAAGACGCTTACTCCTTGGAAGAAAAGTTATGACCAACCTAGATAGCATATTCAAAAGCAGAGACATTACTTTGCTAACAAAGGTCCATTTAGTCAAGGCTATGGTTTTTCCTGTGGTCATGTATGGATGTGAGTTGGACTGTGAAGAAAGCTGAGTGCCAAAGAATTGATGCTTTTGAACTGTGGTGTTGGAGAAGATTCTTGAGAGTCCCTTGGACTGCAAGGAGATCCAACCAGTCCATTCTAAAGGAGATCAATCTTGGGTGTTCTTTGGAATGAATGATGCTAAAGCTGAAACTCCAGTACTTTGGCTGCCTCATGCGAAGAGCTGACTCATTGGAAAAGACTCTGATGCTGGGAGGGATTGGGGGCAGGAGGAGAAGAGGACGACTGAGGATGAGATGGCTGGATGGCATCACTGACTCGATGGACATGAGTATGAGTGAACTCCGGGCGATGGAGATGGCCAGGGAGGCCTGGCGTGCTGTGATTCATGGGGTCGCAAAGAGTCGGACACAACTGAGTGACTGAACTGAATTGAACTGAAACTTGCAATACAAATAAAGTTCAGAAATTAAAATATATATATTTCTCATACATTTCAGGTTGGAGAATACATTTCTGACATGTTTTCCAAGGAGAGCATATAGTGAGGCTATTTTGGCACCATTTGATAATAATCTCACCTTTTCCTCTATAGCTCATGATAGTTGCTAAGGGAAGCTAGACCTTGTACAGCCCCTTGAGTTCAAGCATCACTCCCTGGACAGTCTTATCAGCAATGGCAAGGGTGACGAGTGACCATGTCTTATTAATGTTAATGACAACTCTGGCAAGGAAGGCCGCTTGGGGCCAGTTTGCTGGAAGGGTAACTGGGTTCGTGGCAGACACGTAAGAATTGATGAACTACTTGGAGACAGGGTATCCTTGGGCTATGAGGCTTTGAGGAGACAGACAGGACATTTAATGGACTAGGAGTCAAGGTGAGAAAGGAATATGTCAAGGCTGTATACTGTCACCTTGCTTATTTAACTTATATGCATAATACATCATGTGAAATGCTGGACTGGACAAGCACAAGCTGAAATCAATAACCTCAAATATGCAGATGACACCACCCTTATGGCAGAAAGTGAAGAGGAACTAAAAAGCCTCTTGATGAAAGTAAAAGAGGAGAGTGAAAAAGTTGGCTTAAATCTCAACATTCAGAAAACTAAGATCATGGCATCCAATCCCATCTCTTCATGGCAAATGGAGGGGGAAACAATGGAAACAGTGACAGACTTTATTTCAGACTTTATTTTCTTGCACTCCCAAATCACTGCAGATGGTGACTGCAGCCATGAAATTAAAAGATGCTTGCTCCTTAGAAGAAAAGCTATGATCAACCTAGACAGCATATTAAAAAGCAGAGACATTACTTTTCTGACAAAGGTCTGTCTAGCCAAACCTATGGTTTTTCCAGTAGTTGTATGGATGTGAGAGTTGGACTATAAAGAAAGCTGAGTGCCAAAGAACTGATACATTTGAACTGTGGTGTTGGAAAAGACTCTTGAGAGTCCCTTGGACTGCAAGGAGATCCAACCAGTCCATCCTAAAGGACATCAGTCCTGAATATTCATTGGAAGGACTGACGCTGAAGCTCCAATACTTTGGCCACCTGATGGGAAGAACTGACTCACTGGAAAAGACCCTGATGCCAGGAAAGACTGAAGGCAGGAGGAGAAGGGGATGGCAGAGGATGAGATGGTTGGATGGCATCACTGATTTGATGGATATGAGTTTGAGCAAGCTCCGGGAGTTGGTGATGGACAGGGAGGCTTGGCGTGCTGCAGTCCATGGGATCTCAAATAGTCAGACACGACTGAGCGACTGAAATGAACTGGACTGAATGGAGGAGTCATAATACAGAGTCCCATTGGGTACTCTGATTAACTTCATATTGGTTTTTCTTTGTATTTTTAGGAGAGCATTCTTAGAGATTTGGCACTGTGTATGAGGGTTGGGTGACTTTGAGGCAAAGATGTGTGCCCATAAAGTGGAGGTTTCAAAACACAGGATTGGTACAGGATGGAGAAATCTTAATTTTATTTTTGCTGCGTTAATAAATTGAGGATGGTGAGATTTCTGCTCTTCTTGGTGACAGATGAAGAGGAACATATCTAAAATAAAAAGCAATTAAGAGAGTGAACCATGTTATATGAAGGTTGGCTGAAAAGTCTGGGAATATTTACCCACAAGAAAGAGAGCTCCACGTGTCATGATTGCCAGCTTCAAGTATTCAAAAGCCTGTCACTTGGAAGAGAGATTACACTTATTCTGTATGGCCCCAGGCCACATCTGGGTTCAGTAGTTAGGAGTTATAGAAAGGCAACTTTTGACACAGAGCAGGCAACTCAAATAGCGACGTCTGAGGATTGGATGGACTAAGTTCATGACCAAAACAGGACGCCGAGCACAGGCTGGCAGCAACGTCATAGAAGCAAAGCAGTGCAGGGTGTTAGCGGGCCCTCGAGACGGGACTGGGCTCAGCTTTGGCCCTTCCCAAATACAGGACATGCAGCAAGCTACTTCATTCTTCTGCTTCAGTTTCGTAATGATTCAAATGAGAAAAGGCATAACTGTTGGCAAGGCTTTAAATAATTAACTTCGTTGTCTAGAAAGGGGATGAATGTGTGTGAGTGTGTGTGTTTGGCACTTCTGTTTCCTCTTAATCTGAAGTTCTATGATTCCAAAGTCTTTGGTAGAGAAAAGCTGAAAGAATAAGCTATTCTACGCATTCCTTAGGTACTGCTCAGTATTTTGAAATGAGCTTAAAAGGCTTTGGAAGGGCTCCAGTTTCTTATGAAATTTTGTTTTGATGTGGTTTTTCTCCAATCACAAATTCAGTTTAGAACAGGTGGAAAATATTTAACACTTATTCTAGTGCCACCTGAGGCTGAGAAATGTCCCTCCCTTTGCCGGTGCAGAATGAGGTATGAGGATATTTACCGAGAAGTTGAAAAAGATAGAGAAGGATGAGCAATCACAACTCAGTTCCCTGGTTAATAGTGCAATTTGATTATGTTTACATATCAGACTTGTGTTTGGGGACCTCTGAGCCTCTGTGCATGTTTATCAAATTGCAAACAGCACCACTTAAGCGCAGCTGGTGATAAAGTACTAACACACAGCTGAATAGCTCTCCCAGTAGAAGATGATTATTTCCCAAGATAAAAGCCAGATACCTGATACCAAAGCAATTCATCAATTCAATGACACAGAAAAACCCCCAAATCAGACAAACCACTCTTGGTGTAGTGTAGGATGAACAGTTGGTTGATTGACAGGGTTTGGCTGCAAATACAGCCAAAGCAAGCCTAAGGCAGCATTGGGAGTTCACGGGATTTTCATCACACTGAGGTGGTGTGCGCTAGGCCTCCTTTCTGGTCTCCAATTTGTTCCCAAGTTAACTATGAGGGTGGAAGTTAGGGGGCCCCTCACTGTTAACTCCAGCACTCTTGCCTGGAAAATCCCATGGCCCGAGGAACATGGTGGGTCACAGTCCATGGGGTCTCTAAGAGTCGGATACAACTGAGCGACTTCACTTTCACTTTTCACTTTCATGCATTGGAGAAGGAAATGGCAACCCACTCCAATGTTCTTGCCTGGAGAATCCCAGGGACGGGGGAGCCTGGTGGGCTGCCGTCTATGGGGTCGCACAGAGTCGGACACGACTGAAGCTACTTAGCAGCAGCAGCAGCAGCACCATTAACTATGAGGTGGAAGTTAGGGGACCCCTCACCATGAACTACGAGGTGGAAGTTAGGGGGCCCTCACCATTAACTGTGAGGTGGAAGTTAGGGGCCCCTCACCATGAACTATGAGGCAGAACTTAAGGGGGCCCTCACCATTAAGGATGTTTTGGGTTTGCAGATAAGAATTGTGGTTTTCACTTCCAATCTGAAGACACTGTGCAGTTTTCAATGATAATTTATATGGATGGAGACGTTGGGTTTGTAAAGAAAGAAACTCAATCCTGGTATCATGACACCACAGAGGAGACATCTCAGAATCTAAGAGCAACTGCCATTTGAGTTTTGCTTGTCTTAGCCACAAGTAAGGTGGAGTAGAATAACCCTGGCCTTTGAAGTAAAAAAGAACTAATTTACTTGTTCATTTACCCAGCATATTTTTACTGAGCTCCTTTTTAAGTGCCCAGTACTCCGAGGGTTTGGGGATTTAGCAACAGACTGACAAGCTTCTTGTTCCATAGACATGACAACTAGGGCAGTGCAGGTGGAGGGGCTGGATGATAAACACATCAGTATTCCTCGACTCTGAGTCTCTGTGTTTTCTTTTTTTTGGTATGATTACCCTGGTGGCTCAGAGGGTAAAGTGTCTGCCTGCAATGCAGGAGACCTGGGTGTGATCCCTGGGTCAGGAAGATCCCCTGGAGAAGGAAATGGCAACCCACTCCAGTACTCTTGCCTGGAAAATCCCAGGGACAGAGAAGCCTGGTAGACTAGAGTCCATGGAATCACAAAGAGTCGGATACGACTGAGCGACTTCACTTCACTTTTCACTTCACAGGGTAAGTAGAGGAAAACAACAGAATGGGAAAGACCAGAGATCTCTTCAAGAAAATTAGAGATACCAAGGGAACATTTCATGCAAAGATGGGCTCGATAAAGGACAGAAATGGTAGGGACCTAACAGAAGCAGAAGATATTAAGAAGAGGTGGCAAGAATACACAGAAGAACTGTACAAAAAAGATCTTCATGACCAAGATAATCATGATGATGTGATCACTCACCTAGAGCCAGACATCCTGGAATGTGAAGTCAAGAGGGCCTTAGAAAGCATCGCTACAAACAAAGCTAGTGGAGGTGATGGATTCCAGTTGAGCTGTTTCAAATCCTGAAAGATGATGAGGTGAAAGTGCTGCACTCAATATTCCAGCAAATTTGGAAAACTCAGCAGTCGCCACAGGACTGGAAAAGGTCAGTTTTCATTCCAATCCCAAAGAAAGGCAATGCCAAAGAATGCTCAAACTACCGCACAATTGCACTCATTTCACATGCTAGTAAAATAATGCTCAAAATTCTCCAAGCCAGGCTTCAGCAATACGTGAACCATGAACTTCCAGATGTTCAAGCTGAGTTTAGCAAAGGCAGAGGAATCAGAGATCAAATTGCCAACATCCGCTGGGTCATCAAAAAACAAGAGAGTTCCGGAAAAACATCTATTTTTGCTTTATTGACCATGCCAAAGCCTTTGACTGTGTGGATCACAGTAAACTGTGGAAAATTCTGAAAGAGATGGGAATACCAGACCACCTGACCTGCCTCTTGAGAAACCTATATGCAGGTCAGGAAACAACAGTTAGAACTGGACATGGAACAACAGACTGGTTCCAAATAGGAAAAGGAGTACGTCCAGGCTGTATATTATCACCCTGCTTATTTAACTTCTATGCAGAGTACATCCTGAGAAACGCTGGACTGGAAGAAGCACAAGCTGGAATCAAGATTGCTGGGAGAAATATCAATAACCTCAGATATGTGGATGATACCACCCTTATGGCAGAAAGTGAAGAGGAGCTAAAAAGCCTCTTGATGAAAGTGAAAGAGGAGAGTGAAAAAGTTGGCTTAAAGCTCAACATTCAGAAAACGAAAATCATGGCATCCGGTCCCATCACTTCATGGGAAATAGATGGGGAAACAGTGGAAACAGTGTCAGACTTTTTTTTTTTGGGCTCCCAAATCACTGCAGATGGTGACTGCAGCCATGAAATTAAAAGACACTTACTCCTTGGAAGGAAAGTTATGACCAACCTGCTGCTGCTGCTAAGTCGCTTCAGTCGTGTTTGACTCTGTGTGACCCCATAGCCGGCAGCCCATCAGGCTCCCCCATCCCTGGGATTCTCCAGGCAAGAACACTGGAGTGGGTTGCCATTTCCTTCGCCAATGCATGAAAGTGAAAAGTGAAAGGGAAGTCGCTCAGTTGTGTCCGACTCTTAGCGACACCATGGACTGCAGCCCACCAGGCTCCTCCATCCATGGAATTTTCCAGACAAGAGCACTGGAGTGGGGCGCCATTGCCTTCTACGGACCAACCTAGAGAGCATATTCAAAAGCAGAGACATTACTTTGCCGACTAAGGTCCGTCTAGTCAAGGCTATGGTTTTTCCAGTGGTCATGTATGGATGTGAGAGTTGGACTGTGAAGAAAGCTGAGCACCGAAGAATTGATGCTTTTGAATTGTGGTGTTGGACAAGATTTTTGAGAGTCCCTTGGACTGCAAGGAGATCCAACCAGTCCATTCTGAAGGAAATCAGTCCTGGGTGTTTTTTGGAAGGAATGATGCTAAAGCTGAAGCTCCAGTACTTTGGCCACCTCATGCGAAGGGTTGACTTACTGGAAAAGACTCTGATGCTGGGAGGGATTGGGGGCTGGAGAAGGGGATGACAGAGGATGAGATGGCTGGATGGCATCACCGACTCAATGATGTGAACTCCGGGAGTTGGTGATGGACAAGGAGGCCTGGTGTACTGCAATTCATGGGGTCGCAAGGAGTTAGACATGACTGAGGGACTGAACTGAACTGAACTGAACTGAGGGTAAGTTATGGAGAAGGCAATGGCAACCCACTCCAGTACTCTTGCCTGGAAAATCCCATGGACCAAGGAGCCTGGTGGGCTGCAGTCCATGGGGTCACTAAGAATCAGATACAACTGAGCGACTTCCCTTTCACTTTTCATTTTCACCCATTGGAGAAGGAAATGGCAACCCACTCCAGTGTTCTTGCCTGGAGAATCCCAGGGACAGGGGAGCCTGGTGGGCTGCCATCTATGGGGTCACACAGAGTTGGACACGACTGAAGGGACTTCAGCAGCAGCAGCGTAAGTTATTGGGCTTCCCAGGCGATGCTAGTGGTAAAGAACCCACCTCCCAATTGCAGGAGATGTAAGAGATGCAGATGCAATCCCTGGGTTGGGAAGGTTCCTTGGAGGAGGGCACAGCAACCTGCTCAAGTATTCTTGCCTAGAGAATCCCATGGACAGAGGAGCCTGGAGGTCTACAGTCCATGGCGTGTCAACAAGTCGGACATGACTGAAGAGAGTCAGCACAGGACAGGGTAAGTTATTAGGGGCTTTCCAGGTAGTTCAGTGGTAAGGAATCCGCCTGTCAATGCAGGATACGTGGGTTCTACCCCTGGGTGGGGAAGATCCCTGGGGAAGGAAATGGCAACCCACACCATTATTTTTGCCTGAATTCCATGGACAGAGGAGCCTGGTGGGCTACAGTCCACGGGGTTGCAAAGAGTTGGACAGGACTTAACGACTAAACAACAATGACAAAGGGTAAGCTATTAACTTATTTAAGAGGCTCAGGGCTCAGCAAGTGATAATATTCTAGTCTTCTCTACTCCCTACACTACAAGACCCTAGAAAAAGAACAAACGGACTACTTCTCAGCTTTGGTTGATGCCTTTCTTGGGGCCAGAAAAATGAAGATCCTTGTCATCAACTGAGGGCAGATTCAGGATGAATTGGTTTATTGTCCAATGTTCCTGTGAGGGTCTGTCTTTTATGTCCCAGAGCTAATCAACATATTTTTCATTTCGCCTTGCCAAAGAAAATACTTCCAGATGAACTACTTTCAACCCATTAAAAAACCCATTTAAAAAACAAAACAAGCAATAAAATACCTACTGCAAATAGATCATCTTGACTTACTTTATCTTTTCCTGAATTTTCATCAATTGAGGTGATTAAGGAAAACTGAAAAGCCTCACTCTCTAGGAGGCTCAGAGGTTGTTTTAGAGGTACTGTTAGGATGACTATGTGGTTACCTGGTTAGAGATGAGACTTAGACCAACAGATGGTAATCGACTGATAGGGAAATAAATATCATTATCAAAAAATAAATATCATTTTAATTTTAACTGCAAACACAACTGATGGATAAAAAATGTAGTCAGAGTGCTGTTTCTCAAATAAAATATGTCTGGAGTTCCACACAATTGAATTGGGATAAATATCTGGACTTTGTGCAGCCCACTGGGAAGCTGAGGGAATGAATAAGATGTAAATTAAATATTCCCTTTACCCGCTCTCGTTTCTCTTGCTCCAGGTACTTATAGTTTATACTTCACCTTAGTGTAGATTTTATATGTGATGCCGAAATCTTTTCACCTTGTAAAAGGAGTAAATCTATAATTTGTAGAGAAAAAAATATTATTGTAGAGAAAACAAAATATTATTGAAATATTTACATAACTTTCCCTCTCCCCAGAAGATGCTTGTACTGCTCTGGTAAATCAATCTAGCCCTTTAGTTGTGTTAACTGGACAAGCAGCCAAAGGGAAATCTGGAAAAGCCTGTAAGAGACAAGAGGGATTTTTATTGGAAAAGGCAGAGTTATTGGCAGAAAGGGGAAAATATAGAAAGGATAAAAGAATACAGAAAGGATGGAGGCAGAGAGCCTGTTGGGAGAGATCTTGGGGGCTTGGGGGTGGGTTGGAAAAAGATTTTGTGAATAGCTATATCTGAAATACATAGAAAGAAAAATGCAGGAAGGAAAGAGACTTTTAAGAAGTTTGGCTCTACATTGTAAATGTAATTTACTCCTGGACTTCTTTTCGGATAATACAGTGAAATGTAAATTACATTCCAATTATTGTGACTGCTAAGTAGGTTTTTTTTTTTTTCTCCTTATACAATACTAAAAAGAAATGGGGCCTCAGAATGACTTTATAAAGTTTAATTTTGAATGAAGCATTGAGGCCATTCTGGCATTTTTGTGCCTTAAAACTCCTTGTTTCTCCAGGCACCCTTTAAAGACATTTCTTCCAGCTATAAAATAAATAAGTCATGGGATGTATTGTATAGTATAGAGAATACACTCAATAATATTCTCATAACCCTGTATGGTGACAGATGGCAACTAGAGTGACCATGATGATCATTTTGTAATGTGTAGAACTGTCAAATCACTACATTGTACACCTGAAACTAATGTAATATCATGTGTCAATTATAATTCAATAATAAAAAAGACATTTCTTCAGTGTTGAGGAGAAATAGCTAAAAATCCATGGGCTTTGCAGTTAGACACATCTGGGTTTGAATCCTTACTTGCTAGCTTGTCTCCAAGGACAAGTTATGTTGTCTCAACAAGTTCAGTTTCCTCATCAATAACATGGGATTAAGAGTACCTACCCCGTAGGACTGTTGTAATCACTGAAATATAGGGATGTTTAGAAGAAAACCTTGAAAGGGTTGGGTTTCCTCAGCCTGAGTTCCTGTAGGAAACAGATGGCCCATTCAAAGTATGAAAATTTGAGGAAAGTGCAGCAGCAGGACTGTTTTAAAAATGTATAGGCAAGGTGTAGGAAAATCACAAAAGACGGCGCAATACCCTATTTACAATAGCCAAGACATGAAAGCAAACTAGATGTCCATCAGCCAATGAATGGATAAAGAAGACGTGGTGTGTATATGTGTGTGTGTGTGTGTGTACACACACAAAGGACTATTACTCAGCTTTAAAAAGAATATAATGATGCCATTTGCAGCAACGTGGATGAACCTAGAGATTATCATACTAAGAAAAACAAATATCGTATGACATCATTCATATGTGGAATCTAAAACATGATACGAACCAAAGTATTTACAAAACAGAGAAAGACACCCATTTAGAAAACAAACTGCAAACTTTTGGTTGCCAAAGGGGAAAAGGTGGGATATAAATTAGGAGTTTGGCATTAATAGCTACACTTCTATATACAAAACAGATACACAACGTGGACTACTGTATAGCATGGGGGACTATAGTCAAGATCTTGTAATAATCTATAATGGAAAAGAATCTGGAAACAACAAATATATATACATATTGAGTTTTTACATGTAGATACAATTCTATCACACAGCTGCACACCTGAAACTAATACAACATCATAAATCAGTTATGCTTAAAAAAAAAGAAAGAGTCAATACTCTGGGGAAACCAGCTTCAGGCCTGAAGGTTCGGTTACAGGCAAGTCTCCTGGGGCCTGGAGACAGAATGTTGTGTCAAGGGAGCTACCGGAGGGGTGCTGAGACCTCCACAGAGATGGGCCAGTTCTTGGTGACCGCTGGCAATGACGCCACCGCTAAGAGAGTCTGTTAAGGTCACAGGACGTGATCCAGGGAACAGAGTGAGAAGGATGGAGCCAGGATCTGGGGGTGAACTGAACATATCCACCAGGCTCCGGGAGTGTTGGTTCACTTCTTTTCCTCTTTCTGAGAGTGCGGACAAGAAGGTATCTTTCCCAGGGAAGAAAAAGGACACAGAGGGCTATTACTAGTCTCTGAAAGACCGTGCCTTATATGTGAGTTCTGTAGTTTACGACACTTCACAGATATAGCTCTGCAGTTGAAAACAAACACGTCAATCTTTATTAAAGGGCGATGGGAGGGGCACAGACGGCTAGCGGCTGATTCTCAGAGAGAGTGAACGATACAGAGAGCTTGTTACGCTGGTCAAACAGGAGCTCTTGTTTCAGCAGTGGCTTTTCAAGTTTGCCTCTTGGCATGAAGCTAACTCTGGCAGAGGGTATCATATAAACAGGCCACATGCTCAAGCATGTAGGCCAGTTGCTACTTGCTGGACACGTCTTTACCCTCTAGCCCACGGCTCACAGTGAGCCGACAAAGCTGTTGGCAGAGCATCATTTCAGAGACTGTGTTATGGGCTACTTGGATCTACTTCAAAATGAGCTCAAGGCCACTTTTCTTTAGAAAAGAGTGTTTTGTCATCACTGGTGGTACAAGCAAATATTTGATTCATTCCACTTGTAAAGTGTCTGGCCTTTGAATACATAACTCTCTCCTAAAATAAATAAATAAAAATCCTTTTCCTTTGCCTACCATAGTGGGCTGAATAGTAGCCCCCCTCCCCTCCATCAAATACATCCATGTCTTAATCCTCAGAACCTGGGCATGTTACCTTATTTGGAAAAAGGGTCTTTGTAGATGTAATTAAGGTAAAAGGCACTGAGATGAGAAGATCATTCTGGATTGTCTGAGTGGACCCTAAATCCAATGCCAAGAATCCTTAAAGGAGACATATGGAGGAGACACACAATGAAGAGAAGTCCATATGAAGATGGGGGAAGAGACTGGGGCGGTGTGGCCACAGCCAAGAATGCCAGCAGCCACTGGACGCTGGAAGAGGCATGGACTGGACTCTGTCCTGGCGTCCTTGTAGGGAGTACGATCCTAACTGTGGACTTCAGGCCTCCAGCATTGTGAGAGAATGAATTTCTGTTTCTGCAAGCCAACGAGTTTGCTTATTTGTTGCATATTTGTTATGTAATATTTGTTACAGTGGCCCTGGAAACGATGCATTTGCTTTGTAACCATCTGTGCTGAATCCCAGCAGCCTGGAGAACTGTAGAGCTGGTGCAGGACGAACATCGCAAATGCGTTTCTATGAAGATCACGAGAAGCCATCCCAAACCCACGAAAGCTGTGTTATCTAATGTACACCTTAACCAGTTGCAAAGGAATGTCCTTAAGCTGAATGAGAGGCAGAAGGAAGTGCATTGGAGGAAGGAATCGAGTGTCCCGGATTCTATTAATATCACTGGCTTTAGCATTCACTGGCTATTTGACCTTTGAAACGTCATTCCAGTAGTCCAGGCCGAGGTTTTCTTGTGTTTAAAATAATTGTCCTGCCTACTTTACAGTGTTGGCAAGAAGGTTAGATTATTTCAGTGCTTTGAAACAGTAAAGTGCTATCCATTAAAATGAAAAGGGGTATATGATGCATCTCATGGTTCATAATATAAACACAACATATACTTGCTGAACTAAGTTAGATCCTCACTAATTCAGAATTTGCCATGATTTGGAAAAAGGCTACATCTGAGATAGGAAATCAGGGTTTTAGCCTTGGCTCTAAAGACTGAAGAGCCAAGTAACCGTGGACAAAGTATTGAACGTTTTACAGACACAGTTTTTGTAGTTGTTAAGTGAAGGAGTTTGACTGGATAATCTCTGAAGTCATTCCCATATCTCTTATTCTATAGAATTTGAAGAAAATTATGATTGCCTAGATGGTTCTTGCCCTTGGTAAATTTGTTCCTTCTCATGGATTAAACTCACTAAATTCTGTTGATCCTGAGCTTGTCTACTGAGATTCAGATTTGTATAACCAAAAGTCAACAGTAGATCAGCTGAGGAACTCTGATGTAAAGGAAAGGCAAAACAAAACTTGCTTACAGAAGAAAAAAAGAAAGAAAAGAAGAGAAAAGAAAATAGAATTTCTTGGCTCACTTACTTGGAAAGTCTATGAATAGAATTAGTTTTAGCTATAGCTAGATTCATGACTTAAATAATGTCATCTGGATTTACTTTCCATCTCTAGCTCAGTTCTGCACAGAGTTGGCTCCATTCTGCAACTTCACATGGTACAATATTGCAGTTGCGTTATCTCTTAGTTACAGCTATCAAGGGAAAATAGCAGTGTTTTCTCAGGTGCAGAGCAAAAATCTCACTGCATCTCATTGACTCCAATTGGCTGAAATGTTTAGTTCTGAACTAATCACCTGATGAGAAGGCATTCAGTGTGATAACTGGCTTAGATCTATCTGGGTCATGTGATTGCTAAGCCAGAAACATAGTCCCAGTATGCTGGAGCCAGTTGACTATAACAGTCTAGTAGTTTTCCGAGTTGGTTGTTAAACAGTTGTGACCATAAAATTGGAAAAGATGGGAGTAGTCACGGCACAGATTGGGGCTGTGTTTGTTTATTTTGGAGAGCTCATTTACCAGCATCACTAGGGGTAGCTGAGCCCAAGCAGAGGAGGTTGGGGTAGGATCACCTTGCCAAAAGGAGGCTGTTATCAAAATAAGGCAAAAATGAAAACTGCAGGGGCAAAGAAAAAAAATACAACTCTTCATTCACTAAAACTGGAAGCTTAAACTCGGAATAGAGTGTTGAACTGACTCTCGTTCCTCAATCTGCTTTGTCTCCTGGATTTTCCATCTTGACTGATAACCATCATTCCAATCGGACACTCATATTAACTACTTAAAATATGACATTTAATTTTTGAATGCTTTTATTTCTCACTTAACAGAATTTTGCTTCCTTAAAAACCTTTCCTTTAAAAACTCGTCTCCTCCTCAATTGCTTCTGTCAATCACTCTCACCTAGAGTTGTTTTTAATCTCTCTGGGCTGTTTCAGGGTTCTTCTCATCTGCCGGCCTTCAGTCTTACCTTTCTTGATCCGTCCAGTATGTTGCCAGCAGACTGATCTATCTAGAAAAGTCTGACCCAGTCGTCACTTCTTCCTAAATTTCTTTCTGTTCCATGATAGATAAGGTCTGTGATGGTTTTAAACACATTCACAAATTCTTCCTCCTTGAAGAGGTAGAGCTTAATTCTCTAGCCTTCAGTATGGGCTCAAAGAAGAAAATGTAATAGAAGTGATGGTGTGAGGCCTCTATGACCAGGTCACAGAAGGAGTTGTGGTTTCCTCCTTGCCCTCTGTCTTGGCTGCCCCACTCTAGGAGAAGCCAGCTCTCATCTTGTGAGACCACTCATGCAGCAGTAAGGTGGGGTCCACGCAGCAAAAAGCTGAAGCCTCCTGCCAGCAACAGTCTTGGAAGCACATTCTCCAGCCTCAGTGGAGCGTTTCAGTGACTAGAGTCCAGGCTGATGTCGTGACTGAAACCTCAGGTGAGATTCTGAACCAGAACCACCTGAGTCACTCCTGAGTTCCTGACCTGTTGGAACTCTGAGAAAGCAACTGATTACCATTTAAATTTGTTAAATTCTTTGTTGTTGTTTAAACTGGACATTGCTTGGCAGTGCTGTGTTGGTCACTGCCAACAATAACACAGACCAGCCTTGAGTGTGCCGTGTCTCCTCCCTCTTGTCCCTCCCCCTCCACACCCTCTAACCCTTCTGGGCCGTCACAGAACCACGGATGGGCTGGATTCCCCGGGATTCATAGCAGCTTCCCAATAGCTGTCTATCTTACACTTGGTAGGGCACATATGGGCTTCTCAGGTGGCACTAGTGGTGAAGAGCCCTCCTGCCAATGCAGGAGACAGAAGACACGTGGGTTCAGCTCCTGGGTTGGGAAGAGCCCCTGGAGGAGGGCATGGCGACCCACTCCAGTATTCTCTCCTGGAGACCCCCATGGACAGAGGAGCCTGTCAGGCTACATTCCATGGGGTCACAAAGAGTCGGACACGACTGGAGTGACGTAGTGCACACAGGCACACACACAGCGTGCACGTGTCCATACTGCCCTCTCAGCTCACCCCACCCTCTCCTTCCCAAAACTGTTAAAGTCTGAATGTAACAATAGATTGTTTGCTCTCAGCCTAACACTTTGTTTTTTTCTCCACCACTGAAGTTACACATCACAACACCACATGGGTTTGTCTTCCTCATTATAATTTGAGCTTCCTGAGAGCAGGCATTGTAATTCCAAGCACACCGCTGTATCCCTGAGCAGTAGATTGTATTTCACAAAGATGGCTGCAATGATAGCTCCTGTTTCAAGCACTCTTCCAGAACCTTACCCCTTCCGGAGCTGGATTCCCTGTCTCGTCCTTTTGGGCCTGGATGGAACTCTGTGACTCTCAAACAATAGAGCTGCAAGGATGCCATGTTACTTCCAAAGATAGGTCATCATGATACCACACACGTTTGCTTCTTTCCTTCAGACACTTGTTCTTAGAATCCAGTCACTGTGCTGTGGGGAAACTCAAGCTATCTGTAGAAATGGCACAGGGAGAGGCAGCGAGGGCCCTAGCCCACAGCTGGAGCTCAGCTCCCAGATGACAGCCAGTGCTCACTAGCCATACGAGTGGACCCTCCTGGAAATCGATCTCCCAGCCCCTAGTTGAGTTTCCCAAGCCAGCGTCCCCTGGATCAGAGATGAGCCACCCCTGCTGAGCTCGGCTCAAATTGCAGTTCTGTGATGAAGATAAATGACTGTGATTGCTTAAGCCACTAGGTATTAGGATAATCTGCTATGCAGCAGTATGTAATGGGAACATCCAGCACAGGATATCTGTGAAATCACAGGCATTTGACAAGTATTTGTAAACTGGCCGATGATTCTAGTTTCCTTATACAGCTGCTTTCTGGGCACATTAATACACTTGTTCTTCTTTAAACAGATCTTGAACTCATCTGACTTGGGATTTGTGTTCAAGCTATTCCTTCTGCTGTGAATTGCCTCCCTCCTTTCCTGCTACATTTACCTGCTAAAGTATTACACTTCTGAAAAAAATTCAGTTGGGTATTCCTTTTTTAATTCCTTCTCCTCTATCCTTTTAATAAATATGTCATGAATGTCTTCTCGAAACCCAGGATATGGAGCGATATGGACCAAATCCCCATCCGCTTGGGGCTTTACATTTCAATGGGGGATCCAGTCAAGAAATAGATATGTTCAAAAATTATAGCATGTGATTCATGCCTTAAAGGGTTAGATAGTGAATGATGGGGGGGTGAGAGGGGCAGAAACGAGGTCCTAGTTTAGATGGAAGGTTTAGGGAAGGAGATGATCTTTGAGATCAGAACAATAAGAGGAAAGAAGTCCAGAAGAAAAGACCATGGCAGTCTGGGCAGAGAAAACAGTAAGTGCAAAGCCATGAGATGGGATAAAGAATGTTTCCTGTTGGATAAAATAAAGGTGGTATTTATGGCTTCTGCCTAATGACTGGAGAGAAGACACTGACTAAAAGAGGTGGGAAAGCTAAGCAGGCACCAGACATTTATGCTTAGCATCAGGGAAAGAAATTTAGATTTAATTCTAAATACATATGCTAAGTCGATTCAGTCATATCCAATTCTTTGCGATCCTGTGGACTGCAGTCTACAAGCTCCTCCGTCCATGGGATTCTCCAGGCACGAACACTGGAGTAGGTTGCCATTTTCTCCTCCAATGGATCTTCCCAACCCAGGGAGCAAACCCGTGTCTCATGTCTCCCGCACTGGCAGGAGGGTTCTTTACCTCTAGCTCCACCTGGGAAGCCCGGTTCTAAATACAAAGATAGTTATTGAAAGGCTGTAAAGTGGGAGAGTGCCAGCGTCTGCTTTGGATTTTAAGCTTACTCTTGCTGCTGCACAGAGAATGGCTTTTAGGTCAGCTGGAAGGGGTGCAGGGGTCAGTAGGGAAAGCTAAACAGATATGAGATGGTGGTGCCTTGGGTTAGGGTAGTAGCAGCAGACAGAGAAGAAGGACGTTTTGGCATAAAGTTTGTGACTCTAACATACAGGACTTGTTGGTGACTTAGATACGGGAGCTGAAGGGGAAAGAGGATTTCTGGTTTTGGTAAGAGGCTTGAACAAGGCAGTGGGAACCGTGGGAGGGTCAGCAAGCAGGGCGCGCTCTGTTTTCCTTCTCAAGTTTCTCCAGATGCCTCCTCATGGGTTAGTCTCTCTCTCCTCTGTGTATTCAGTCCTGGTTTTGCCTCTTATAGGGGAGGCAGCACCAGGTATGGGTTAAAACATAAGGAATTTTGAGGGCTGAACTGATGTGGGTTAGTTTGGGTTCCACCTCTGCTCATATGAGGCGTAAGAGTTGGAGAAGCCCATTTGTCTCTGTGGCCTCAGCTTCTCCAAAGGTGGGTAGCATCTATGTTACAGGCTTGTTGGATTCATTAAATGAAACCTTGGAAGAGAAAGATTTACATGAGGAAGTTTAGGGAGAAGACCGAGTCTTCCTTTAGCTTTAAGTTCCCGTAATAATTAATGCTAACATCTATGGAGCACCACCATGTGCCTGATACTGGGTGTTTTACTCTTCATAACAACTGTGTGATGTAGCTATTTGCATCATCCTCCTTTACGAGTAAATACACACAGGCAAGGGCTTCCCAGGTGGTTCAGTGGTAAGGAATCCGCCTGCAAATTCAGGAGATGCAGGAGACATGAGCTCAATCCCTGGGTCAGGAAGATCCCCTGGAGGAGGGCATGGCAACCCACTCTCGTGTGCTTCCCTTGAGAATCCCAGGGACAGAGCAGCCTGACGGGCCTCAGTCCGCGGTGGTCTCAAAGAGTGGGGCGTGGCACACTAGGCATGCACACGCAGGCGCAAAGAGCCTGAACACCTACTCAAGGCCACAGAGGCACAAAGAGCCCGAACACCTACTCAAGGCCACATGCCGCACTGGCATAGACTCGTGCTTCTGCGTCCCTCTTTCTCCCCGGTTTGCTCAGACAGTAGGGAGTGTGTGTGTCTTGCTCAGAACTCTCTTCCTTGTCCCTGGCACATTGCAGAAAGTAATTTCACGTACACTGCATGTGTGAACTTTCAGGCATTGAGTCACGTCTCAAAGTCTGGGTCTTGACAAGACAGAAGTCAGAGTTCTGGGGCACTGTTTTTACTGGAGTAGGCCCACCCAGTTGAGCTGGGAGAGCCATGAGCCAGACTAGCTCAGAAGGCTGGTGAGACCCACAGGGAGATCAGCCCCGACTGCCGAGCCCGCTGCATGGCGGTGGTGAGGCTCGCCCAGTGTATTAGGGTTCAGAAGTGCGGCAGTGGCACAGTGCAGCCTTTACCAACAAGACGACGCGGGGGATGGTGCGTCCTGAATGCCCAGGAGAACTGGCAGCGCCTTAGATTAACGCCTTTCAAAAGCTCTGTAAAACGCAGTGGCTGCTGCACTCTGGTCAGGACTGTGCAGTGAACACGATTTGTGTCTTGAAGCTGCAAAGCTGCTGAGCCTCCCATCTTACAGTGGGGTCCACGCTTTATTCTAAACATGGTTACTTTGGAGGGGAGCGTGTGGAGGAGATTGGGCTCAACTTACTCTGAGGTGAGGTGCTACCTTGAGATGCTCGTTTTAAAATCACACAGTGATAGGGACTCAAGGTGCTTCAGAACTGACACCGCCCCTAAGAAAAAGAGTGATGGAAAAAGGGAAAACTGGTGAAGGGTTCTGGTCAAAGTCTTAAGGCTTCCTGTAAATATCAGCTTAATTTCTCCCATAAGAAGACTGGAAAGTGATGTTTACTTGTCAGAGCTGTGCTTGCTCTGTGTGGTTTAGCACACGTAGCTTCTCCCCTACTGGTTTGCAGAGTAAGAAAGAAGACAAAGGCAGGGAGCAGTCCTGGGTGAGGGAAGAGTTGAGAAGGGATTGTTCTATATCCTTTAAAGGGCGTCTTGAGTGGATTTACCCGGAGAGCAAAGTGCACTGTGATAGAAGGGGACATGATGTGATTCCAGCAGGCACACTGAGAAGGTCCTTCTGCCAAAAATAGACCCACCTGCTTGTGAATGTCTGGCATTCCTTTGACTGGGGACAATGCCAGAAAGGCCAGCTGTTAGCTCAGATACTCCTCCCACGGGCTGGCTGAGACCTGACATTCCAGCCTTGAACTTAAGGCTAAATTTTCCTCCACAATCTACCGCAAAGCACGTGTTCCCCTCTCCACCCTCCTCAACTCTAAAATAAAGGTGTTAATAGCTATTTACACCACAGTATGAATTATAGAGATTTGAGCAAAGAGCAGAAATTATAAAGCAGGAGAATCCTTGGTCTGCTCTTCCCCACTTAACTCTTGTGACTTTGGTCAAATCCTTAACTGCTTAAGCAATCGTTTGCTCTTCTATAAAAGAAGACTAAGCCGAAGCGTGGGGCTTCTCAGGTGGCACAGTGGTAAAGAATCCACCTGCCAGTGCAGGAGACACGAGAGACACAGGTTTGATCCCTGGGTTGGGAAGATCCCTTGGAGGAGGATTCTTACCTGGGAAATCCCATGGACAGAGGAACCTGGTGGGATTCAGTTCATGGGGTCACAAAGAGTTGGACACAAACTGACAGACTGAGCACACTCACAGAAGGCAAAGCAGCTGGATTCTTGGAAGGGCAAAATAAGATAAACCGAGAGAACTAACTAGCAAAAGGCTAGACGTGACCCGGATGTCTATCGAAGGGAGGCAAATGGAGCTTGGAGCAGCCACACAATGCTATATTATGCATGTGTGAAAGGGAACCAGGAAGCCCGCTGCTCCCCAGTGTACAGCGGGCTGGGACATATTTTGAAGTAACAGAAACAAACTGCATCATGGAACTTGCACAATGTTTAGACAAGAAAGGAGAAGATGTAGTAAATACACACTTATGTATAATTTCCGTAGCTGGATAAACCAAAGATTAATTGAGAAATGGGATGGAGGGAACAAGGCAGTAAAGGATATGAAAGGGATATAGGTTTCTTTATGAAACAATTTGTTCTTTGACTTTGGAATCATGTAAATAGTTCACCTAATTAAAAGCAAAGAGAAAAGCACACCAAAACACAAGTCCAAAAACTTTAAAATAAACTGGAAAAAGTGAACCTAACTTTATATCAATTCTCTGGCATATCAATCTCAAGAACTATAGCAAATGATTTTGAAACACATATTTAGACTGTACATCCCTAGAGAGATATATTCTAAGGACAAAAAGGAGTATAAGGTCTCTTACCCAAATAAACATTTTTACAAAACATACAGACTCACAGACACAGAGAACAGGCTTGTGGTTGCCAAGGGGGTGGGGGTTCATATAAATGTGTTAAGTCAACAGGCATGCACCTTAAATTCACACGACGTCATATGTCGATGAAATCTCAATAAAGGTGGATCAGAAAATTCCCTCCATTCTGGTGACTCCATTCCAGTCTTCAATATCTGACAAACCATTAACTGAAGACCTTTGAGGAATTTCACAATGGTAGTAGGCATGTGATGCTCAAAACAAAACAAATAGCAGATCCCACAGATATGCGTTAATATATGATCTTTTCCTCCAGATTCAGCTTGGTGCTCCGTGGTGACTTAGATGGGTGAGATGCGGGGCGGGTGAGAGGGAGGGCCGAGAGAGGATACGCGTACCTACAGCTGATTCGCGTTGCTGTGCGGCAGAAACGAACACAACATTGTCAAACAACTACGCACCCCCCAAACAAGCAAATGAACACACAGCAGGCAGTGTTTTGCAAGTGACGAGGCTGTAGCACAGAAAAGGCTGCCTCCCCAGTAAACACAGGCGTGAGCTGCTCATGACCGTGGATGGAGGCAGAGCGTGGCGGCAGACTTGGGGGTTTGGCGGCAGGTAGGATCCACGTCTCCCTGCCACTGAACTGCACGGGCCTGCATGGAAACTGCCTGGGCCTGCGCCGGCGGTGAGGGACAGGTGCCTGGGCTGAGTGCAGAGCCCTCAGTGGGTGGCGCTGTTTCTCCTGCTCGGCCACACCCTGCTCTGGCAGGGGAGAGAGTCTTGGTCTCGGCCCTGGCATTTCTCCACCTCCCCGCTTAGTAGCTGTGGGGCCCTGGATCTGTGAGCCTTGGCTTCCTCTACTGTGGAAGGAGGGTGATAAGATGGTGTCCTTGGCAGAATCAGGTGAGGTGGTAATTCAAGCGCCCGGCACAGCCAGCGCTTGAGAGCTCAGTCCAAGGCCACAGACACCGTGGGTCTCTGCACCAGGGATGTGGCCTTGCTCCTGAGGAGGCTCAGTCTGCACATTCTTTTTTTGCTCAGGAAGATTGTCATTAGAGCTGAACGCCAACCAAGACTCGGCTCAGTGAAGTCGCAGTTACCAATTTTGCTCTTAGATAAATCAATTTTTCTTTTCTTACACTGGCTGTTTTACTTCTTTAAAGGGGCCTGAGTTTTATTAGTTTCAGTGTTATACTTTTGAAAATGTCTCTCTTCTCTTGGGCATCGCCCTTGGCTCCACGCAAAGGGAGTGCATTTAAGTCCTGCTCAGTGTTACTCAGGTGAAACGTTCACCAAATGTACCCTTGATTTGCCTAAAATAGTTGCCTCTTAAATCACAGTCATGATGACCTGCAAGACCATCAGTGCAGTTCAGTCGCTCAGTCGTGTCCGACTCTTTGCAACCCCATGAATCGCAGCACGCCAGGCCTCTCTTTTCATCACCATCTCCCGGAGTTCACTCAGACTCATGTCCATCGAGTCTTTTCCAATGAGTCAACTCTTCGCATGAGGTGGCCAGAGTACTGGAGTTTCAGCTTTAGCATCATTCCTTCCAAAGAAATCCCAGGGCTGATCTCCTTCAGAATGGACTGGTTGGATCCCCTTGCAGTCCAAGGGACAACTCTCAAGAGTCTTCTCCAAAACCACAGTTCAAAAGCATCAGTTCTTCACCGCTCAGCCTTCTTCACAGTCCAACTCTCACATCCATACATGACCACTGGAAAAACCACAGCCTTGACCAGACGGACCTTAGTCGGCAAAGTAATGTCTCTGCTTTTGAATATGCTATCTAGGTTGGTCATAACTTTTCTTCCAAGGAGTAAGTGTCTTTTAATTTCATGGCTGCAGTCACCATCTGCAGTGATTTGGGAGCCCTCAAAAATAAAGTCTGACACTGTTTCCACTGTTTCCCCATCTATTTCCGATGGAGTAATGGGACCAGATGCCATGATCTTCATTTTCTGAATGTTGAGCTTGAAGCCAACTTTTTCACTCTCCTCTTTCACTTTCATCAAGAGGCTTCTTACCTCCTCTTCACTTTCTGCCATAAGGGTGCTATCATTTGCATATCTGAGGTTATTGAGATTTCTCTCGGCAATCTTGATTCCAGCTTGTGTTTCTTCTAGCCCAGCATTTCTTGTGATGTACTCTGCATAGAAGTTAAATAAGCAGGGTGACAATATACAGCCTTGACGCACTCCTTTTCCTATTTGGAACCAGTCTGTTGTTCCATGTCCAGTTCTAACTGTTGCTTCCCGACTTGCATACAGATTTCTCAAGAGGCAGGTTAGGTGGTCTGGTATTCCCATCTCTTTCAGAATGTTCCACAGTTTATTGTGATCCACAGAGTCAAAGGCTTTGGCATAGTCAATAAAGCAGAAATAGATGTTTTTCTGGAACTCTCTCGCTTTGTCCATGATCCAGCAGATGTTGGCAATTTGATCTCTGGTTCCTCTGCCTTTTCTAAAACCAGCTTGAACATCAGGAAGTTCACGGTTCACATATTGCTGAAGCCTGGCTTGGAGAATTTTGAGCATTACTTTACTAGCATGTGAGATGAGTGCAATTGTGCGGTAGTTTGAGCATTTTTTGGCATTGCCTTTCTTTGGGATTGGAATGAAAACAGACCTTTTCCAGTCCTGTGGCCACTGCTGAGTTTTCCAAATGTGCTGGCATATTGAGTGCAGCACTTTCACAGCATCATCTTTCAGGATTTGAAACAGCTCAATTGGAATTCCATCACCTCCACTAGCTTTGTTCGTAGTGATGCTTCCTAAGGCCCTCTTGACTTCACATTCCAAGATGTCTGGTTCTAGATTAGTGATCACATCATCATGACTATCTGGGTCGTGAAGATCTTTTTTGTACAGTTCTTCGGTGTATTCTTGCCACCTCTTCTTAATATCTTCTGCTTCTGTTAGGTCCATACCGTTTCTGTCCTTTATCGAGCCCATCTTTGCATGAAATGTTCCCTTGGTATCTCTAATTTTCTTGAAGAGATCTCTAGTCTTTCCCATTCTGTTGTTTTCCTCTATTTCTTTGCATTGATCACTGAAGAAGGCTTTCTTATCTCTTCTTATGTTCTTTATACCTCTGATATCACTTAAATTATGGGCTTCCAGGTGGTGCAGTGGTAAAGAATCTGCCTGCCAACACAGGAGAGACGGGAGACGTGGGCTCCATCCCTGGGTGGAGAGGATCCCTCGGAGGAGGCAATGGCAACCCACTCCAGTGCTCTTGCCTGGAGAATCCCGTGCACTAAAGAGCCTGGCAGGCTACAGTCCAGGGGTTCGAAAAGAGTGGGACACGACTGAGTGACTGAGTAAACTCAGAATATTACTTTAATAGGCTTGCGATACAGCAAGGAGGAGCACAGACAGTGTCCTATTCTTCAGGGGATATTGTTCTATTGTTCTTCATTCCCTCTTGCTGAACACCCAGAGGCAGTTTCTCCAAGTGGCCATCAGATAGGGAACAACTGAGGGAAATGAACCTTTAAGCTATTGAAAGGCTCTTTCACAGTACTTACTCATCCTTCCACCGTGTAAACCGCCTTCCTTTCCCAAGTGCAGCCCTGCTCTGCCTTGCTGCTGCTACTGCTGCCGAGTCGCTTCAGTCGTGTCCGACTCTGCTACCCCACAGACGGCAGCCCACCAGGCTCCCCCGTCCCTGGGATTCTCCAGGCAAGAACACTGGAGTGGGTTGCCATTTCCTTCTCCAGTGCATGAAAGTGAAAAGTGAAAGTGAAGTCGATCAGTCGTGTCCGGCTCTTCACGACCCCATGGACTGCGGCCCACCAGGCTCCTCGGTCCCTGGGATTCTCCAGGCAAGAGCACTGGAGTGGGGCGCCATTGCAAACAAAACGCAGCCTGGATTACATGGTTAGTTTTCCACTGCTGCCATCTAATGGCGATATGTGGTAATGCATGATGAAGTGAGGATCTGGGTTTTGTTTTGTTTTGTTCCTGTTCCCTGGAATACAGGTAGACCTAGACTTAGGTCTGGGAGCCAGCTCTCGTGGGGGTCGGTAGCCTAGGTGGAATTATTTAATTTTATTTACCCTATCGGAGAATCGGTTCGTCTTGTATGCATCGATGCTGGAGTCTGTTTGTGCCATTTCTGTTAGAATTTGTCTGTGTATTTTGTGTTTTGTTGTTATACAGTTTACAAAAATGGGAAATATTTCCTCTATCTTGCTCATTATCTTTGGGGTGCACATTAGATATGTTAAGATCAGAAGAGCAATGGCACCTGAACGGCTCACAAACAATCTGGCCAGCAGAAGTGCTTTAAAAGGAGAGGAACACTCTGATAATGAACGTCCCAGGGCAGGGGAGGGCGGGTCACTTGGACTAGAGGTGTCTGATTCTAATTTCCCCTACCGGAGCACTGGAGAAGGATGGCAACTCACTCCAGTATTCTTGCCTGGAGAATTTCACAGACAGAGGAGCCTGGCAGGCTACAGTCCATGAGGTCACAGGGTCAGACAGAACTAAACAACTAACACTTTACTTATGTATATGTGTGCGTGTGTGTGCGTGTGTGCGCACTTGCGTGCTTAGTGGCTCAGTTGTGACCGCCCCTTTGTGACCCCATGGACTATAACCTGCACCTCTGTCCATGGGGAGTCTCCAGGCAAGAATCCTGGAGTGGATCGACGTGCCCTCCTCCAGCGGAATCTCCCACCCCAGGATCAAACCCAGGTCTCCCACATTGCAGGCGGATTCTTTACCAGCTGAGCCATACAGTGTCAGACTTTATTTTCTTGAGCTCTAGAATCACTGCAGGCATGCAGATGGTGACTGCAGCCATGAAATTAAAAGATGCTTGCTCCTTGGAAGAAAAGCTATGACCAACCTAGACAGCATATTAAAAAGCAGAGACATTACTTTGCCAACAAAGGTCTGTCTAGTCAAAGCTATGGTTTTCTGCAGTAGTCATGTATGGATGTGAGAGTTGGACTATAAAGAAAGCTGAGCACTGAAGAATTGATGCTTTTGAACTGTGGCTCTGAAGAAGATTCTTGAGAGTCCTTTGGACTGCAAGGAGTTCAAACCAGTCAACCGTGAAGGAAATCAGTCCTGAATATTCATTGGAAGGACTGATGCTGAAGCTGAAACTCCAATACTTTGGCCACTTGTTGCCAAGAACTGACTCATTGGAAAAGACCCTGATGCCAGGAAAGAATGAAGGTGGGAAGAGAAGGGAACAACAGGAGATGAGATGATTGGATGGCATCACTGACTCTATGGACATGAGTTTGAGTAGGTTCCAGGAGTTGGGGATGGACAGGGAAGCCTGGCGCACTGCAGTCCATGGGGTTGCAGAGAGTCAGACACGACTGAGCGACTGAACTGGACCGAGCCGCCATATATATGTATATGCTCTTCTGCAGATTGTACAAATGTGGAGCACCTCACACATGCGCCTGTCATCCTTGCTCAGAGGCTTTGCTAACCTTCTGTATATTGTTCCAGTTTTACTATACATGCTCCTGCCTCCAGCTTCCAACATATATTCTTTAAAGTAAACCTATCCCTTCTAAAGGAAACTCAAGTAATGTTTTCTGTGCATGTAATGTTGATGTCAGGCTAGAGTAGATCTTTTTTTCATTTGATATTCTGTATCCATTGTGGGGATCTTGCCCACTTTCTTTTTATTTTTTAAAATATCTCTTTTTATTTATTTGGCTTTAACAAATCTTAGCTGCTACATGCAAACTCTAGGCCTGGCATGTGGGCTCTTAACTCCTTGGCCAGGGATAGAACTTGGGCCCCCTGCACTGAGAGCTTGGAGTCTTAACTACTGGACCACCAGGGGAATCCCTCTTGCCCACTTTTCATGTGATACAACATGATCACTTGGCTCCTTTTGAGTCCAGAGAGGGAAAGAATAATACCTTAGTTTAGCCTAACATAAAACATTAATAAATGCTTTTGAAGTTGCCAGCATCAGTTGGATCATCAAAAAAGCAAGAGAATGGCAGAAAGACATCTACTTTTGCTTTATTGATTACCCCAAAGCCTTTGACTGTGTGGATCACACAAACTGTGGACAATTCTTCAAGAGATGGGAATACCAGACCACAATACCAGTCTGTATGCAGGTCAAGAAGCAACAGTTAGAACCGGACATGGAACAACGGACTGGTTCCAAATTGGGAATGGAGTACATCAAGGCTATATAATGCCACTCTGCTTATTTAATTTATATGTAGATACATCATGCAAAATGCCAGGCTGGATGAAGCACAAGCTGGAATCAAAATTGCTGGGAGAAATATCGATAACCTCAGATATGCAGATGACACCACCCTCATGGCAGAAAGCAAAGAAGAACTAAATAGCCTCTTGATGAAAGTGAAAGAGGAGAGTGAAAAAGTTGGCTTAAAACTCAATATTAAAAAAACTAAGATCATGGCATTCAGTCTCATTACTTCATGGCAAATAGATAGGGAAACATTGGAAACAGTGTCAGACTTTATTTTATTGGGTTCCAAAATCGCTGCAGATGGTGACTGCAGCCATGAAATTAAAAGATGCTTGATCCTTGGAATAAAAGCTATGACCAACCTAGACAGCATATTAAAAAGCAGAGACATTACTTTGCTAACAAAGGTGCTTCTAATCAAAGGTTCGGTTTTTCCAGTGGTCATGTATGGATGTGAGAGTTGGAACATAAAGGAAGCTGAGCGCTGAAGAATTGGTGCTTTTGAACATCAATTCTCCTTGCAGTCCAAGGGACTCTTGAGTCTTCTCCAGCACCACCGTAACCTTGATCTTGACCATGACCCTGGCCCTGACCTCGACCCCGACACTGACCCTAAACCCTGACCCTGACCCTAAACCCTGACCCTAATCATAAACTACCAGTCACCAACTTTCAGAACTTACTCAAAGTTTAGGGTCAGAGTATAGGGTCAGGGTCAGGATCAGGGTTAGGGTGGTGTTGGAGAAGACTCTTGAGAGTCCCTTGGACTGCAAGAAGATCCAACCAGTCCATCTTAAAGGAAATCAGTCCTGAATATTCATTGAAAGGACTGATGCTGAAGCTGAAATTCCAATACTTTGGCCACCTGATGCCAAGAACTGACTCATTTAGAAAGACATTGATGCTGGGAAAGACTGAAGGCAGGAGGAGAAGGGGACTACAGACGATGAGATGGCTGGATGGCATCATTGACTCAAAGGACATGAGTTTGAGTAAGTTTTGGGAGTTGATGATTGCTAGGTGAGGGAGAGGGTGAGGTTCGGGTTCGGGGTTCCGGGTTCCGGGTCCGGGGTTCCGGGTTCC
>NW_024070204.1:0-38791 GCF_014754425.2 Oryx dammah
CCCTAACCCTAACCCTAACCCTTCCTTTCATTTTTATTTCTTTTACTATTTATTTACTTGGCTGCAACGGGTCAATCTTCATTGCTGCACATGGGATCTTCATTGCTTCACACAGGATCTTCAGTTGCATCATGTGAACTCTTAGATGTGCACATAGGATCTAGTTCCCAGACCAGAGATCAATCCAGTACCCTTGCACTGGAAAGGCAGAGTCTTTGCCACTGGACCTCCAGGGTAATCTCTGTTTTGTTTTGAGATAAAGATGGTATCTAAGGTGATATCTTGCGCTTTTTCAGAGAGCAAGTCAATTTCCTAGGTTTCTTCAGAGTAGTAACAACTATACATGCTATTAAACTTGTTTGCACAACGAGTCAAGTAGTTTATACTACAACCCTGTGCACTTAAAAGTATTTGAATGGTATGTCATGCTATTTGTTTTTAATTACAATGGGAAAAATAATATAGTACTGATACATAATACAACATGAATAAACACTAAAAACATCCTTAATGAAGAACCATCCATACAGAAAAGGCCACCCAGCTCCCATATTTATCTTATTTGCTTTAAATCAGTTGCATTCCAGAAATGAAGACTGGATGAGGATGGAGAAAAGACATATCCATACAATTTGGAGAATTGGTGAAAGTAGAAGGGGGTCTATGGATTACGTGATAATGTGTAAACCATATGATTTCCTGAATTGGGGGTTATGTGCTGGTTCCTCAGGGGAATGTGCCCATTAAGGATAAAATATATGGAGTATTTTAGGTGACGTGGCAAATATGAGTACTTTGTATTATTATAACGAGTTTCCTGTACATTTTGCATTACTAGAAAGTAAATTACTTTTCAAAACAACCATGTTAAGGCCATGCCAGAAAATCACATAAGACAGGCATGAAACTTGGTTAACAGAGGCCAAGACTTACCCAGATCAAAGTCAGAGGGTGACTTTGATCACTGCCCTCACTGCCCTCGTCGGGGTCCATCTGGGATGAGGGAGCACCGCCAGACGCGTCCATCAACAGCCACCATGTTCTGGCTCCACTGGGTGACCCAGTGCAAGAGAGACTCAAACCGTGGACACACAGTGTTCTACATCACTTCATAAAAAGTTGTTAGTATACATAAATTTAGTATAGTTTAAGAATTTGATCTCAACATACAGATATCTGTTTATTTCTAGACACTAATAGTAAACCTTTAGAAAGAAAAATTAACAAATTCCCATTTACAGCATTAAAAGGAACAAAATATCTAGCAACATATTTAACCAAGGACATAAAAGACCATTACTCAGAAAAACTAGAGAGCATCAGTAAACAAATGGAGGAAAACACAAAGAAACAGGGAAATATTCCATGCTCATGCATTGGAAGAATGAGTTATTAAAACATCCATTTCAATCAAAGCCATCAGCAAATGCAATTATAATATAATATAATGTTCATAGAAATATAAATTATCCTAATTAGTATGCAACAACTAAGAACTCTGAATAGGCAGAGACTCTGAGAGAGAATACAGCTGGAGGCATCTCACTCCTTGACTTCAAGCTACAGCAAGGAGTTGTGGTAACCACAAACACAGACTACAGGAGGAGAACAGAGAAGCCAGGAATAAACCCATGTATATGTGGACAGTTAATTCACGAAAACCGAACCAAGAAGGTGCAAAGAGGAAAGGACAGTCCTCTCAAGAAACAGTGCCAGGAAAACTAGCTGCTGCTGCTGCTGCTGCTAAGTCGCTTAAGTCGTGTCCGACTCTGTGCGGCCCCATGGATTGCAGCCCACCAGGCTCCCCCGTCCCTGGGATTCTCCAGGCAAGAGTACTAGAGTGGGGTGCCATTGCCTTCTCCAGAAAACTAGCTACCCTACAGCAAAGAACACCACTGGTCATCCTCCCCATCTCACAGAAACCTCACCAAAACTCCGCCATTTTCCATATTGAGCTCCTTCCCTCCTCAGTCCTCTGAGGATTGGCCTGCCGGGTCAGCACCTAGCTGCTCGCAGAAAAAGTCTCCTTTGTCCTCATTTTTCCCTCTTCCAGCACCTCTTTGCTGATCAGTACTGAGTCAGCCCCGCTCCTGCCAGTGTGGACACAGCTCCGCTATCCAGAAGCCTGAGCCCTGATGGGTCTTGAGAAGACAAAGCTCCGTCAGCTGTACCTGGAACCGAGTCTGGGGGCAGAACGTGCCTGTGCCCGCGGGTCAGAGACGGGTGTGACGCCCCCTGTGCACCACCAAGTCCAACCCCTGGAGGCAGCATCTTGAACACTATTCTTCCGGGTGCACTAAGCTCGGAACTCCAAACTGAAATGGGGCCGACCATCTCCACAACGCTTCTCAAAATAATTACTTGGAACAATTAATTAATTAGAAACCATAAGATTTAGAAACACCAGCAGACCAGTATAACATCACTGGTCATCCTCTACCTCACACAGAAACCTCGCTAAAAACAGTGAAGAACAGTGATGTTTCTAATTAATAAAAACCACACAGACACAAACTTTGCAACTGACACCACATTTCAATGACAAAGCTGTTAAAAATTTTAGGAGAAAAAAAAAACCAGCTAGGGTCTGCTAAGGAGTTTTAGCACAAAACACTACAAGTCAGCTTACAAAATTTTTTAAATAAACTAATTAAAAGCTTCACTTTCAAAAAAATTATGCATTTCTACTCTGTGAAAGATCTTATTCAGAAAACAAAACAAAACAGAAAACCTCTTAGAGGAACCATGGACTGAGATGACCCACCCTTGCCAGGCACCATACTGGCCACTTGCAGGAGTTATCTTACAACAGGAGGTCCTGGGAAAGCACTCTGTAATAACGAGCTACCACCAACCATAGGAATCTGGGCAAGCTCAAAAAGGGAGAGGACATGCCAGGCCTTAGCCCCCACCATCCTCATGGGACTATGAACAGAAATTAACAACACTGTACAGGAGGCAGTGATCAAAACCATGCCCCAGAGGAAGAAATTAAAAAGGCAAAATGGTTGTCTGAGGAGACCTTACAAATAGCTGAGAAAAGAAAAGAAGCTAAAGGCAAAGGAGAAAAGGAAAGCTATATCAATCTGGATGAAGAGTTCCAAAGAAGAGCAAGGAGAGATAAGAAAGCCTTCCTAAGTAATCAATGCAAAGAAATAGAGGGGAAAAAATAGAAGGGGAAAGACTAGAGATCTTTTCAAGAAAAGTAGAGACCAAGGGAACATTTCATCAAAGATGGGCTCAATAAAGGACAGAAACAGTATGGACCTAACGGAAGCAGAAGATATGAAGAAGAGGTGGCAAGAATACACAGAAGAACTGTACAAAAAACAGCTTCATGATTCAGATAACCACGGCAGTGTGATCACTCATTTGGAAACAGACATTCTGGAATGCAAAAGTCAAGTGGGACTTATGAAGCATTACTGCAAACAAAGCCAGTGGAGGTGATGGACTTCCAGCTGAGCTATTTCAAGTTCTAAAAGATGATGCTGTGAAAGTGCTGCACTCAACATGCCAGGAAATTTGGAAAACTCAGCAGTGGCCACAGGACTGGAAAAGGTCAGTTTTCATTCCAATCCCAAAAGAAGGCAATGCCAACGAATGCTCAAACTAGAGCACAATTGCACTCATCTAACCAAAATCTTATATGTTGAACTTCCCCCACTGCCTCTGTGGAGCAGTCTCTCAGAGCTATCTGAGTGCGGTCTCCCAGGCTGCAGTCCTCACATTGCACCAAATAAAGCTTAACTCACATGCATGCTAAGTCGCTACAGTCATGTTCTAGCCTATGGGCCATAGCCGCCAGGCTCCTCTGTCCGTGGGATTCTCCCGGCAAGAATGCTGCAGTGGGCTGCCATGCCTTCTCCAGGGGAGCTTCTCCACCCTGGGATCCAACCTGTGTCTCCTATGTCTCATGTGTTGGCAGGAGGGTCTTTCACCAACAGCACCAGCTAGAACTTCTCAGTCAACAACAGCTTCAACTGCTGGAGTGTGAGGAGCAGCCGGAAGTCTCCCTCGCCTGGTGGGATGGCCATACAGACACTGAGTGACACACTTGGACAGTTTTTTCCCAAAGTTAAGCAATGGGATATATCTGTTGCCGTGAAAAGGAAAAAAAGAGGAATGAGTTTTTCTTTCCCTTTCCTGAGAACCAGGAAGATGAAGAGAGCTGTGAGAGGCCCAAATATCCCTACTGTTTTACTTTAGCTGCCCCTAACTCTGCATGTCTCTAGCTAAGTTGTCTTTTCTGCCCCATAACTCTGTAGGAGCAACAATTCACACTTTTTCCTTTGACAACCTGTATCTGGTGTTTACACTTACAACACCCTTCCGCTTGTAGTTCCATATCAGAAAGAAGGCCACAGAGCTACCAAACTATCAGACTCTATTACTGGGCTACTGATGACAGCTTATGACTGTCTTTGAAATGATGCAAGAGGAAGAAACCAAGGTCCTGTTACCTTTGCTCCTCGTCACCCACTCCTGACTGCAAGCCCTGCCTTCTATCAGCCCATGATCCTCACAGAGAGGGGGTGGGGACACAGCTCTCGAGGCATGAGCCTGCTGTCTTCCCCTCTCCACCAGATGAGAATTAAAGCCACCTTTCTATTTTCCCCAAACCCTGTCTCCATATTCTTCTATTCAGTTTCAGTGGGCAAAGAAGTTCAAGATTTTGGCCAACAACACATCATACTTTCAGTATTAGTCAACTGCTTTGAAAATCTATCTCCAAATTCAAACAAGGATGCAGTCATGCACAGCAGCACTATTCATGATAGCTAAAAACTTGAACAAATCAGCATGTCTTTTAATAAATGAATGCACAAGCAAAGTGGGGTTCCTCTATATCAAGGAAAATAGAATATGCCACTTCAAAATTGGCCTCTCTAAGGAGTATTTAAGTGGGTGCAAAAAAAAAAAATAGGAATCTCAGAAAACCGAGTAGCCATTTCCTTTTTCTGAAGGACATTTACAATAGAGAAATCTCCATTTGTAAAGATATGTCCCTCTCTGAACCACGAATAGAAGGATAATTAAATCTTTGTCACTATGCATTTGTCTAAGCCCACAGATTTGTATGGCCCAAGGGATTAATCACAATCTATTCAAATTTAGCTAAATTCGATGTAGCAGCGGAGTGTGGCTGCCCAGGTGGCACCGGTGGTAAAGTATCCACCTGCCAGTGCAGGAAATGCAAGACACCCAGGCTCAGGCCCTGGTCTGGGGAGGCCCCCTAGAAGAGGGCACGGCGACCCACTCCATTCTGGCCTCTAGAGTCCCGTGGGCAGAGGAGCCTGGTGGCCATGGTCCATAGCACTGCAACAAGCTGCGCATGACTGAAGGGCTAGAAGACAACAGCAGATGCGCCGTGTGACGCTGCATCCGACTGCAACATAGAGAAACCTCACTGCAGAGGAGGGCGGAGACTGGGGACTTGGCTTGGAAATGAGTGGAATCTGTAAACAACAGGCTAAATGGACGCTTCACAAACAGTGAGCTTTATGTTACAGAATTCTTTCCAGGGTGTAGTAGCTAAGAAAGCTGAAGCCTCTGAATGTCACCAAAAGGAGCAAAAATGCACAGGTGAATGGCCAACGGCAGGAGCCAGGTTCCTCGCTGTGGGAGTGACCCTCACAGAGGCACCGGGGGCCCTCTGCCCTCTTAATCCTGGGTCTCAGCTTCCTGGGAGGGTAATGTGGGGAGCTGACTGACCAAGGGGAAGCACAGATCTTTGCAGATGTAAGAACCTCACACCTCATTTTCCCACAAACACCTGGAAACAGCCCTCCATGATCTGCCAGCCCCCAGGCAGGTACAGGAGTGTTTACCCCTAATCTGTCCCAGAAGCCAGGCCCTGGAGGTCAGAGCCAGGATAGGGGTGCCTGGGCCCCTGATCAGAAGCTGGTTGGAAGAAAGGAGACCAGTCCTGAGGCAGGGTCCCCGGAAGTCAGTGAGCCCTGGTGCACAGATGGAATTCATCCTCACTGGGGACGTGGGCAGGGCCTGCAGCAGTTCTGTGTCCCACCCGAGCCCCTCTGACGAGGCCACGCAAGCACTGGGCTCAAAGTCTCCGGACAGCTCCCTAACTCTGACACAGTGGTTTCACAGAGGATCAGGAGAATGAAGCTGAGCTCCCGAGGGCCACCCCTCCTGGCTCTGAGCTGCTTCCAACAGGACCGCAGCCATCTGCACATAGTCTGCACCCACCTGCCCCCACCCGGCCTTTCTTCTTTCTCTGTTGAAACCCGAATTCTGTTCACAGAGCCGAAAAATGAATTCCACAAACTTGCAAACACACACAGGCAAAGTTTATTTTAGAAGGCAGACAAACAAAGCCCTCAACATAGACACTGAAAGGGGGTGAGAAGCCACAAAAAGGCAAAGATTACAGCAGTTGTGCATCTTTACCAATAGTAACCTGTACGTTTTTGGTTGGCTTGTGACTTTAATATACGTCATTTTGACCAATTAGTTTAAACACTGCAACGCCCAGTTTGTCATTTTTGTGGCTTTCTTGGACCCCTGGTTTCCCGGTGTTTTCACATGGTGGTGCCACCCCTCAAGGCTTATTTAACCCCCCAGACCATTATTTAGGGGCTGGATGTATATTTAGGAACTTATTGTCTACCTGGAGTTTTCTTTGATAAACTGGAAAACAGTTAATGATTGTCTTGCCCTGGGACTGAATGTTTTATGACCCTCCAGACCAGGGTGGCCTTCCTCTGAGTGCCCAGAAATTGAAACAAAGAGTGAGATACTTAAGATGAGAAAAATTGAAATTAAAAAGTAAAGAATCGAGATCCTAAAGTCTGACACTGTTTAGAAATTTCTAGCTTCTGGTATGATTCCAGTGACATTTCCCCCTGGACCCTTCTGCGGGTCAGACGCACCGGCCCAACCACTGCCTCCCATCTCGCCTTGGGGGCCCACAGGCCCCTCAGACAGTGGTGTTCCTTCCGCTCCCCACACCCAAAGGAGCTCCACATTCCAAGGCTGCTGAGTCCAGACCCCAGGCCTCCCAGGCTTCCACTTCCTGTGTCCCAGTGACAGTCAGCTCCTCCTCCAGGGCCCATGGCCAGTACCCACACAAATTTCCCTCCACACCCACAGCCCTGGCCCATGCCTGATGCCTTCATCGGGTCCTGACAAAGCTCCCTGCCCCACACTGCGTCTCACACCCTGTCTCATTGTGGTCTGTCTGAGGGATCAAGGAGCCCATGTCACTCTCCCACCTGTGACCCCCTAAAGGTTCTCTCCCTTTGGCTGGTGTGACTGGTGGGAGAGGCGTCACCAGGGCCCTGAGTGTCCCCAGCATCCTCACTGCTGCTGCCACCAGGGTTCCCAGACCCTGAGTATCTCAGCAGGACAGGTGATGCAGAACAAAAGCAGAACTGCTCACCTCGGGGGGGCTGGCACTGCTACTGACTGATCCAAGTGAGCAGAGGAGGGCGCTCCAGCCAGGATGCAAATACTGCGGGAGGGCCTCTCCATTTCAGGAAGCCTGCTGGCACAGTTAAATTTTCCTCACTCCTTTTATGGAATAAACAAACCAGAACCTCCACCACAGGACCAGAGGCTCAGCATTCCTAATTACCTCAGGAATGTCAAGCAAAAAGACAATGAGCCATCAAATCCCACCAGTCACAGTGGGCACCTTCGCAAGTGTACAAACAACAAAGGCAGCTGACAGCCTGGAGGGAAAAGACCCCCACCACACACACACTGTCACTGGGAATATACATTGGCAACAGCCAGTAAAATGGGCAGTCTCCTAATGCCTGAAAGAAAAACTATCTTGAGTAGCTTAGCATAGGATCTGATGTTTCCACACTTGGGCTAAATTCCCAGAAAGCCATAAGCAAAAGGCACATGCACCCTAAAGACCACTGCAACACTACTTACAGTAGTCAGGACACAGAACGGATAAAATTTTCTGGGACAGGTTAGAGCTTACACAAAATGTCATCCCTATATACAATGGCCTATTTCTCAAGCATAGAAAACCGTCACTATAATTAGGAGATTAGGTCTGATTCCTACAGGGATTGATCTTGAAGGATAATGAAAAGATTAACGGTCAGGCAGGTCCCCACAGGGAGTCCAGAGGTCCAAAGTGGCAGATTGACCTTTTTTTTCCCCTCATTCCTTCAGTCTGCTTTAGTCTTGTAGGAGGTCCCTTTAATTTTTTTTTTTTTTTTTGATTTTTTTTTAATTTATTTATTTATTTTAATTTTTACTTTACAATTCTGTATTGGTTTTGGCATAGATTGACATGAATCCACCACAGGTGTACATGCGTTCCCAAACATGAACCCCCCTCCCACCCCCCTCCCCACAACATCTCTCTGGGTCATCCCCGCGCGTCAGCCCCAAGCGTGTCATATCCTGCATCAGACATAGACTGGCATTTCGATTCTTACATGTTATTATACATGTTTCAATGCCATTCTCCCAAATCATCACACCCTCTCCCTCTCCCTCTGAGTCCAAAAGTCCGCTATACACATCTGTGTCTTTTTTGCTGTCCTGCATACAGGGTCATCATTGCCATCTTCCTAAATTCCATATATATGTGTTAGTATACTGTATTGGTGTTTTTCTTTCTGGCTCACTTCACTCTGTATAATCGGCTCCAGTTTCATCCATCTCATCAGAACTGATTCAAATGTATTCTTTTTAATGGCTGAGTAATACTCCATTGTGTATATGTACCACAGCTTTCTTATCCATTCATCTACTGATGGACATCTAGGTTGTTTCCATGTCCTGGCTATTATAAACAGTGCTGCGATGAACATTGGGGTACATGTGTTTCTTTCAATTCTGGTTTCCTCTGTGTGTATGCCCAACAGTGGGATTGCTGGGTCATAAGGCATTTCTATTTGCAATTTTAATCCTTTTTTATTATGACAGTAATCAGTTCTGTCTGAAACTAACTTTTCTCCAAACCTTGAACTGCCCAGTAAAACAATACAGCTTACTCATGTAAATATTCTTCTTAAGCTATGTTAATGAAACTATGTATCTTGTTTGGAGGTCTTTTTCTCCTCAAGACTTATGTCAATGTTTTATGGATACGATATATCTCACCCAGAGACATCTCCTCCGGAGACGACTCCCCTGTGACAATATGATCTCAGGAGGTACCTTGTGGGAGAGGAAGTTGGTGCAACTCTCTCAGCCTTGAGGTGTTTGTTTTATCTATGACTAACAGCTCGCTAACAAGTATAAAATTCCTTGCTAAAAACTAGCAAGGGAATATCTCTTCTGCCCCCTTCTGATGTCTAAGGCCTTTGTAACTCAATTGGTAAAGAATCTGCCTGGAATGCAAGAAACCTGGGTTCAATCCCTGTGTAGGGAAGAAGCCCTAGACAAGGAAATGGCAACCCACTCCAGTGTTCTTGCCTGGAGAATTCCATGGACAGAGGAGCTTGGCAGAGTACAGTCCATGGAGTCGCAAGAGTCAGACATGACTTAGTGAGTAAACCACCACCATCCAGTTCAGTTCAGTAGCTCAGTCGTGTCTGACTCTTTGTGACCCCATGAACCACTGCACACCAGGCCTCCCTGTCCATCACCAACTCCCAGAGTTCACCCAGACCCATGTCCATTGAGTCAGTGATGCCATCCAACCAGCTCATCCTCTCTCATCCCCGTCTCCTGACCTCAATCTTTCCCAGCATCAGGGTCTGTCTAGGTTGGTCATAACTTTCCTTCTAAGAAGTAAGTGTCTTTTAATTTTCATGGCTGCAATCACCATCTGCAGTGATTTTGGAGCCCAGAAAAATAAAGTTTGACACTGTTTCCAGTGTTTCCCCATCTATTTCCCATGAAATGATGGGACCAGATGCCATGATCTTCGTTTTCTGAATGTTGAGCTTGAAGCCAACTTTTTCACTCTCTTCTTTCACCTTCATCAAGAAGCTATTTAGTTCTTCACTTCCTGCCATAACGGTGGTGTCATCTGCATATCTGAGGTTATTGATATTTCTCCCGGCAATCTTGATTCCAGCCTGTGCTTCCTCCAGGCCAGCGTTTCTCATGATGTACTCTGCATATAAGTTAAATAAGCAGGGTGACAGTATACAGCCTTGACGTACTCCTTTTCCAATTTGGAACCAGTCTGTTGTTCCATGTCCAGTTCTAACTGTTGCTTTCTGACCTGCCACCACCATTACCCAGCCATGAAAAATCGCCACTGAAATTATGAAATTATGCCACTGATCACCAGGAGAATGGAACTTGGAGGACCATACCCTAAGAGAAGTCAGCCAGATGGAGGAAGACCATAGCCTTTGATGTCCCTTCTAGGAAAAATTTTAAAAAGAAAGAGAGAGAGATACAAATGACCCAATTTACAACACAAAAAGGGACTCTACGAATTCAAGCACAAACAAGATTGCAAAAAAAAAAAAAAAACAACAACAAAAACAGGAAAGAAAAGGTAGGGATGAATTAGGAGGCAGCAGCTAACATATACACAGAAATCTGTCTCTAAAGGGTGCTCAAAAACAACCTGATGTTCAGCACATGGAATTCTGCAATAAGCTCTATGGCAAAAGAGCCCAAAAAAGAACAGATATGCTGTATGTATATGTCATAACTGAATCAAGTGGTTTGTACACGGATGGCAAGCACAAAACTACAAATTTATTCAATTCCAACTTAGCTTCACAGTGAGAGTAAAGAAAAGGGGCGGGGGGCGGGGGGAAGCAATGCTTAGTTTATTCCCTGCAACCTCCCTGACTTGTGCTGCTATCCCATCCCTGGAGTCTGAGCAGGCTTGTGTCTCATGTCTGGACTGGAGTGGGGTTGAGACAACCAAGATTTTAACAGAGATGTGTAACCCTGTGATTTTAGCCCCACAGGGTACAATAGTCAAGACAGGCAGCCACACTAGCTGTAGAAGCACAGGTGAACGGAGAGACGGTGGGGTGCGTGCACGCCGCGCAGCATTTCCCAACCGTAAAGAAGTAGGAGATAATGCCGGGCCAGCCCCAGGAAAGACAGCAGAGACGCTCAGTCTGGGTGAGGCAAGGGAGACAGGGAGAGACAGGTGTCACATGGTCTCCCTTCTCGGTGTGACATGAAGAGGGTGCGAATGGACTTGCCCAGAGACGCAGCCTCCCAGACTTAGCAAAGAAGCTTTCAGTCATCAAGATGTAAAGATGTGGGGCATGGAGAAATGAGTTGACTCAGACAAATATATGCACATTACTCTTTGTAAAATAAATGACCAGGACCCACTGTATAACACACCGACACTTGCTCCACTCTCTGTAATAGCTTATATGGAAAAAAACCCCAAAATATATATACATCTATGTATTAATGGAAGTGAAACAAGTCTGGTAGAAGGAAAAAAGCACCCACAATATTCTAATTCACCTACTTGCTCCACTTCAAATGATGACATAAAACAGAAGAAATGAACAGACATCCTGACATTACTCCCCTCGGGGCCCAGTGACCTGGGCTGGTGTCATCCCTAGAGGCTGGTTGGCTTGGGTCCCAAGGCTGGAGTGTCCTGGGGCTGAGGGAGCTGGGAGATTGTGACAGGCAGCGTGTATCGAAATGGACCTGGAGGGCCTGTTGCCTTCAGATACACAGTAATTTAAAGGATTCTAATTAACATATGCACACTAACATATATCAAACAGATGATCAAAAAGTGCCCACTGAATGGCACAGGGAAGTTGGACACACTGTACTCACCTGTCTGTGAGAAGTGAAGTGCAAGTAATTCAGTCATGTCCAACTCTTTGTGACGTCATGGACTGTACAATCCGTGGAATTCTCTAGGCCAGAATACTGACGAGGGTAGCCCTTGCCTTCTCCAGGGGATCTATATGTGAGAATTGGGCTATAAAGAAGGCTGAGCGCTGAAGAACTGATGCTTTCAAACTCTGGTGCTAGAGAAGATTCTGGAGAGTCCCTTGGACTGCAAGGAGATCAAACCAGTCAATCCTAAAGGAAATCAGTCCTGAATATTCATTGGAAGGACTGATGCTAACGTTGAAGCTCCAATTCTTTGGCCACCTGATGTAAAGAACTGACTTATTGGAAAAGACCCTGATGCTGGGAAAGACTGAAGGCAGGAGGAGAAAGGGACAACAGAGGATGAGATGGTTAGATGGCATCACCAACTCAGTGGACAGGAGTTTGAGCAAGCTGGGAGCTGGTGATGGACAGGGAAGCCTAGCGTGCTACAGTCCCTGGGGTCGCAGGGTCAGACACGACTGAGCGACTGCACAGCAAATCACCTATATGCAAACAAGAGAGAGAGAGAGAATGTATAAACGCTTATGTATAACTGAATCGAGCTCTTGCGCACTCAAAACAAACAAACAGCAGAAATCAACTATATTCCAGTAGGAAATAAAAGGAAACTACCGGGGGGAAGAAAGGAAGAGTGTGACATGAAGTAATGCTGCCACCTCGTGACCATTTTCTGTAACAACCACGAAGAGCTGTGCTGCTGGGCATTTAATATTTACCAGGATCCAGGTGGTTGCTGGGGGCGGCTGCAATCGGCGGACTAAGCGCGGCCAAGAGAAGCTACTCCACGTCCGAGGTCAGGGGCAGAAACTGGAAGGAGCAACCCCACATCCAAGGAGCGGTGGTTGAGTGGGCGCAGGAGGGCCTAGAGGAGCTATCCGACGTTGAGGGTCAGGAAGGGCAGCGGTGAGGAGATACGCTTCATCCAAGGTAAGAGAAACCCAAGCAAGATGGTAGGTGTTGCAAGAGGGCATCAGAGGGCAGACACACTGAAACCATACTCATAGAAAACTTGTCAATCTAATCACACTAGGACCACAGCCTTGTCTAACTCAATGAAACTAAGCCATGCTGACGGGACAACCCAAGACAGGCGGGTCATGGTGGAGAGGTCTGACAGAATGTGGTCCACTGGAGAAGGGAATGGCAAACCACTTCAGCATTCTTGTCTTGAGAACCCCATGAAATGTATGAAAATGCAAAATGATAAGATACTGAAAGAGGAACTCCCCAGGTCAGTAGGTGCCCAACACGCTACTGGAGATTAGTGGAGAAATAACTCCAGAAAGAATGAAGGGATGGGGCCAAAGCAAAAACAATAACCAGCTGTGGATGTGACTGGTGATAGAAGCAAGGTCCGAAGCTGTAAAGAGCAATATTGCATAGGAACCTGGAATGTCAGGTCCATGAATCAAGGCAAATTGGAAATGGTCAAACAGGAGATGACAAGAGTGAATGTCGGCATTCTAGGAATCAGCAAACTAAAACGGACAGGGATGAGTGAATTTAACTCAGATGACCATTATATCTACTACTGTGGGCAGGAATCCCTCAGAAGAAATGGAGTAGCCATCATGGTCAACAAAAGAGTCCAAAATGCAGTACTTGGATGCAGTCTCAAAAACGACAGAATGATCTCTGTTCATTTCCAAGGCAAACCATTCAATATCACAGTAATCCAAGTCTATGCCCCAACCAGTATTATGAAGACCTACAAGACCTTTTAAAACTAACACCCAAAAAAGATGTCCTTTTCATTATAGGGGACTGGAATGCAAAAGTAGGAAGTCAAGAAACACCTGGAGTAACAGGCAAATTTGGCCTTGGATTGCGGAATGAAGCAGGGCAAAGACTAACAGAGTTTTGCCAAGAAAATGCACTGGTCATAGCAAACACCCTCTTCCAACAACACAAGAGAAGACTCTACACATGGACATCACCACATGGTCAACACCGAAATCAGATTGATTATATTCTTTGCAGCCAAAGATGGAGAAGCTCTATAGAGTCAACAAAAACAAGGCCAGGAGCTGACTGTGGCTCAGATCATGAACTCCTTACTACCAAATTCAGACTGAAATTGAAGAAAGTAGGGAAAACTGCTAGACCATTCAGGTATGACCTCAATCAAATCCCTTATGATTATACAGTGGAAGTGAGAAATAGATTTACGGGACTAGATCTGATAGATAGAGTGCCCGATGAACTATGGAATGAAGTTCATGACATTGTACGGGAGACAGGGATCAAGACCATCCCCATGGAAAAGAAATGCAAAAAAGCAAAATGGCTGTCTGGGGAGGCCTTACAAATAGCTGTGAAACGAAGAGAGGTGAAAAGCAAAGTAGAAAAGGAAAGATATAAGCATCTGAATGCAGAGTTCCAAAGAATAGCAAGAAGAGATAAGAAAGCCTTCTTCAGCAATCAATGCAAAGAAATAGAGGGAAAGAACAGAATGGGAAAGACTAGAGATCTCTTCAAGAAAATTAGAGATACCAAGGGAACATTTCATGCAAAGATGGGCTTAATAAAGGACAGAAATGGTATGGACCTAACAGAAGCTGAAGATATTAAGAAGAGGTGGCAAGAATACACAGAAGAACTGTACAAAAAAAAGATCTTCATGACCCGGATAATCAGGACTAGAAAAGTTCAGTTTTCATTCCAATCCCAAAGAAAGGCAATGCCAAAGAATGCTCAAACTACCACACAATTGCACTCATCTCACATGCTAGTAAAGTCATGCTCAAAATTCTCCAAGCCAGGCTTCAGCAATATGTAAACCGTGAACTTCCTGATGTTCAAGCTGGTTTTAGAAAAGGCAGAGGAACCAGAGATCAAATTGCCAACATCTGCTGGATCATGGAAAAAGCAAGAGAGTTCCAGAAAAACATCTATTTCTGCTTTATTGACTATGCCAAAGCCTTTGACTGTGTAGATCACAATAAACTGTGAAAAATTCTTCAAGAGATGGGAATACCAGACAACCTGACCTGCCTCTTGAGAAATCTGTATACAGGTCAGGAAGCAACAGTTAGAACTGGACATGGAACAGACTGGTTTCAAATAGGAAAAGGAGTGCATCAAGGCTGTATATTGTCACCCTGCTTATTTAACTTCTATGCAGAGTACATCATGCCTAATGTCAGGCTGGATGAAGCACAAGCTGGAATCAATATTGCCAGGAGAAATATCAATAACCTCAGATATGCAGATGACACCATCCTTATGGCAGAAAGTGAAGAGGAACTAAAGAGCCTCTTGATGAAAGTGAAAGTGGAGAGTGAAAAAGTTGGCCTAAAGCTCAACATTCAGAAAACGAAGATCATGGCATCCGGTCCCATCAGTTCATGGGAAATAGATGGGGAAACAGTGGAAACAGTGTCAGACTTTATTTGGGGGGCTCCAAAATCACTGCAGATGCTGATTGCAGCCATGAAATTAAAAGACGCTTACTCCTTGGAAGAAAAGTTATGACCAACCTAGACAGCATATTCAAAAGCAAAGACATTACTTTGCTGACTAAGGTCCGTCTAGTCAAGGCTATGGTTTTTCCTGTGGTCATGTATGGATGTGAGAGTTGGACTGTGAAGAAGGCTGAACACCAAAGAATTGATGCGTTTGAACTGTGGTGTTGGAGAAGACTCTTGAGAGTCCCTTGGACTGCAAGGAGATCCAACCAGTCCATTCTGGAGGAGATCAGCCCTGGGATTTCTTTGGAAGGAATGATGCTAAAGCTGAAACTCCAGTACTTTGGCCACCTCGTGCGAAGAGCTGACTCATTGGAAAAGACTCTGATGCTGGGAGGGATTGGGGGCAGGAGGAGAAGGGAACGACAGGGGATGAGATGGCTGGATGGCATCACTGACTTGATGGACGTGAGTCTGAGTGAACTCTGGGAGATGGTGATGGACAGGGAGGCCTGGTGTGCTGCGATTCATGGGGTCGCAAAGAGTCAGACACGACTGAGTGACTGAACTGAACTGAACTGAACTGAAAATGGACAATGTGGAAGAAATGGACAAATTCTTAGAAAAGTACAACTTTCCAAAACTGAACCAGGAAGAAATAGAAAATCTTAACAGACCCATCACAAGCATGGAAATTCAAACTGTAATCAGAAATGTTCCAGCAAACAAAAGCCCAGGTCCAGACAGCTTCACAGCTGAATTCTACCAAAAATTTAGAGAAGAGCTAACACCTATCCTACTCAAACTCTTCCAGAAAATTGCAGAGGAAGGTACACTTCCAAACTCATTCTATGAGGCCACCATCACCCTAATACCAAAACCTGACAAAGTTGCCACAAAAAAAGAAAACTCAGGCCAATATCACTGATGAACATAGATGCAAAAATCCTTAACAAAATCCTAGCAATCAGAATCCAACAACACATTAAAAAAGATCATACACCATGACCAAGTGGGCTCTATCCCAGGGATGCAAGGATTCTTCAATATCCACAAATCAATCAATGTAATTCACCACATTAACAAATTGAAAAATAAAAGCCATATGATTATCTCAATAGATACAGAGAAGGCCTTTGACAAAATTCAACAGCCATTTATGATTAAAACTCTCCAGAAAGCAGAAATAGAAGGAACATACCTCAACATAATAAAAGCTATATATGACAAGCCCACAGCAAACATTATCCTCAATGGTGAAAAATTGAAAGCATTTCCCCTAAAGTCAGGAACAAGACAAGGGTGCCCACTTTCACCGCTACTATTCAACATAGTTCTGGAAGTTTTGGCCACAGCAATCAGAGCAGAAAAAGAAATAAAAGGAATCCAAATTGGAAAAGAAGAAGTAAAACTCTCACTGTTTGCAGATGACATGATCCTCTACATAGAAAACCCTAAAGACTCCACCAGAAAATTACTAGAGCTAATCAATGAATATATTAAAGTTGCAGGATATAAAATCAACACACAGAAATCCCTTGCATTCCTATATGCTAATAATGAGAAAGTAGAAAAAGAAATGAAGGAAACAATTCCATTCACCATTGCAATGAAAAGAATAAAATATTTAGGAATATACATACCTAAAGAAACTAAAGACCTATATATAGAAAATTATAAAACACTGATGAGAAAATCAAAGAGGACACTAATAGATGGAGAAATATACCATGTTCATGGATCAGAAGAATCAATATAGTGAAAATGAGTATACTACCCAAAGCAATCTACAGATTCAATGCAAGCCCTATCAAGTTACCAGCGGTATTTTTCACAGCGCTAGAACAAATAATTTCACAATTTGTATGGAAATACAAAAAAAACCTTGAATAGCCAAAGCAATCTTGAGAAAGAAGAATGGAACTGGAGGAATCAACCTGCCTGACTTCAGGCTCTACTACAAAGCCACAGTTATCAAGACAGTATGGTACTGGCACAAAGACAGAAATATAGATCAATGGAACAAAATAGAAAGCACAGAGATAAATCCACACACCTATGGATACCTTATCTTCAACAAAGGAGGCAAGAATATACAATGGATTAAAGACAATCTCTTTAACAAGTGGTGCCGGGAAAACTGGTCAACCACTTGTAAAAGAATGAAACTAGAACACTTTCTAACACCATACACAAAAATAAACTGAAAATGGATTAAAGATCTAAATGTAAGACCAGAAACTATAAAAATCCTAGAGGAGAACATAGGCAAAACACTCTCTGACATAAATCACAGCAGGATCCTCTATGATCCACCTCCCAGAATACTGGAAATAAAAGCAAAAATAAACAAATGGGATCTAATTAAAATTAAAAGCTTCTGCACAACAAAGGAAACTATAAGCAAGGTGAAAAGACAGCCTTCTGAATGGGAGAAAATAATATCAAATGAAGCAACTGACAAACAACTAATCTCAAAAATATACAAGCAACTTATGCAGCTCAATTCCAGAAAAATAAATGACCCAATCAAAAAATGGGCCAAAGAACTAAATAGACATTTCTCCAAAGAAGACATATGAATGGCTAACAAACACATGAAAAGATGCTCAACATCACTCATTATTAGAGAAATGCAAATCAAAACCACAATGAGGTACCACTTCACACCAGTCAGAATGGCTGTGATCCAAAAGTCTACAAGCAATAAATGCTGGAGAGGATGTGGAGAAAAGGGAACCCTCTTACACTGTTGGTGGGAATGCAAACTAGTACAGCCACTATGGAGAACGATGTGGAGATTCCTTTAAAAATTGCAAATAGAACTGCCTTATGACCCAGCAATTCCACTGCTGGGCATACACACTGAGGAAACCAGAATTGAAAGAGACACATGTACCCCAATGTTCATCACAGCACTGTTTATAATAGCCAGGACATGGAAACAACCTAGATGTCCATCAGCAGATGAATGGATAAGAAAGCTGTGGTGCATATACACAATGGACTATTACTCAGCCACTAAAAAGAATACATTTGAATCAGTTCTAATGAGATGGATGAAAGTGGAGCCTATTACACAGAGTGAAGTAAGTCAGAAAGAAAAACACCAATACAGTATACTAACACATATATATGGAATTTAGAAAGATAGTAATGATAACCCTGTATGCGAGACAGCAAAAGAGACACAGATGTTTAGAATGGACTTTTGTGCTCTGTGGGAGAGGGAGAGGGTGGGATGATTTGGGAGGATGGCATTGAAACATGTATACTATCATGTAAGAAACGAATCGCCAGTCTATGTTCGATACAGGATACAGGATGCTTGGGGCTGGTGCACGGGGATGATCCAGAGAGATGATATCGGGTGGGAGGTGGGAGGGGGGTTCAGGATGGGGAATTCATGTACATCCGTGGCTGATTCATGTCAATGTATGGCAAAATCAATACAGTATTGTAAAGCAAAATAAAGTTAAACCAAAAAAAAAAAAGAGTCAGTTAGAGCTTCTGGTTGTAAATTGGAGTGAAATGTGCCAGAAGTCACCAAAAGCTGTGTCTCTTAATTTTTGTAACAAAGATCCCCCCCGCCCCCCACAGGCGTACAGAATTATTGTAGGTGGGCTTCCTGGTTAAAAGTCCACCTGCAATACAGGAGTTTCAGGTTTGATCCCTGGGTCAGGAAGATCCCCTGAAAAAGTCAATGGCTACTCACTCCAGTATTCTTGCCTGGAGAATCCCATGCACAGAGGACCCTGACAGTTACAGTCCATGGGGTTGCAAGAGTGGGCATGACTTAATGACCAAAGAACAACGACAATAGTTATACCTGTGGATATATCTAATGAGCTGGTTTTTCACACATAGGTTAAAACACAGATAGACTCAGAGACTTAAAAAACAAGCTTATGGTTACCAACGAAGAAAGAAGGGGCCATGAGATAAAGAAGGGAAAGGGTTGCCATATCCTTTTCCAGGGGATCTTCCCAACCCAGGGATCGAACCCGGGTCTCCTGCAGGCAGACACTTCACCATCTGAGCCACCAGGGAAGCCCGTATAGGTTGTTACAGAGTGTTTAGTACTTTCCTTTCTGTACAGCAGGTCCTTGTTGATTAATCTACTTTATATGTATCGGTGTGTGTAATTCAGTGCCTAACACCTGATTTATCTCATGGCCCCTTGTTGGGGGCCACCGTGAGGAACTCCGCCCATGGCAAAGGTCATGAGGAAGGAAGCTTGGCATACACAAAGGCGTGATCAAGCCTCAGGAAACCCCGTTCCTGAGCATCTACCCCCAAAATGAGAGTACTTTACGGGGAGCTCTCCCCCATAATCATTTCTCTCAGAGAAGGAGTTAACTTGCAGCTCCAGTTAATAAAAATTCCTGTGTGTGACAAGAGTGTTTCAGCTTACGAACTCTGAAGTTTCTCTGGCCTGCCTGATCAGGCTCGTCCGGCTACATGTAATTGTTTACAGCCTCCCAACTGTGAGAGGCACGGGATGTTTTAAAACTTTCTAAATACAGACTCTTTTGAGAAGTTAGAAGATCATTAGTATAGTATTAGTGGGTCGATTAGGAACTATATTGGTGAAGGGTTTTTTCTTCATTTGTCGTGCCAATAATCACTGCTAATTCCCTGCCCTGCGTGTGACAAGGATGTCTCAGGTCAAACCTCTCTGCTGACAGACTAGCTTGTGTGACAACCTCTCAACCATAAACAGCACAGAGAGTTTGGAGTATTAGCATAGGGCTTTTTTCATTGATAAGTCAATGATTGCCATCAGGCCTCCATATCCTTAGGCATCTGGGAATATATTAATCAATGTATTTGGAATATAGAAAAGGAAATATAGTAGTTTTTGATGTTGGCAATCCTAGACTTTTTGAGTTAATGAATTTTCTCTTTTGTTATAGATCACTGTACTTTGTTATAAATCACTATGCTATGTAAAAATGTAACTTTATCACTATCTTAGGACAAAATATATCTTAAGGGGAACATTGGTGAATGGTTTACATTTGTTGAGCCAATATTTGCTGCTAAATCTCCATATTCCTGCCCTTATAATGAATATAACTAGCATATAGGAGAAATAAGTATTAACCTTTAAGATTAATCATGTTAAACCTTAGGTTAAGTAACTTCCTTTCTTGATTGTAACTCACTACACCCTCACCCTATAGGAATGCAACTTTATTTGGAGGGTGGCGCCTGATTTAAGAAAAAAATCACCCCTGGAAAAATAAGTTTTCTGGTTAACTGACCGGTATCAGAAAGGGCCATAAAATGTCAGCAGACCTCATGGCTAGAAGATGATGAAACTCATAAGACTTTTGTATAATTTTATATGAAGCACCTGATTGTGACAAGGGTCAGGTCTGCTGACCCCCGCGTGACTCTGTATTCATCCCTATGTATAACAAAAAGGTATATAAACAAACCTGAAAAATAAAGAAATCGGATCAGTTCCTGGAAAGACTGATTCCCCCGTGTTGTTTTTTAAGTCTCTGAGTCTATCTGTGTTTTCTCAGTTAATTCATTGACGTGTGTTCTTTAGGTTCCACTTACAAGTGATATTGTGTCCAGGTTATTCCCAATCTCCTAATTTATGCCTTTCCTTCTTTTGTCTTTGTAAAAATTTTTGTTTTTTAAGCTCCTGAATATGTTTACGTTTTCCCAATTAAGTCATTGGCATATATTTTAAGATTTTAAGTGATATTTTATTAGTTTCTTTTCATCCTGATTTATTCCAATCAGCATGACTATCCCTAGGGTTTATCTAGGCTCCTGCAATTTTTCCTCATTCTTTTCCATGGCCAAATCGTATTCTGTTGTGTACACATGTCGCTTCTTATTTACATTTTGTGTGCTACTATATCTATTGTGGAGAAGGCACTGGCACCCGCTCCAGTACTCTTGCCTGGAAAATCCTATGGACAGAGGAGCCTGGTGGGCTGCAGTCCATGGGGTCGCTAAGAGTTGGACACGACTGAGCGACTTCACTTTCACTTTTCACTTTCATGCATTGGAGAGGGAGATGGCAACCCACCCCAGTGTTCTTGCCTGGAGAATCCCAGGGACGGGGGATCCTGGTGGGCTGCCGTCTATGGGGTCGCACAGTCAGGCACGACTGAAGCGACTTAGCAGCAGCAGCTTGTCTCTTGTAAATGGTCCTGTAGTGCATGCTTACTTGCATCTGCGGCTTTTAAATCTTGTATTCTCTGCATATACTCTTCATTTGTTCCTTGCGGATCATGTACAAACTTCATTTTTCCTTCTAAAGGTACTTCTGTGCGTTCCTCTATAGTGGCTGTTACCATTTACATTCCACCAGCAACATGAAAGGATATGGTGTCCTTTTTACCGTGGCCTCACTACTGTTTATTTTTGTAGACATTTTCATTATGGCCATTCACAGTGGGCAAATTAATTTCTCAATCTGGGTGTCTGTAACAGTTTGCAATATTGAACATGTTTTCAAGGGCTTTCTTTCAAAACAAATAGTGTGAGTAAAACTAACTGTCGAAATTACATTTTTCATGCTCTCCCTAGTTTTTGTCTTCCCTGCTTACCAATGTGATTTTTTGAGGGCAGTTGTGATTTACAGCCCATCAGTCTGGGTAAAAGTAACTGCATATAAGCAATAATTCCTTGTTGTGCTGTGCACCTCTCTATAATGGTTTTTACCATTTATTTTCCACCACCTCCATAAAAGGGCTCCCTCTCCTCCATTCCTATCCCACCATTTAATCTTTACCTCTCCATAATGGCTCTCACTGTTTAGATCCCGCCATCTCCATCAAAGGAAGACCTCTTCTCTATGCCTATCCCACCATTAATTCTTAGAAAGTGAAACTGAAAGTCGCTCGCTCATGTTCAACTCTTTGGGATCCCGTGGACTATACAGTCCATGGAATTCTCCAGGCCAGAATACTGGAGTGGGTAGCCTTTCCCTTCTCCAGGGGATCTAGGGATCAAACCCAGGTCTCCTGGACTGCAGGCGGATTCTTTACCAGCTGAGCTACAAGGGGAGCCCATTTATTATTTGTCTTAATAATTTGTGATGTTCAGCACCTTTTCATGGGCTGTATTTTAAATAATGTGGTTGAATCTACTGTGGGAATATGGTTCTAGTCTGCCCAGTTTTTAATTTTTGTTTGTGGCTCACTCATGTTTTTATTTCAGGTATCAATAGAGCCAGGCAGTCCCCGTGTATATTAAAGGCCCCTGATTTTATTGTTGTTCAGTCACCAGATCATACCCAATTCTTTGTGACCTCATGGACTGTAGCACACCAGGCTCCTCTGTCCTTCATTATCTCCTGGAGTTTGTTCAAGCTCATGTCCATTGAGTCGGTGATGCCATCCAACCATCTCATCCTCTGTCGTCCCCTTCTCCTCCTGCCTTCAATCTTTCCCAGCATGAAGGTCTTTTCCAATGAGTCTGCTCTTTGCATCAGGTGGCCAAAGTATTGGAGCTTCAGCTTCAGCAACAGTCCTTCCAATGTATATTCAGGACTGAATTCCTTCAAGATTGAGAATTTGATCTCCTTCCAGTTCAAGGGACTCTCAAGAGTCTTCTCCAGCACCACAGTTCAAAGCATTAATTCTTTCACTTTCAACCTTCTTTATGGTCCAACTCTCACATCCCTACATGACTACTGGAAAAAACATAGCTTTGACTGTACAGACTTTTGTTGGCAAAATGGTGTCTCTGCTTTTCCAGATGCTGCCTCTGTTTGTCGTAACTTACCTTTCAAGGAGCAAGTGTCTCTTAATTTCAAGACTGCAGTCATTGTCTGCAGTGTTCTTGTTGCCCCCCAAATAAAATTTGTCACTGCTTCCACTTCCCCCCTTTTATTTGCCATGAGTTGATGCGACCAAACCATTTTCTTAGTTTTTTGAATGTTGAGTTTTAGTCAGCTTTTTCACTCTCCTCTTTCACCTTTATCAAGAGGCTCTTTAGTTTCTCTCCAGTTTCTGTTATTAAAGTGGTATCATCTGCATATATGAGGTTGTGGATATTTCTTCCAGAAATCTTGGTTTCAGCTTGTGATTTATCCAGCCTGACATTTCCCATTATATACTCTGTATATAAGTTAAATAAGCAGAGTGACAACATATAGCCTTGATGTACTCCTTTCCCAGCTTTGAACCAGACAGTGTTCCATGACTGGTTCTAACTGTTAACTCTTGATCCGCATACAGGTTTCTTAGGTGACAGGTAAGGTGGTCTGGTAATCCCATCTCTTTTAGAATTTTTCACAGTTCATTGTGATCCACACATTCAAAGGCTTTAGATAGTTCATGAAGCAGAAGTAGATGCTGAAGCTGAATTATAATATTCTGGCCACCTGATATGAAGAGCAGACTCATTGGAAAAGACCCTGATGCTGGGAGGGATTGAAGGCAGGAGGAGAAGGGGACGACAGAGGATGAGATGGCTGGATGGCATCACTGACTCGATGGACATGAGTTTGAGTAAATTTTGGGAGTTGGTGAAGGACAAAGAAGCCTGGCGTGTTGTAGTCCATGCAAAGAGTTGGACAACCACCTCAGTTCAGTTCAGTTCAGTCGCTCAGTCATGTCCGACTCTTTGCGACCCCATGAATCGCAGCATTCCAGGCCTCCCTGTCCATCATCAACTCCCGGAGTTCACTCAGACTCACGTCCATCGAGTCCATGATACCATCCAGCCATCTCATCCTGTCATCCCCTTCTCCTCCTGCCCCCAATCCCTCCCAGCATCAGAGTCTTTTCCAATGAGTCAACTCCGCGTGAGGTGGCCAAAGTACTGGAGTTTCAGCTTTAGCATCATTCCTTCCAAAGAAATCCCAGGGCTGATCTCCTTCAGAATGGACTGGTTGGATCTCCTTGCAGTCCAAGGGACTCTCAAGAGTCTTCTCCAACACCACAGATCAAAAGCATCAATTCTTCGGCTCTCAGCCTTCTTCACAGTCCAACTCTCACATCCATACATGACCACAGGAAAAACCATAGCCTTGACTAGACGGACCTTAGTCGGCAAAGTAATGTCTCTGCTTTTGAATATACTATCTAGGTTGGTCATAACTTTTCTTCCAAGGAGTAAGCGTCTTTTAATTTCATGGCTGCAGTCACCATCATAGTAGTCTCTTATGATCCTTTGTATTCCTGTGTTGTCTGTTGTGATCGTTCCATTTTCATTTCTAATTTTATTGATTTGATTTTTCTCTCTTTGCTTCTTGATGAGTCTGGCTAATGGTCTGTCCATTTTATTTATCCTTTCAAAGAACCAGCTTTTGGCTTTGTTGATTTTTGCTATGGTCTCTTTTGTTTCTTTTGCATTTATTTCTGCCCTAATGTTTTAAGATTTCTTTCCTTCTACTAACTCTGGGGTCCTCCATTTCTTCCTTTTCTAGTTGCTTTAGGTGCAGAGTTAGGTTATTTATTTGACTTTTTTCTTATTTCTTGAGGTATGCCTGTATTGCTATGAACTTTCCTCTTAGCACTGTTTTTATAGTGTCCCACAGGTTTTGGGTTGTTGTGTTTTCATTTTCATTCATTTCTATGCATATTTTTATTTTTTTATTTCTTCTGTGATTTGTTGGTTATTCAGAAGCATGTTGTTCAGCCTCCATATGTTGGAATTTTTAATAGTTTTTCTCCTGTAATTGAGATCTAATCTTAATGCATTATGGTCAGAAAAGATGCTTGGAATGATTTCAATTTTTTTGAATTTATCAAGGTTAGATTTATGGCCCAGGATGTGATCTATCCTGGAGAAGGTTCCATGCGCACTTGAGAAAAAGGTGAAATTCATTGTTTTGGGGTGAACTGCCCTATAGATATCAATTAGGTCTAACTGGCCTATTGTATCATTTAAAGTTTGCGTTTCTTTGTTAATTTTCTGTTTAATTGATCTGTCCATAGATGTGAGTGGGATATTAAAGTCTCCCACTATTATTGTGTTATTGTTAATTTCCCCTTTCACACTTGTTAGCATTTGTCTTACATATTGCGGTGCTCCTATGTTGGGTGCATATATATTTATAATTGTTATATATATCTTCTTCTTGGATTGATCCTTTAATCATTATGTAGTGGCCTTCTTTGTCTCTTTTCACAGCCTTTGTTTTAAAGTCTATTTTATTGGATATGAGTATTGCTACTCCTGCTTTCTTTTGGTCTCTATTTGTGTGGAATATCTTTTTCCAGCCCTTCACTTTCAGTCTGTATGTGTCCTGTGTTTTGAGGTGGGTCTCTTGTAGGCAGCATATATAGGGGTCTTGTTTTTGTATCCATTCAGCCAGTCTTTGTCTTTTGGTTGGGGCATTCAACCCATTTACGTTTAAGGTAATTATTGATAAGTATGATCCCATTGCCATTTACTTTATTGTTTTGGGTTCAGGTTTATATGCCCTTTTTGTGTTTCCTGTCTAGAGAAGATCCTTTAGCATTTGTTGGAGAGCTGGTTTGGTGGTGCTGAATTCCCTCAGCTTTTGCTTGTCTGGAAAGCTCTTGATTTCTCCTTCATATTTGAATGAGATCCTTGCTGGGTACAGTAATCTGAGCTGTAGGTTATTTTCTTTCATCACTTTAAGTATGTCTTGCCATTCCCTCCTGGCCTGAAGAGTTTCTATTGAAAGATCTGCAGTTATCCTTATGGGAATCCCCTTGTGTGTTATTTGTTGTTTTTCCCTTGCTGCTTTTAATATTTGTTTTTTGTGTTTGATCTTTGTTAATTTGATTACTTTGTGTCTTGGGGTGTTTTGCCTTGGGTTTATCCTGTTTGGAACTCTCTGGGTTTCTTGGACTTGAGTGATTATTTCCTTCCCCATTTTAGGGAAGGTTTCAACTATTATCTCCTCAAGTATTTTCTCATGGTCTTTTTTTTGTCTTCTTCTTCTGGGACTCCTATAATTTGAATGTTGGAGCATTTCATATTGTCCTGGGGGTCTCTGAGATTGTCCTCATTTCTTTTAATTCATTTTCTTTTTTCCTCTGATTCATTTATTTCTACCATTCTATCTTCTATTTCACTAATCCTATCTTCTGCCTCTGTTATTCTACTATTTGTTGCCTCCAGAGTGTTTCTGATCTCATTTATTGCATTATTCATTATATATTGACTTTTTTCTTTCTTCTAGGTCCTTGTTAAACCTTTCTTGCATCTTCTCCAGGCTATTTATCTGTGATTCCATTTTGATTTCAAGATTTTGGATCATTTTCACTATCATTATTCAGAATTCTTTCTCAGGTAGATTCCGTATCTCTTCCTCTTTTGTTTGGTTTGGTGGGCATTTCTCCTGTTCCTTTACCTGCTGGGTATTCCTCTGTCTCTTCATCTTGGTTATATTGCTGCGTTTGGGGTGGCCTTTCTGTATTCTGGGAATTTGTGGAGTTCTCTTTATTATGGAGTTTCCTCGCTTTGGGTGGGGTTGTATTGGTGGCTTGTCAAGGTTTCTTGGTTAGGGACGCTTGTGTTGGAGTCCTGGTGGGTGGAGCTGGATTTCTTCTCTCTGGAGTGCAATGAAGTGTCCAGTAATGAGTTATGAGACGTCAATGGTTTTGGAGTAACTTGAGCTGCCTGTATATTGAAGCTCAGGGGTGTGTTCCTGTGCTGCTGGAGAATTTGCGTGGTATGTCTTGCTCTGGAACTTGTTGGCCCTTGGGTGGTACTTGGTTTCAGTGTAGGTATGGAGGCATTTGATGAGTTCCTATTGATTAATGTTCCCTGGATTCAGGAGTTCTCTGATGTTCTCAGGATTTGGACTTAAGCCTCCTGCTTCTGGTTTTCAGTTTTATTTTTACAGTAGCCTCGAGACTTCTCCATCTATACAGCACTGATGATAAAACATCTAGGTTAAAGATGAAAAGTTTCTCCACATTGAGGGACACCCAGAGGTTCACTGAGTTATATGGAGAAGAGAAGAGGGAGGGGGTAGTTAGAGGTGACTGGAATGAGATGAAGTGGGATCAAAAGAGGAGAGAGCAAGCTAGCCAGTAATCACTTCCTTATGTGCTCTCCACAGTCTGGACCACTCAGAGATGTTCATGGAGTTATACAGGGAAAAGGAGAGGGAGGAAGTAGACAGGGGTGGCCAGGAGGATAAAAGAGGGAAATGAAAAGGAGAGAGACAGACCCAGCCAGTAACCAGTTCCCTAAGTGTTCTCCACCATCTGGAACACACAGAGATTCACAGAGTTGGGTAGAGAAGAGAAGGGAGAGGGAGGAGGCAGAGACAACCGGGTGGAGAAAAAGGAGAGTCCAAAGGAGGAGAGAGTGGTCAAGCCAGTAATCTCGCTCTCAGGTAAAATTGGGTACTGAAGATTGGGTTTTTCAATGTACAAAATTGACAACAAATACCAAAAAGCAAAGATTAAAAATCTAGAGTAGAGGTTGGATTTTCAAAAATACAATATTAAAGAAAAGAAGAAGAAAAACCAAAGTCATAAGAATTATTTAAAAAAAAAAAAACAGCCACTATATATATATATATGGCATTTGCTTTAAAAATAGGGTCTTTTTTTTTGAAAAGTAATAGTAGGTTACAAAAATTAAAATTAAAGGAGAAATAGAGGACTTAATTTTTAAAGTTTAAAAAAAAGATGAAAAAACAAACAACAACATCAACCAAAAAAAAGAAAGAGAATGGTCATAAAAATAGTAAAGATATTTCTGTGACTTTCTCTGGTGTTGTGGGCAGTGTGGGGTCACTTCCAAGGCAGTTCCCTCTGTTTAGCTTCTTCTGTTTGCTGGTCTCTTCCGTGTCTGAATTCTGCCCTGACACAAGGTGGGTGGTGGTGGACCCTTTTTTTTTTTTTAGGCTCACTTGTTCAGTCGCGCTGTGGGGAGGGAGGGATGCTGCAAACAAATAACACTGGCGTGTGCTCGCAGTGTCTCAGCCACGCTGGGCATGCCCCTGCACACGGCGCACACCGCTCAGGCTCTACGTTGCTCCGCCGGGAATTGTCTGAGGCCGGCCATAGGCTGCATGCACCTCCCTGGTCTAAGCCGCTCAGGCTCGGCTCTCAGGTAGCCCTCAGAGGCGCAGATTTGGTTGGGCCTGCGTTTTGTGCCCTTCCTAGGACCGAGTAGCTCAGGTGTTTGGCAAGCACAGTCACTGTGACTTATCACCTTTCCCTGCTGCTCAGTTTTCTGGGTGTACCACTGGCGCTCCTTGTCAGGTGGATGGTGACTGTCCAGGACCCCAAGAAGTCTTAGCAAAGAAGCCTGCTTGCAGTTTGGTAGGTAAAGTCTCTCTGGGGCTGCAATTGCCCCCTTCCAACCCTTAAAGCTCTGGCTGCCTGTCACCAGAGGGGGATGGTCTGCAGCCGGCTATTTCTGTTCTGTCCTTTGTTCTGTGCATGGTCCTGGTGGTGTCTTATGTTAGAGCTTTTCGCGTGGTAGCTTTCCCACAGACTGGTATGCTAGCCCAAGTTAGTTCACTCTGGTTACACTCGCGGCATTCCGTCCTGATTCTTAAAAAGCACTGCAGCCGGCGCCTCCCTGCCCAGCCCCGACTTGCTAGTGGCGGATGCAGGCATCTGCGCTGCTTCTCCGCTGGGGGAGTTACCGTTGGGCTCGTCATCTGTTGGTTTTAATTATTTATTTTTCTTCCCTGTTATGTTGCCCTCTGTGCTTCCAAGGCTCCCCACAGACTCAGCAGCGAGAGTGTTTCCTGGTGTTTGGAAACTTCTCTCTTTTTAAGACTCCCTTCCCGGGACGGAGCTCCCTCCCTACCTCCTTTGTCTCTTTTTTCGTCTTTTATATTTTTCCTACCTGTTTTTGAAGACAATGATCTGCTTTTCTGGGTGCCTGATGTCCTCTGCCAGCATTCAGAAGTTGTTTTGTAGAATTTACTCAGCGCTGAAATGTTCTTTTGATGAATTTGTGGGGGAGAAAGTGGTCTCCCCGTCCTATTCTCCGCCATCTTCTTCTGATTAACTCTTAAGGCTCTGGTTGCCTGAGAAACCTGATTTGGGCATGAAGGAATGCTGCCCTCTTGTGGCTGTTTTCCATAACAACACCTTTAAAACTGCAGTTCAGCTCAGCTCAGTTCATTTCAGTCCCTCAGTCCTGTCCCATGGACTGCAGCACGCCAGGCCTCCCTGTGCATCACCAACTCCCGGAGTTTACTCAAACTCATGTCCATTGAGTCGGTGATGCCATCCAGCTATCTCATCCTCTGTCATCCCCTTCTCCTCCCACCTTCAATTATTCCCAGCATCAGGGTCTTTTCCAATGAGTGAGTTCTTGGCATCAGGGGGCCAAAGTATGGGAGTTTCAGCTTCAGCATCAGTCTTTCCAATGAATATTCAGGGCTGATTTCCTTTAGGATGGACTGGTTTGATCTTGTTGGAACTAATGGGCACCTAATATTTACAAGGCCTTTGGGGCTGTAAATGACACCTGCCCTCAAGCAATGTCCCTGGGTTAATTACCAAAAAATAATTCAAAACAGGGCTGACTTTTAAGAAGCCAGTTTCAAGAGGTAAAATGTATTCACAACAAGTAAAGTATTAGAACACATGCAAAAACACTCCACTAACTACTAAATCAATGCAAATCAAAACTATAGTGAGAAATCACCTCCCACTTGTCACAATGACCATCATTAAAAAGATCTCCAAATTCCTGAAGAGCCTCTGAGTGTTAGTGTGTCTTAGTCTCCCCAAGTTTCTCCCAATATAGTAAATGGTACCAACTTCCACCTACTGACTAGGCCCTGGACCCCTGAAAAGCATATCAGTGTTAGTGTGTCTTCATTTCCCCAAGTCACTCCCGTTTTAGTAAATGATACCAGCTTCCACCTACCAATCAGGCCCCCAAACTCTGAGCAGCATCTCAGTGTGAGTGTGTCTTCCCAACTCTCTGCCATGTTAGTGTACGGTCAAAACTCCCACTTACTAATCAGGCACTAAACCCCTGATCAAAATCTCAGTGTGAGAGTATCTTCTCCTGCACTGAGGGTGTAGGGTAGAGGGGATCCTCCTACGTCTTGGTGAGGGGACACGTGGTGAAGCCATCATGGAAAACAGCACGAAGCTTCCTTAAAAAACTAAACACAGATCAACCATAGGATGAGGCAATCCCACTGCTGGGCTCAGATCTGGAGAAAACTAAAATTTAAAATGACAATGTATCCCTATTTTTAGGGCAGCACTATTTATAATAGTGAAAACAAGCAAAGTGTCCATTGACAGAACAGTGAAGACCAAGTGGTGCATTGCACAATGGGATATTATTCAGCCATGAAGCGGAACAAAAGCACGCCACCAGCAGCAGCATGGATGACCCCAGAGAGTATCACACTAAGTGAAGTAACTCAGAGGTAGAAAGATAAATATCGTAAGATATCACTTACCTATAAATTCATACAAATGAACTAATTTAAAAACAGAAACAACTCACAAAGTTAGAAAACCAACTAGTCATTATAAAGAAAAACAGTTAGGTGGGAGGGAAAATTAAGCCTGGTGCTCAGTCACTTCAGTCCTCTCTGATTCTGAAACCCCATGGACTGTAGCCCATAAGGCTTCTCTGTCCACAGGATTTCCCAGGCAAGAGTACTGGAGTGGGTACAATTTTCTTCTCCAGGGGTCTTCCTGACCCAGGGATTGAACCCCGGTTTCCGGCCTTGAAGGCGGAGTCTTTACCATCTGAGCCATGTGAATGCTTCCGAACCTGATGCTCCCTCTCAGGGTCCAGCTCACGGGGCAATCCGTCCTCTCAACATGCTGAAGAGCATCTCAGGGTCACTGTGTCCTCTTCTCCCCAAGTCTCTCCCACCTTAGTAACTGGTACCAACCTCCACCTAGTGATCACTTTCCAAACCCCTGAACAGCGTCTGTGTGTTAGTGTGTCCTCTTCTCCCAAAGTCTCTTCTGTACTAGTAACTGGTACCAACCTCCACCTCCTGATCGGGCCCAAAGGCCTGAGCAGCCTCTCAGTGAGTGTGCCTGCTTCTCGCCAAGCCTCTCCCACGGTAGTAAATGGCACCAGCTCCCAGGTACTGATTCGGCCCCGCACCCCTAAACACAGCTCAGTGTGAACGTGTCCTCTTCTCCCCAAGTCTCACACGTCTTAGTAAATGGTACGAACTTCCACCTTCCGATCAGGCCCCAAATCCCAGAAGAGCGTCTGAGTGTCAGTGTGTCTTATTCTCCCCAAGTTTCTCCCAATTTAGTAAACGGTACCAACTTCCACCTACGGATGAGGCCCTAACCCCTGCAGAGCACCTTCTCCCCAGGCGCAGCCCCCATGAGGTGTGTCCCGGGGGCAGGGGCAGCTACCTGAGTCGAGCTAGGATCATGGATTCCTTTTCCTTCGAACAAGGTGTGTGGCCAGTGGCACTCGAGTTGGCTCCACCCGTGAGTCAGGATACAGCATTCCCGTGTCCCTGGCGACCCCAAGTGGGGTGGAGAAAGGGCACAGCAGCTGGGGCTGAAGGTCCACGCCAGCCTCTGCAGGGAGGTCCTGCCAGCGTGGACAAGGCCCTGAGCCCTCCCCACAAGGAGGAGAGCTTGAGTGGATGCCCTCAAAGTGCTGCCTCCCCCGGGGGGGCAGCATCAGATATCACCCCCCGGACAGGAGCAGCGGGACAGGCAGGGGCGTCATGTGTGTGCTCTGCCGGCCGCTGTAAGTTCTGTTCCTCGTCACCCTGCTTCAACGCTGGCTATGCCAAACTTTATACGCTGGGCCAAGTCTTTCAGTCTTGTCCGACTTTTAAGACCCTCTTGACCGTAGCCCGCCAGGCTCCTCTGTCCCTGGGATTCTCCAGGCAAGAATACAAGAGCGGGTTGCCATGCCCTCTTCCAGGGGACCTTCCCCACCCAGGAATCAAGCCTGCATCTCTTATGCCTCCTGCATCGGCAGGCGGGTTCTTTATCACTAGTGCCCCCTGGGAAGCCCCGTTCCAAACTTTAGGACCATAAACAAATGGGACTGTTTTCTAATACGCGCGTGTGCTTGTTTCACTGGCTCTGTTGCTTTGGGGTTGTAACCACTATACCTCCCCCAGGGACCTCAACCCCCGTGACTTTGGGGGATGGGGCCCTGGGCCGCAGAAGCCCCCTGGGGTCTGCCTGGTCCACATCTTTGTCTCCTGCCCTGCGGGGCGGGGGGGGGGGCGTCAGAGGAGGTTCCCCACCACCTTCCGCACACACATTGCCTGCCTGACAATACTGGGGTCCCCCCTGGAGCATGTCGCCTCCCCACAACCCCCCCAAAGGAGGCACTGCTGAGGCTCTGAGGAAACAGCAGGCAGAACTGTCCCTGAGGGGGGTCCAACCTGGGTGGAGGGGTGGAGGGCCCAGCCCACGTGGGTCCCCAGGCACAGCAGCCCCAGCCCCACGCTCACTCTGACCCTCATGTTCCACCCCTCCCCCACGCCCCTGCACCCCCGCCAGGCCCCACCTCCTGTGTCCAGCGGCCCCCGCCCCTCCCCTCCCAGGGTCCTTTCCACCTTTCCCCTCCTCTTGTCTCTTGATTTGTCTTGGTGTGTCTCTGACTCTCTGTTTTTCTGTCTCTCTCTCTGTCCACCATGTCCCCTCCCTAGCTCAGCGATCATCTGGAGAGTCTATGAGCTCCTAAATGATGCTGAAGTCAGGGTGGAGGGAGCGTGCACCTTCAAGTCACTGGATGATGATCTAACGCCCGTCAGAGCTGGGAGCTGCCGGAAGGAAGAGTTTTTTCCCTGCCTATCTTGGGCTGTCTTCTGGGGCTCTGTAACAAAGAACAGATTCACAAGAGAAAAGCACATAGATTTATTTCAGGAAAGCTTTTATGACATGGGAGCCCTCCTCAGGAGATGCAGACCCCAGTGGCCTAAGTGTTCTCTCTAAGCTGAGAGAAGAGGTGACTGTGGAAAAGTAAGTCAGCACACAAGGCAGTAATGTTAACAAGGAACCACCCTGACACCCTCTTCGGTGATGAGACTGTCTCTCCTCCCAGTTCAGGGAAAGTGGCTCACCTTCCTGCGTTCAGGAAGGGGATCCAAGCGCCCTTAGCTCAGAATGCTCTTGCGTGTTCAGGGGCACACGTTCTGCCACCCCCCAGAGCGAGGAACCAGGCTCCAGGCTGTGGGAGCGTCAGGATCCCAGGGTCCCCACCTCACCTGCAGCCCCACCTACTGCATGGGTCCCGGGGCTGCAGGGGGTTCTGTCCAGGGAGGCCCCGCAGCTGGGGGCCACATGGACCGGTGTGGGGCGCGGTCGAGTGTGGGATGGCGGGGGTGGCTCCCAGCCTGGGTCCTCACTGACAATGGGGTCACGTTAGGGTTAGGCCCCTCAGGGGCCCTTATCTTCTCTTAAAATCAGGAGACAGTTGTTGGAGAGGCCAGCCTATGCTCATTGCTACATCCCTGACTCTGGACGCAGGGCCAAGGGAGGGACTTGGGCCCAGGGATCCAAAGAAAGGCTTGCTGCTGGTCCCTCCAGCTGTGGAGCCGGCCCAGGGCTGGGGCAGACCCACTCCCTGGAGGGAATGGGTGCCCCCAGGACAGGCCACACTGGGAGTGAACACTGGCAGCGATTCCGGGGGCCCACGCCCTCCCCCAGCCAAGCACCAGAGGAGCTCAGCTTTCCCGAGCTGAGCGCCTTCAAGACAGGCCGGGCCAAATGGGCGCCCAGGACAAAAATAGCCATCAGATGACCAGAGGGTTGGCTCCCCACCCTGTCTAAGGCAAGCTGCTTGCAGCAGCTGCAGCTAAAAATAGGCGAGAAGGGGGCTGGTCTTCGGCAGAAGCACAGGGGGTTAGTCCCGGCGACCGCAGGTGGGCCATGCAGTCGCTGCGCTTCATCTCCGCGGTGGCCCTGGTGTCCCACCCCCCGGGGGCCCAGCAGAGCCTGGACGCCGTGGCCCACAATCTATACCCACTGCTCTTCAAAGCCAGCTACCTGCTGGAGCAGTCCGCTGTGATCCGCCTTCTTCTCGACCGCTGGCCGCTGGAGGAGTTCCGGCTGGGCCCTCTGCTGAGTCCGAGCGCGGACCACGCGGGGGACCTGCGGGACCGGGCCTGCCGGGCCTGCCTGGAGGCCTGCGTGCACGGCCTGGCCGATCACGTGCTCCAGGGCGGGGGCCGCCGGCGGCTGCGGGTGGCTGACCTCACGGGCATCCGAGATGTGCAGGTGCAGAGGTGCCCGTGCGGGCGGCCGCTGGGCAGGTGGGGCCGGACGGAGCTGCTGGCCAGGACCTGCTGCGAGCTGCAGGAGCAGCCCTGCGCCACCCGGCGCCCCGTCGAGGTCCTGGCCGACGTCTTCGTCACCGCGGGCAACTTTGAGGTGGTGGCGCGCGCCCTGGGGCCGGCGGGCCCCGGCCCTCTGCGCGTACGCTGCCTCTCGCTGCGGGCGGACAGCTTGGACCCGGGGCGGCTGCTGCACGTGCTGCGCCTGGCGGGGCCCAGCGAGCTGCGCCGGCTGGAGGTGGTGCACAACGTGCGTCTGCACGCGGGCCACGTGCAGCAGCTGCTGGCCCAGGGGGGCTTCCCGCGGCTGGTCTCACTCACCCTGCCCGCCAAGGCCTTTGACGCGCCCCCCGCCAGCACCCCTGCCCCTGACAGCGAGGAGCCCCTGCTCGCCTCCATCGCCTGGGCGCTCAGCAGGAGGACGCAGCTCACGGAGCTGCACGTGGCCTTCTCCACGCTGACCGGGAAGCTGCAGACACTGCTTGGGTGAGTCTGGGGTGACAGGAAGGAGCGGGCAGGGGCGGGTGGCATCTGCCCTCAGCCCCTCAGCCCAGGTCAGGGCAGCCCAGGGCTGGGCGCAGACCTGGTTACTTATGAGGCCCAAGGCCCGGTCCCTGTGGATTTTGCCCACCCCAGAGCAGCCAGAGAGGACCCATGGGGAGGGAGGAAGCCCAGCTGGGACTGGCGTTGGGGGCCACCTGGGAGTCCCATGCCTCAAGGGAGACTCTCCAGGTGGTAAGGAAAAGACAAGAGTCCTGAGTAGCAAGCAGGCAACATAGAAGTAACTCTATCACAGTGTATTAATTACCTTTTGGTGTAACAAATCACCCCGGTGCTAGGGCTTCAGCTCATTTCCATGGTTGTCAGTGAAAAAAAGTGAAAAGTGCAAGTCGCTCGGTCGTGTCCGACTCTTTGCAACCCATGGACTCTATGGAATTCTCCAGGATTCCAGTCCATGGAATTCTCCAGGCCGGAATACTGGAGTGGGTAGCCTTTCCCTTCTCCAGGGGATCTTCCCAACCCAGGGATCGAACCCAGGTCTCCTGCATTGCAAGTGGATACTTTACCAGCTGAGCCACAAGGGAAGCCCAAGAATACTGGAGTGGGTAGCCTATCGCTTCTCCAGGGGATCTTCCCAACCCAGGAATCAAGCTGGGGTCTTCCGCATTGCAAGCAGATTCTTTACCATCTGAGCTACAGGAGACCACAACTCCTTGGCTCATGGACCCCTCCACAAGCCCTCTGGCTCCTGTAACCTTCCCTGCAGAGTACGACACTGATGCTGCCGCTCACAGTGTGGTGAGGGTACCACTGAGGATCGCCACCTTGGCGGCCACCAGCTGTGAATATACTTACAAAAATTATGGAAAATAACCCCTCGTTTCTTGAGCCCATGACTGTGAGGATGTCTCCTCTGGTTTAGGGAGCGCTTGGCTTACCAGAATTTTCCCTTTAGGCAGTGGCTGGCCAGGGCCTGCACGGCCTCTATTCCCTGGGGCACCTGGGCTCCCCGCCCCATCCCCAACCCCGGCTCCTCAACCAGGTAGTTGCCCAGCTCAGGAAAGGCGGGCCCTGAACCCACACACAAACACGACTGCCGTGTGGCAGCACCCTGGGGCCCTCGGGACGGTCCTGCATTTGTGGTGCCTGGGGAAGTGTGTTCACAACCAGACGACCCGGCACAAGCCCACAGGGCCGTCTCGTTGGCCCCGCCCTGACCTCACCTGTCTCCCCTGACCCTCTGCTCTGCACACTCTCTGAGAGCCCGTCCAAAGCCCCAGAAGCTCCAGGCGTGCGGTGTGTCAGGCCTAAGTGGGAGGGAGTAGACGGCCGTGTGGTCAGGGAAGGCCGGTTTCCAAAGTGACCTTTGAGCGGAGACCTGGCCCCTGAGTGCGTGGAGGGCTAGGGGAGAGTGAACCTGCAGGACCGCTGAAGGTGAAGGGCCTGAGCTGGGGCTGCAGCCGGCTCTGGGAGCCACAGACGGTGCAGCCTGGGCTGGGGGCTGAAGGACAGGTGAGGAAGGGAGCAGGGGGGAGGAACGGGGGGAGGGAAGAGCCAGGTCAAGCCCTGGAAACTCTGAGCCCGACTTGGGGCAATCAGCCCCACAGGACAAGGGTTGCCCTGGCTCCCTGGGCTCACACTGCAGACCCAGGTGGAGAGACGGGGAGACCAGCAGACAGGGCCGGCCTCCCACGGCCCCCGGGTTGGTGGCTCCCTGGGAAGACTCACTGCTGAGATGCATTACAGCAGACGGCTGTGATGACGGGCACGCATCTGTCTGCCTCCCTCCCACTTAGGCCTGACACACGGCACACCTGCGCCTTCTGGGGCTTTGGACAGGCTCTCAGCGACCAGCTGACTGAAGCCTGAGTGTGCAGAGCTTCAGGAAGACAGGAGATGTCAGGGCAGAGCCAACGAGACGGCCCTGTGGGCTTGTGCCGGGTCGTCTGGTTGTGAGTGTGCTTCCCCAGGCACCACAGATGCAGGGCTGTCCCGAGGGTCCCCGGGCGCCGCCACGCGGCAGTCGTGTTTGTGTGTGGGCTCGGGGCCCGCCTTTCCGGACACATGGGAGCACATTGGAGATCCAGGCCCAGGGGTTTCACTTGGGGCTTGCTGGGAGGGCACCTCAGCCTGGCATGCACGGAGATTTCAGATCCCAGAAGGAGGCCTGTGTCAGCAGGCACCACATTGCTTGTGTGTACAGCTCAGGCCAGGGGCCCCTTTTCGGGTGAAGGGGGGGCCTTTCCCAAATCCAAGCTCCCAGATACACGTTGGCAGTCAGGCCTGCCCTTTGACCCTTTTCCATACAGGAGGCCCCCTAAGGGTGGGGAAGGGCAGCCAGGGAGAGGGCTCCTTATGGATGGATGTGGGCATGAGAGAGATGGCGGTGGAAACACTCCGCACAGCTCAGGGCCTGAGCCACGGCCCGCAGAGCCGCGGTGGGTGGACAGCAGGCACACTGCTGTGTCGGCAGCTGGAAGACCACAGGAGCTCCGGGCCCAGGGTACAGATACAGGGTGAGGTGGAAGAGGAGCCCCAGAGGGCAGGTGGAGAGTGGACCCCCATATCCTGGCACTGGGTGCTCAGCCCAGTGACCCCAGACCCAGGCCAGGAATCCCCAGGGCGGGTGTGGGTCTGTGAGAGCTGCTGAGCGGGGCAAGGACTCCTATTCAGGGCACAGGAGGGTCTTCAGTTCCCTGGCAAGCTAAGAATGGACCCCTCCCTGACCTAGAAACCTGTAGGGTTTCGTTTCCTGCCAATTCACAGGCACTTCACGGCCCCACAACAAGCTTGTGAACACACAGAGCCCTGCTGACAGAAGAAACTGACCACTTTGGTGGCTGAGGACAAAGGCCAGGCCTGTCTTCAGGTAACTCGAGCCGCTACTGCTGGAGGCTACACATTGTCTGGCGGCTCAGCCCTTCCGTTGCACCTGGGCGGCCGCAGACAGGAGGGACAGGAAGGTCTTGCCGTGTTCAGATGCTACTTCATTTACGGGCACTGAAACTTGACTTTCATATCATTTTCACATGTCGCAAAATATTCTCATTTTGATTTGTTCAACTGCTTAAAAATGAAAAACAGTCCTGCTCTGAGGCTGAGTGGAGTCCCGGGTAGGTGGGTGCGGCTCTGAGCCGCAGTCTGCTGTGCCTGGAACAGGATTCACCCCAAGGCTCCAGAGCACCCCGGGGCCTGCTCTCAGCCGCTATTTCCCACCTTGCCCGCAGGCCCCTCCGGACGCCGCTGAGAGTCCTGGACGTGGGCAACTGCGCCCTGAACCAGGAAGACATGACCTTCTTGGCGAACTGCATCCACGCGGCCCACCTGGAGGAGCTGGACCTCAGCGGGCACTGTCTGGTGGACCTGTTCCCAGCCACCTTCCACCGGCTGCTGGGCCAGGCAGCCCCCACGCTGAGGGCCCTGACCCTGGAGGAGTGCGGCCTCGAGGACCGGCACGTGGGCGCGCTGAGCCTGGCGCTGGGCACCTGCCGCCAGCTGCGGGAGCTGCGCTTCCTGGGGAACCCGCTGTCGGGCCGCGCGCTCCGGCGCCTCTTCACCGCGCTTTGCGAGCTCCCCCGGCTGCGGTGCGTGGAGTTCCCAGTGCCCCGGGACTGCTACCCCGAGGGCAGCGCCTACCCCCAGGACGAGCTGGCCATGTCCAAGTTCGACCAGCAGAAATACGACGCCATTGCGGCAGACCTGCGCGCGGTGCTGCTGCGCGCCGGCCGGGACGACATCCGGGTTTCCACACCCCTCTTCGGGAGTTTCGACCCAGACATTCAGGAAACCAGCAATGAACTCGGAGCTTTCTTGCTGCAAGCTTTCAAAACCGCTCTAGAAAACTTCTCCAGAGTGCTGAAACAGATGGAGTAGACCCTGCACGTCCGAGGCGGGTGCGTCCGAGGCGGGTGCGTCCGAGGCGGGTGCG
>NW_024070204.1:38801-102983 GCF_014754425.2 Oryx dammah
CGAGGCGGGTGCGTCCGAGGCGGGTGCGTCCGAGGCGGGTGCGTCCGCAGCTCGGCCTCCAGGGTCCCCGCCCCGGGTATCCGCCCGCCCACCAACTGGGCGCCTCCTGGTGAAAACACCCAGGCGCTGCTGCCAGCGCGGCCCTGACTCCGCCCTCTCCCTGGGAGCAAAGACATAACGGGGGTCTTACTGAGCCCCATGCTCTGGGTTGGCGGGGAGCAGGCCGGATGCCCAACAGTGGGAGCTGAGGAGCAGCCCGGGCAGTAGGGGGTCGAGCGAGCTGCAGGGGCAGGACCGGCGCTCGGGTGCTGGGAGGTCAGGCCAGTGTGAGCGCGGGAGGACAGAGGACACCTCTCTGGACACACGGATGAAAGCGACCAGCCGGGGGCAGTGAAAGCGAGGGGCGCACCGGACCCCGGGCTGCAGGGTACAGGTGTCTGCCGCGCTGCCCTGTATGAATATTTAAACTCCTGTCCAGCGAGGACATTGGCTTTGCTGGTTAATGGCTCTTCCTGCCCTCCGGCCTGCAAGTGGCAGGCGAGGGCTCCGCTGGTGCCAGGCTGAGCCCAGAGCAGTGGGTGACCTCTGGCTCTGATGCCTCCCCCACTCTCACCTCCACCGACCCTGGGCTCAGGGTGCGCCTTCTGGCGGCTGAGTCCTGGAGCTTCAGGAGTGGTTAATTCCAATGTTTGGACTTGGTTTCTACTAAGATCAGATTTGTGCAGAGTGCTGCCTATTAAAGTAATTAAATATTAATGCTAATAAAACAGAAGTGTGGCTTATTCAGATATGGTTTTCTTTTTTAATCTAGTGGATGAAAAAAAGGTCTTGCGTTAATTTGTATTTCCTAGATGTTCATGAAACTGGGTGTGTTCATATGCTTGTTGCCCATTTGTATTCCTTTGTTAAAATGATTTATTTAAAAACAAAAAGTTCACCCACTTCTCCCCTTCCCCCACAGGACCCTTGCCTGTTCTAATCTCTTTAACTTATATGCAGAGTACATCATGTGGAATGCCAGGCTGGATGAATAACAAGCTGGAATCAAGACTGCTGGAAGAACTATCACCAACCTCAGATATGCAGGTGATACCACTCTAATGGCAGAAAGCAAAGAGAGAGTAACAGCCTCTTGATGGGAGTGAAAGAGGAGAATGAAAAAGCTGGCTTAAAACTCAACATTCAAAAAACCAAGATCATAGCATCTAGTCCCATCACTTCATCGCAAAGAAGGGAAAAGTGGAAGCAGTGACAGATTTTATCTTCTTGGGCTCCAGATTCACTGCAGGCTGTTACTGCAGCCATGAAATTAAAAGATGCTTACTCCTCTGAAGGAAAGTTATGACCAACCTAGACAGCATATTAAAAAGCAGAGACATTACTTTGCCAACAAAGGTCCATGTAGTCAAAGCTATGGTTTTTCCAATGGTCATGTATGGATATGAATTGGACCATAAAGAAAGCTGAGTGCTGAATTGATGCTTTTGAACTGTGGTGTTGGAGAAGACTCTTGAGAATTCCTTGGACTGCCAGGAAATCCAGCCAGTCCATCCTAAAGATCAGTCCTGGGTGTTCATTGGAAGGACTGATGCTGAGGCTTAAGCTCCAATACTTTAACCACCTGATGGGAAGACTTGACTCATTGGGAAAAACCTTGATGCTGAGAAAGATCAAAGCAGGAAAAAGGGACGACAGAGGATGAGATGGTTGGATGGCATCACTGACTAGATGGACATGAGTTTGAGCAAGCTCTGGGAGTTGGTGAAGGACTGGGAAGCCTGGTGTGGTACAGCCGATGGTGTCGCAGAGTTGGACATGACTTAACAACTGAACAAAACCAAATATATATAGTATTCCACAGGGCTTCCCAGGTGGCTCAGGGGTAAAGAATCTGCCTCCCAATGCAGGAGCCACAGGAAACGTGGGTTCGATCCCTGGGTCAGGAAGAGCCCCTGAGTCTTTGGGAAAGCAGTGACGCACAGAGTGGGCTGGAGTGACAACGTGGCGGCTTCTCCTCCCTGCGCTTGTCAGCTCTGCCCTTTGCTCACCCCTGCACGTCTTCTCACGTGTTGTGCTGGTCAAGTCTCACTGGCACCTATTTCAGCCACGTGGACTTTGTTATTGCAAGACTCTTGGGAGGCACAGGGCAAAATTTTGAAACTATTTTGTTCTAATTCTGAAGAGTAGAGTAGCTTCTGCTGTTTGTGTCTCTGGAAGTTTTTCAATGAGACCTGGCCTCTGGGTGGTCAGCAGGTATGACCGGGCACATGTGAGGCTGAGCCCAGCAGCTGTTGGAGAGAAGAGCCCGGGCAGGCTGTGGAGACACAGGACCTGAGATCTACGGCAGGAGTGGGCGGGCACACAGGGGTCTGCTGGTGGAGAGCACTCCCGACTGCCCCCACCCCACCCTGAGGAATAGCCCACTTTTGTGAAACTGAAGAGCCTGGGAGGCTCGTCTGGAGCACTTCAGAGGCGCACACGTGGCCCGAGTGGGACCTACGCCTCCCACTCATCCCAGGGCATTGAACTCACTTGTTTCTGTGGTCCCGCTCAGCCCCAAGACTGAATACGCCGCTTGCAGCCTGGTGGGTTTTCCCTGCACCTGCCCAGCCCGACTGGTGGGCCTGAGGATGCCCAGTGATGCTGGCGGTGAATGTGACCATGGGTGCCCACCAGGGCCAGGACCACCCTTGTGCTTCTCGTGCGGCAGACAGCAGAGCTCCCACACGAGGGCAAACCACACTCCACAGGGGAAGAGGACAGAGTGCCAAGGGTCAGGAAACCGGCAACGTGCCACATGGCGGCTCAACTGGGCTGCTCTTGAGGAGCCTGAGGTGCTGTCATCTGCCTAAACCCACCCAGTCTTACCAGGGGCCAGACAGTTGAATGGAATGGGGAGACGATGGGGACCCTGATAGACCCTATGGGAGCACAGCCTAGATGCGTGGGGAGCCCCATCTTTACCTCCCCTTGGCCTGTGTGGCTTGCTAATTGCCCTTCCTCCAGGAACCCAGCACTGCTTCCTGCTGACCATCCTGGCAAGAAAGGGAAGCAGCTTCAGGGGCTTCAATGCATCTGTCCCACCTTAACAATTCTTGTTCCAGACGGTTCTTTCCAATTGTATACTCAGAGCTGAGGAGACACCCACAGACCCAGCAGGCTCATACAGTGACTGTGCCCAAAGACCCAGAGACTTCAGCCTGCAGCTGTCTCCTCAGCTGCCCCCTACTAGACCCAGGAAGCCCCTCCCCTCCCTACCGGCAGCCCCTGGTCTGTGCAGGTCCTTGCTTTGCTGGAGGACCTGCAGGGCACGCGTCTCCTTCACAGCTCCCACACCCGGCTGCTCCTACTCCACGCAGAGGCCATAGCACCGCACAGCCCCGCAGCCCCCAGACTTGGCCGCTGTTTCTACCCTCGGGCCAGAAGCGGGAGAGCTGGTTTGCCAGCAGAGAAGATAAAATGAGATCTGAGGCCAAATGGTGGTTTCTCCAAGGTTCGAGATGTCCTTCACGAGCCATTTCTGGCTCTTCTGAGGTCTGACCACCAAGCCCCACCCCTGCCCTGAGGCCCCATGAGGTGGCCTTAGTTAAGCCCCCGGCTGTCTAAGCCAGCAGGACCAGAGCCCTGTTGAGAGCACAGCTGCTCTCAGGGTTCCTCAGGTGGAGGCGAGCACCTCTCACATCAGCCCACAAACCCACCAGTCCCTCAAAACGGACCTGGTCTCACTCGGGGCAGTGCAGTTCTGAAGCCCAGCTGCCTGGGTCTGAACTGGACCTGTGACCACCTGCGTGACCCTGGACGTGATGGCTGCAGAGAAGGGCTCAGTGCAGGCCTGGGAGGCTGCTGACAGGCTGGCCCTCAGCTGGCGCCTGGGACCCGGGCTGGGGAGGCTCCTGCCAACATCGAGTGGTAGGAGTGGCCCCTGGCACCCACACCTGCTTTCCTCTGGGAGTCAGGAATTTGGGTCTGTGCCGGGCAGACTGACTGTGTGACTGGCCCTCCACAGAAACCTGGGACGCTGTCTCTGAGACGCGTCCACATGGCCGTGTGGCCCTCGGCGGGGGGGGGGGGGGGCCCGGGGTTGCAAGCTGCGTGGTCTCCCCCTTTGCTGGGTGTGTAACCCTCTGCTGGCCTTGTCCTCCTATGTGATGAGCCTCGAGTATGAGAACAGCCATGTGTTGAGTCCTCAGACCTCCCAGCAAGTCATCAAGTCTGGGGTGGTCTCAGGAGCCCCTACCCCAAACACAGGAAGAGCGCTCACTGCACAAGACTGGGGTCAGGATGACACAAGTGATGTGCGTAACACACACAAAGGCCAATTCACGTTAGCTCTGTGGAAAGTGGACCTAAGTTTGTAGTAAAAAAATTGAGATAATCTATTTTAAAAAGCCTTGTAAGGAGTAAGGAATTACACACAGAAAAAGTGGTACTGTTGCTTTCAAATTGCAAGTGTTTTAAACATAGGCCATTGCTAATATTTAGGTTGGTGAAAAAGTAACTGTGGTTTCAGATCATAACTTTAAATCATTATAACTATGCTTAAACACATTTTTATTAATCAAAACAGGAATCATTACAACCAACACATTTTGCCAATGAGAAATTTATTCATTCCTGTAGCATTAAAAATCCATGCCTTGGGATTCGATGAACTCTTGGAAAGTATTTTATGCATCCTGCTGGTTGTGGAAGCATTCTCCCTGCAAAGTTCTTGAGATGTTTGAAGAAGTGGTAGTCTGTGGCAAGAGTTCAGATGAATATGGTGGATGGGGCTAAACTCTGTAGCCCAATTTGTCCAACTTTTGAAGCACTGGCTGTGCAATGTGTGGTTGGGCACTGTCATGGAGAAGAACTCGGCCTGTTCTGTTGACCAACGCCAGCTGTAGGCACTGCAGTTTTCGGTGCATCTCGTCAACCTGCCGAGCGTACTTATCAGATGTAGTCGTTCCACTAGGATTCATAAGGCTGTAGTGGGTTAGACAGTCAGGAGACCAAAAGCGACCATGACTCTTTTTTTTTTTTTTTTTGACCATGACCTTTTTATGGTGCAGGTTTGGCTTTGGGAAGGACTTTGAAGCTTCTTCTCGTCACTAGCCACTGATCTGGTCATTGCCAGCTGTCATATGAAATCCATTTTCTGTACACCATAATCCGATTGAGAAATGGTTTGTCATTGTTGCATAAGGAAAGACTACACTTCAAAACGCGATTTTATTTGCAGTCAGCTCATGAGGCACCCCCATTATCAAGCTGTATCACCTATCAGATCTGCTTCAAATGCTGAACAGCTGTAGAACGGTTGACACTGAGTGCTCTGGCAACTTCTCATGTGGCTGTAAGAGGACCAGCTCCGATGCTGGCTTGCAGCTGGTCACTGTCAACTTCTGATGGCCAGTTACTGCACTCCTCATTGCCAAAGCTCTCGTCTCCTTTACAGAACTTCCTGAACAGCTACTGCACTGTACGTGTTAGCAGTTCCTGGGTCAAATGTGTCACTGATGTTGCTAGTTGTCTCTGCTGATTTATGACTTATTTTGAACTCAAGTAAGAAAATCGCTCAAATCTGCTTTTTGTCTAACATCATTTCCCTAGTCTAAAATAAACAGCAAGTAATAAATCATTAACAAAAAAACATAAAGTGAGAAATGTGCATTAAAACAATGTAAAACATAACCTCGGGCTCCCCTGGTGGGTCAGACAGTAGAGAATTTGCCTGCAAAGCAGGAGATGTGGGTTCAATCCCTGGGTCAGGAAGATCCCCTGGGGAAGAGAATGGCAACCCACTCCAGTATTCTTCCTGGATAATCCCATGGACAGAGGAGCCTGGAGGGCTACAGCCTATGGGATCGCAAAGAGTCAAGCACAACTGAGTGACTAACACTTGCACTTTCAAAACAACTTCATTTATTTAAGAATGTATTTCAATATCAAATGGCAAAATTCAACAATGCAAAACTGCAATTACCTTTGCACCAACCTAAATAAATAGTATCTGCTTACTGAATACAGACACAGCAAACTCCAAACACCCACAAGGGTTATCAAGTGGAAAGCAGAAACACTCTGATGGGAAAGAGCTTCAGACCACGAAACCTTGCTGGCGTCACCACCATCTGTTCCCATCTATGAGGCAGTCCTCACTGCTACCTGACAACTTCTAACTGTAGTTTTAGGAGAGAGAAAACTAATTTGAGGAGAAAACAGAACTTATTTAGGGAGTGACAAAATGACTTATAGGATGAATGCTGTATTTGACATTCTTAAAAACAATTTTACTCTAAAGCTGTGAGGTTATCCTGTTCTGCTTAATAAAATATTGATCTGCTTCTGAGACTGCGTCCTCAGCTGCTGCAGGGGACAGAGGCTTGCTGTCCTGCTCAGAGGGTGACGGGCGTGGCCACTGCTGAGAGGCTGTGGTGCGCATGCAGGGTCACAGCAAGGGAGCACAGGCAGGAGGAGCAGCGAACGCCAGAAAACCCAAAACGCAAAGCTCTGACCCGGAGCAGTTCATTCCTGTCTTACTTTTCCAGGATGGCTTTCTCTACCTGCTTAAACTTCTTCAGTTCAATGATTAGTTCCCAGTATCTGAGATACAGCCACATGAGCCTCCCGTTTTGGCGCTTATTGGTGTTCCAGATGTCCCCACAGTGCGTATCGTGCTTAAATATGTCAGTGAGGCCAGCTGCCATCTCGAGGTCCGCAGCCACCGGGTCGGTGGACGCACGGACCAGCAAGCTCCTCTCGAGCTCGAGCCGCCTGCGGCGCGGGAGCACCGGGCTGCAGTAGACGCTCTGTCTCTCGGTGAGCGCAGCCTCGAGCTCGCTCAGCAGGAGCCTGGCCCTGCGCTGCCAGTCCTCCTCCTGGCCCAGGCAGTGCAGGTACGCACTCCGCAAGGGCTGCCTCCTCTCCTGAAGCACCTGAGCCCGCTCCTGTTCCAGAAGTTTCTTCTCTTCCACCAACTTGCGCCCCTGAGAGATGAGGGCTTCTCGGTAACTAGTTGTTCTGTTCTGCTCCTTTTCAAGTTCCAGGGACAAGTGTGCCACGGCCCGCCGGCTTTCTGCAATTGTGGCGTGGTACCTGGCTTCGAGGTCCCGCTGGAAGGCGGCTGTCCTCTGACGGTACGCTTCTCTCTCCTTTTCTATTTCTTTTCTCGACTCCCTAGACCAAATCCAGCCTGACACAAATAATTTGGGGGAGGAAAACACACATAATGAACACCAGAGCTCAAGTTATCATCTCTATTTACAGGAAACATAAAGCAGCTATAGAACATTTCAATAAATTCTTAAGTCCTGAGACAAACAGAATGATAATAGTTTGTATGAAGCTATGCGGGCTTCCCAGGTGGCTCCAATGGTAAAGAATCCACCTGCCAACGCAGGAGACGCTTGTTCGATCCCTGGGTCGGGAAGATCCCCTGAAGGAGAAGATCGCAACCCACTCCAGTATTCTTGCTGGGATAATCCCACGGACAGAGGAGCCTGGTGGTCTACAGTCCATGAGTCACTGGGTCAGACAAGACTGAAGCAGCTAAGCACACATACAACATGCAGAGTGCTTCCAATCAGGTAAGGGCTCTGCAAAGAGAAGTCCAGCAAGACTGCAGAGACCCCTTCCAGCCTCGTAACGTCTGAGGGCTGAGAAAACCTACCTCCAGCACAGCACCTCGTGCCTATACTCTGAGCACCGGGCCCCCACAGACCATTGGCAAGGTTTAAAAATGACCATGGGCAAGTCTGGTGGCTCAGAGGTTAAAACGTCTGCCTGCAATGCAGGAGACCTGGGTTCGATCCCTGGGTCGGGAAGATTTCCCTGGAGAAGGAAACGGCAACCCACTCCAGTATTCTTGCCTGGAGAATCCCATGGATGGAGGAGCCTGGTGGGCTACAGTCCACGGGGTCGCAAAGAGTCGGACACAACTGAGCGACTTCACCCACTCACTCACTCACTCATGGGCAAGTATGCTTCACAGTGTTGGCCAGGTTAGTACATAACTGAAAAAAGTTCAAAGTGTGTTCAAAACTGTGCCCGGTCATCACTAGTAAACAGGTAAGGCCCAAGATGGCTGCTTATATCCTGCTAGGGGGTCATACAAATAAGAAGTCAGAATTTCAGCCTCGAGACACAGCTTCACCATAACCTCACAAATACGAGACATAAGGTGTGGGCAGCTGGGGTGGGTAATACCCTGTTCTGCTCCACAAACTGACAAGCCAAAGTGAGAAACAGAGCTGATGACTACAAAGCCTGCGGCCAGCTGGAGCCTGGTTCTGGGTGCTGTCTCCCGACCTTCTCCATCCTATGAGTGAGAGTTTTGGTCTTTTCTGATAACAAGACAAAAGACAGTGTGATGATTTCACTGGTATAGGATATGCTCCACGTTATGAATTGCTGCTTTTGTTATTGAGTCATTCAGTCGTGTCCAACACTTTGTGACCCCATGGACTGAAGGACACCAGGCTTCCCTGTCCTTTACCATCTCTGGAGCTTGCTCAAACTCACATCCATTGACTCAATGATGCCATTCAACCGTCTCGTCCTGTCATCCCCTTCTCCTCCTACCTTCTATCTTTCCCACCATCAGGGTCTTTTCCAATGAGTCAGCTCTTTGGATCAGGTGGCCAAAGGACTGGAGCTTCAGCTTCAGCATCAGTCCTCCAAATGAATTTCAAACCCAATTTGAAATCAGGGTTAATTTCCTTAGGATTGACTGGCTTGATCTCCTTGTTGTCCAAGGAACTTTCAAGAGTCTTCTCCAGCACCACAGTCAAATGCATCAGTTCTCTGGTGCTCAACACTTTTTATGATACAACTCTCACATCCATACCCAACTATGAAAACCCACAGCACTGACTATACGGACATTTGTCGGCAAAGTAACGTCTCTACTTTTCAATATGCTGTCTACGTTTGTCGTAACTTTCTTCCAAGGAGCAAGTGGCTTTTAATTCCATGGCTGCAATCACCATATGCAGTGATTTTCAGTTCAGTTCAGTCGCTCAGTTGTGTCCAACTCTTTGTGAGCCCATGGACTGCAGCACATCAGGCTTCCCTTTCCATCACCAACTCCTGGAGTTTACTCAAACACATGTCCACAGACTTGGTGATGCCATCCAACCATCTCATCCTCTGTCGTCCCCTTCTCCTCCTGCCTTCAATCATTCCTAGCATCAGAGTCTTTTCCAATGAGTCAGATCTTCCCATCAGGTGGCCAAACTACTGGAGCTTCAGCTTCAGCATCAGTCCTTCCAATAAATATTCAGGATTGATTTCCTTTAGGATGGACTGGTTGGATCTCCTTGCAGTCCAAGGGACTCTCAAGAGTCTTCTCCAACACCACAGTTCAAAAGTATCAATTCTTCGGTGATCAGTTTTCTTTATAGTTCAACTCTCACATCCATACATGGCTACTAGAAAAACCATAGCTTTGACTGGATGGACTTTTGTTGGCAAAATAATGTCTCTGTTTTTTAATATGCCGTCTAGGTTGGTCATAGCTTTTCTTCCAAGAAGCGGCTTTTTATTTCATGACTGCAGTCACTGTCTGCAGTGATTTTGGAGCCCCCAAAATAAAGTCTCTCACTGTTTCCATACTTTCTCCTTCATTTTGCCATGAAGTGATGGGACTGGATGCCATGATCTTAGTTTTCTGAATGTTGAGTTTTCAACCAGCTTTTCCACTCTCCTCTTTCACTTTCATCAAGGGGCTCTTTAGGTCTTCTTTGCTTTCTGCCATAAGGGTGGTGTCATCTGCATATTTGAGGTCATTGATATTTCTCCTGGCAACCTGATTCCAGCTTATGCTTCATCCAGCCGAGTATTTCCCATGACATACTCCGCATATAAGTTAAGTAAGCAGGGTGAGAATATACAGCCTTGACATACTCCTTTCCCAACTTGGAACCAATCTGTTGTTCCATGTCTGGTTCTAACTGTTGCTTCCTGCATACAGATTTCTCAGAAGACAGGTCAGGTGGTCTGGTATTCCCATTTCTTAAAAAATTTTCCAGTTTGTTGTGCTCCACACAGTCAAAGGCTTTGGCATAATCAATAAAGCAGAAGTAGATGTTTTTCTGGAACTCTTCCTTTTTCAATGATCCAGCAGATGTTGGCAATTTGATCTCTGGTTCCTATGCCTTTTCCAAATCCAGCTTGAACATCTGTAAGTTCACGGTTCACATATAGTTGAAGCCTGGCTTGGAGAGTTTTGAGCATCACTTTGCTAGTGTGTGAGATAAGTGCAACTCTGTGCTAGTTTGTTAAATAGTCTTTGCAACTGGAATGAAAACTGACCTCTTCCATCATTGGAAGGACTGATGCTGAAGCTGAAGCTCCAATCCTTTGGCCACCTGATGCGAAGAACTGACTCAACGGGAAAGACTTTGATGCTGGGAAAGATTGAAGGCAGGAGAAGAAGGAAGCAACAGAGGATGAGATGATTGAATGGCATCACCGACTCAGTGGACATGAGTTTGAGGAAATACTGGGAGATAGTGAAGGACAGGGAAGCCTGGTGTGCTGCAGTCCATGGGGTTGTAAAGAGTTGGACACGACCGAGCGACTAACCCACCACCATGAAACCGATGGGCTCTACACTGCAGCACCTGACTCTGAGCCACAGTTAGCTTCGTCTTATTTCTGCTAAGCAACTAAACAACAACAACAGACTGACTCTGGGCTGAAAATCTGAAATAAGAGCTACAAGGCCTCTGTGTTTGCATGTTGTAGACATGTGGTATTACCAAAATCAATTTATAAAAGAGCTCTGCTTAATTGACTTAATTGTTTATACTGGAGAAGGAAATGGCAACCCACCCCAGTATTCTTGCCTGGTAAATTCCATGGACAGAGGAGCCAGGCAGGTTACAGTTCATGGGGTTGCAAAGAGTTGGACACAACTGAGCAATTAAGCACAAGTGCTTATGTAAGTACTCAGGAGTATAAAACTGGCCCGAAAGAATTTTGGGTTCATGTGATCTAGGAAATATTCAACACTAAATTAATATCTGGTATTGAAGGTGACTTGTTTCTAGGTTTGACTAATACAGACATGTCTTTAGAATCATCACTGTTAAGTACAGTATTTCTGTTATACCTAGGTTTATTAAAGGTCAAATAAGATCTTATTATATGTCACAAATCTGTCATCAATAAAAATAGCTTGAAGTGGAAAAGGAAAACAAAAACTTGAAAGTAGGATGTATGTTTTCAGTAAAAGAAGGTGTAAAGAATGAGAAAAAAATACTGGAAAAGAAAGTTCTACATGATCAAGATTTTCTAAGACTGGATTAAATTTACTTGGGTAAATGGCTTTTGTTAGGAGTGAAAGAAAGTGAAAATGAAGTCCCTTAGTCGTATCCAACTCTTTGCAACCCCGTGGACTATAGCCAACCAGGCTCCTCCGTCCATGGGATTCTCCAGGCAAGAATACTGGAGTGGGTTGCCATTTCCATCTCCCGCATTGCAGGCAGATGCTTTAACCTCTGAGCCACCAGGGAAGCAGGCTGGGCCAAGACTGGATTTGGCTTCTTTGAAGTTTTCTTGAAATGCTGCTTTTAATAACAGATAGTATGAGTTTTCTAGTAGCAGAAAGTGAAGAGGAACTAAAGAGCCTCTTGATGTGGGTGAAAGAGGAAGGTGAAAAAGCTAGCTTAAAACTCAACATTCGAAAAACTAAGATCATGGCATCTGGTCCCATCAGTTCATGGCAAATAGAGGGAGAAAAAGGGGACACAGTGACAAATTTTTTCTTGGGCTCCAAAATCACTGTGGATGGGGACTGTAGCCATGAAACTAAAAGACACGTGCTCCTTGGAAGGAAAGCTATGACAAACCTAGACGGCATATTAAAAAGCAGAGATGTCACTTGGTCAACAAAATGTTCATATAGCCAAAGCTACAGTTTTTCCAGTAGTCACTTAGGGATGTGGGAGTTGGACCATTAAGAAGGCTGAGCACTTAAGAACTGATGCTTTGGAGAAGGCTCCTGAGAGTCCCTTGGACTGCAAGGAGATCAAACCAGTCAATCCTAAAGGAAATCAATCCTGAATATGCATTGGAAGGACTGATGCTGAAGCTCCAATACTTTGGCCACCTGACGTGAAGAGCCAACTCACTGGAAAAGACCCTGATGCTGGGAAAGACTGAAGGCAGGAAGAGAAAGGGGCTACAGAGGATGAGATGGTTGGATGGCACCACCAACTCAATGGACCTAAGTTTGAGCAAGCTCCAGAAGATGGTGAAGGACAGGAAAGCCTGGCATGTTACAGTTCATGGGATCACAACAAGTCAGACACAACTTAGCAACTGAACAACATATCTAAAAAGGCACTAAATCCCTTCATGGTGACATAAGCTCCTGTGACTAGCAGAAAACCTTTTGTAAAATGAGTGCTTGATTGTATTCAACTTCCCCTTCACCAAAATCTTATATGTTGACCTTCACCCACTTCCTCTCTGGAGCTCTGTCTCAGAGCTATCTGAGGTGCTGCCTCCCAGGCTGCAGTCCTTATTTTTCCCCAAATAAAACTTAACTCTCAACTCTCACCTTGTGCATCTTTTTTTTTTAGTCAACAAATCTTTTGTCATTTATAGACAGTTATTTTTGTAGTCTGATATAATAAAAAGTGCTTCATCATCAACAAGAGTCACAGGAAGGCTGTGGAAGCTGTATAACAGCTCCACATCAAGCTGACAGCTATGTGAGGATTCCAGCCCAAACCGACTGCAAACAAGAAGCCATCCTGCCCCTGGGGCCCTAGACCAGGCATCCAGAGATTTTTACTCCCTGACAGATAGGGTCGATACCCCTCCTCAGCCTTGAAGCCACAGAAATTGGAGCATCACCCCTCTGCTTTCCATAAGAAGAGAAGGACTAAAATCTGAAGGGAGAATGAAACAGGAGGGAAGGCGGCAGGGCACAACTTTTAAAAGAATGGCATAGCCCTTGGTGCCAGTGATAATGAACCTGCCTGCCAATGCAGGAGACTCGAGTTCAATCCCTGGGTCAGGAAGATTCCCTGGAGGAGGGCGTGGCAACCCACTCCACTATTCTTGCCTGGAGAATCCCATGAACAGAGGCGCCTGGTGGGTTACAGTCCAAAGGGTTGCAAAGAGTAGAAATGAAGGAAGCAGCTTAGCACGCAGCTGTTGTTCAGTCACTAAGTGATGTCCGACTCTTTGCGACCCCATGGATTGTAGCACGCCAGGCTCCTGTCCTCCACTGTCTCCTAGAGTTTGCTCAAAATCATGTCCACCGAGTTGGTGATGCTGTCTAACCATCTTATCCTCTGACGTTGCCTTCTCCTTTTGCCTTCAGTCTTTCCCAGCACCACAGACTTTTCCAATGAGTTGGCGCTTCCCACCAGGTGGCCAAAGTACTGGAGCTTCAGCTTCAGCACCAATCCTTCCAATGAATATTCAGGGTTGATTTCTTTTAGGGTTGACTGGTTTGATCTTCCTGCAACTGGTTAGAACCAAGTAGGTCCAAGATGGCAGCATCCACTGCCAGGGGACCTTGAGCCTCATTATACGCTCACTGTAATACATCAGCATGCTAAATTACACAATGACCAGCTCCAGAACAGTTCTAAAGCCAACCATGAGAGGTCAAAAAGTAGGCTGTGGCCCATTCCTGGAAATCCCTGCGCCCTTCCCCAAATAATTAGAATAATCTTCCCACTCATTAGCCTATGAAATTACCCAGCCCATAAAAGCTAACCACCCCATATTTCAGGGCCTCTGCTTCTGAGATGGACCATATTCTGTGGAGTGTGTCTCTCTCTAAATAAATCCACTTTCTACTAATCAAAAAAAAAAAGGTCTCTTTGGCATAAGGATTATATCAACTGGTTATTTTTAAGAAACAGCAGACACAGAAGAGACTTTGAAAACCAAGTAGGAGTTACCCGTTCATAAGAAACACTTGGGGCTCCCTGGTGGCTCAACAGTGGAGAATTCACCTGCCAATGCAGGACACAGGTCTGATCCTTGGATCAGGAAGATCCCCTGGAGAAGGAAATGGCAACCTACTGTAGTATTTCTACCTGGGAAAGCTCATGGATAGAGCCTGGTAGGCTACCATCCATGGGGCTGCAAAGAGTTGGAGACGACTTAGAGACTAACACAAGAAACACTCAGACTTATAAGAGAAGTCTCCAGTTGTAACGGTGTCTCCCTGACTGTACGAGGAATAGGTTAACCAAATTGCCTGAAAGTTATCTAACGAAAAGGCCTAAGTCTGCACAAGAACCTTACCCTCAATTACTGTGCTTCTCCTGTTCTCTGGTAACTAACTCTCCCCACCCCAAACTTCCTCTTCTGTCTTGAGCTAAGCATGGTATCTAAGGTGAGAGCTTGTGCATTTTGGTGAGTTACTCGGTTTTCCTGGCTCTCTCCGATGTTCTTGTTGTACGTGTGCTCAATTGTGTCCAACTCTTTGCCACTCCATGAACCGTATCCCACCAGGCAAGAACACTGGAGTGGGTTGCTGTGCCATCCTCCAGAGGGTCTTCCCGACCCGGGTACTAAGTCTCTGCACAGGCAGGCGGCAGAGTCTTTACCAATAAGCCACCTAGGAAGCCCCAGCTCTCTCCAATGGGTAGATGTTAGGGACTTTGGTTTTATTTTCTCCTGTTACTCTAACTCATATCAATTTAATTCTTAGACCAGCCAGAAAAACCTAAAAGCGTAAAGTTTCTTCCTCTGCAACAAAGACAAAACATAAAATCAACTCCTAACCATCAAGAAATTCATCAGGGATTGAATTGGCCAAAAGTTCGTTCAAGTTTAAAACTCAAACAAACTTTTTGGCCACCCCAATAGTCGGGATAAAAACTAAGAGCTGGAAAAATTACAACAGACCAGTGACTGGTAATTTCCCCCAAAGTGGTACAAAGTGGATTCGATGTAGAGAGAATTTCTAGTCAGCCTGAGCAGAGATTTCAGGGATGAAGTCTCCCGAAGACTGATACCCTAAACATTACACAGACATCCAAAACGGGTTTTCCTTCATGCCTACTTTATTCTTCCTCATTAGCGCTTATGAGGGCAACTGAAGCAAGGGAGCCCCCTTCAGAGCAATGAAGCTTTGAAAAGAATGAACACGGTTACTGAATTACTCCACACAAAATCTCTCTCTCTTGTCTTATTTAACCCTCACACTGCACTAAGATAATTACAATGTCAGGGAAACTGAGGCTCAGAGGGTTAAATCATTTGACCAGGACACACAGTACACATCTGTGTGAACAAAGACTGGTGCCTGCCATTTATGATTAAGTGATTAGCCACTGCAGTCAGTGACCTACACGTTCACCCTGAAAGGCATTCAGGGTGAATGCACTCTGTCTTGGATACATGAGACCCAACATAGTTAAGATACATACTTATGGAAAAATTTTAATGACCGCAGATTCTTGCACCTAACCCCATATTAAAATCATTAACTTGAGATACCTGGTTTTTCTTTCGTGAGGAGGAGTAATCTTTCACCAAGATGCAGCCTGACCACATGTATTCCCTGGCTCCTCCTCTACCTCTGCAGAGCAGTTCCTAATAGGTATCTGAAAGGCTCTCTCCTGGGCTTATAGGGCTTCCCAGGCGGCTCAGTGGTAAAGAATCCATCTGCCAATGCAGGAGACATGGGTTCGATCCCTGGGTTGGGAAGATCCCCTGGATAAGGAAATGAAAACCCACTCCAATATTTTCACCTGGAAAATCCCATGGACAGAGGAGCCTGGCAGGCTACAAACCATGGGGTCACAAAGAGTCGGACACAACTGAGAGCGCGCACACACACATCCTGGATATAGTCTTCACAGCTCACGGTGCATTTTTTCCCCAGTCAACATTTGTTAGGTTTCAAAGCCCAAGATCTCTGGGCTCCACACTTTGAGCCCAGAAAACAAGTTAGGAGAATCATGACTTACGAAAAGCAGCTAGTCCCAGCATTGGAACCAACAGGGCATAATTCCATCTGCTTCCATCACCTCCATCAGCCCTGGAATTGGGCCGGATATTCCAATTTGGGGGGTCATTTAAGTTATTCATGGAGATACACCTTGAAGTAAATAACATCGTTAACCACACAAATGGAACAAAATACCCTGCTCCCAATGTTATCATCTACAGGGGACCCCGGTTTGATTCCTGGGTCCTGAAGACCCCTTAGAGAAGGAACAGGGTTACCACTCGATTAGTCTTGGGCTACGCTGACGGCTCAGTCGGTAAAGGATCCACCTGCAATGCGGGAGACCTGGGTTCGATGATCCCCTGGAGGAGGGCATTACAACCCACTCCAGTATTCGTGCCTGGAGAATCCCCATGGAGAGATGAGCCTGGCGGGCTACAGTCCATGAGGCCACAAAAAATCCGACACGACTGAGCGACTAAGCACAGCATGTGGTCCATGTGAGCCTTTTTTTTTTTTTTTTTCCTCTCTTAAAAAACTTTGTTCAGATCTAGTATGGGCTGCACAGCAGTGAGCCTCATGAGATTAAAAGAAAAAACCAACTCGCAAATCGTAGGGGAGCGTGACGTGTTTCAAATAACTGAAACGCAAACAGAAGGAAGTGAAATGTAGACAAAAGAAACTCAATTCAGCATCAAAGACTCTTCACAGAATTTCCAATAAATACTTGCTTAACGCCTGAAGGTATAAAATCCTAACTGGCAATAAAGAAATGACACACACACAAAAGCTCAGTAGTTAATGTGAAGGTGCTTGTGGCCAGCACAATAAAAAAAAAAAAAAAAAAAAGTCAGAGATCTGATGTACCGAAGCTCACGACCCTCAAAGCGCAGGGCTGGGCCCCACAAACTTCAGGGCCTGCGCTCCCCTTCGGACAGCGCGCTCCAGAGGGTGCCCGCGCACCCGCCGCCCCGGGACGCGCAGAGGGCCCCGAACAGGCCGGGCGCCCCGCCGGTGACCCCGGAACATCGGTCCAAGCGGGCAGCCCGCCGTCAAACTGCCCGATACCGGCACTCCCGCTCCGTCCCGGAGAGACAGCGGGACGGGTACCCTGGTACCGCCTCACAAAACTGCCGTAATCTCCAGAAAAACCCAACATTGTCTGGATATGAAGAGAAATCGGGGGAGCCCGAAAGACCCCCAAAAGCCAACTCACCTCCGGCCGGGAACTCGCCGACCAGGTGCCCTGAGAGCCCCCGCCCGCCAGCCCTTCTGCGCAGGCGCGGCGACGTAAGGCCCCGGGCGCGGCGACGTAGGACCCGGGGCGCGGCGTCGTAAGACCCCGGGCGCGGCGACGTAAGGCCCCGGGCGCGGCGACGTAGGACCCGGGGCGCGGCGACGTGCGCAGGCGCGGTCTGCGCGGGACGTACCGACTGCTCCGGAGGGCGGACATGTCGGGGGTTGCGGCTGTGTCGCGCTTGCTGCGCGCCCGGCGCCTGGCGCTGAACTGCACGGTGAGTGTCCGCCGCGGGCGGGGCGCGGCAGACACCGGGTCCCGGGTCCCGGGTCCCCTGCCTCGCGGCGAAACAAGCTGGGGAGGGCCCACTGCACGTTCCAGAGCCGGCCGGGCTGCGGCGCGGTGAAGGTCACTGCCCCGGGCCCCGTCCGAGAGACCTGCGCGGCTGCGAGGCTGCTTGCCCAGCCGCGGGGGCGCGCTCGAAGATTTGGCCGCCCAAGGTCACGCGGCGGGACGCGCCCGGGGCAGCCGGACGGCCGTGACGCCGGTGCGGTGCGGTCTGAGCAGCGCCCCGGCACTCGGCTCGGCCTTGCTTCTGGGGCTCTGCGGGGCCCCTGGGCACTGGCCGCAGAGCGACCGGGGCGGTCGCGGGGCCGATGTCCTCCTGGGCGTTCCCGGCGGAGCCGGGCGAGCCCTACTCGGTCGGTCCGCCCTGTGGTTTCCCAAGGCCTGGCTGCTGGACCGTGTCCCTTCCACTCCTGACAGTTAAGTCTGAGTTGATCCTCTGGAATTTTACTGAAGCACTGAATTTAGAGGGTTTAGTTACTTGGTCCCGTTATGTGAACTTGCTCAGCCACCTAGTTAATGCTTTAATTATTTTAAAGATCGCAGTGAGAAGCAAGGCTTTCAACAATGTAGACTTGATTTGTGCTTATAATTATACCCACATTTTTTTTCTTCTTAAAATTTAGATATTAGAGGTTATTTTAAATGTGCGGAGGTTGAGTCGGACATTCTGCCAACCCCAGAAAGTGTTTAAAATGTTGTCCCATGTTGTTGATGCTTACTGAGCGGAGGTTCCCCCCAGCCCCTCAAATCTTGGGCTCTAAGACACAAGGGTAGCAGGGAGTCCACAAGCAGGGGATGAAGTCCATGGTCAGTGGGGTAGTTTTAGTCACCCAAGCATAAGCAGACTTCTTAGTGGGCCCTTCTTGTTAGGTGAGATGGCGGTTTGGTCTGGTGGTCATTGGGGAAGAACGGACAGGTCTGTCAGCCTGGGCTGGAGCCCAGTAATCCTTATTCCAACCATTCCAGCCTGCGCTTGCCCTTCACCCATCACTGGCTCTTTGACAGTTTATGTACGTGTTGCTGACCTTTCTTTATCCAGGCTGGGCTGGAAGGAATTCAGCTTTGAGGTTTTAGCTGAAAGTGAAAGTTTCACACAACAGATTGGAGCCTAAACCTCTCCTCTCCTGTTGGCTTGATATGGAAGTGACCTTAGTGCGATCTGCTCTTAACTGCCAGCCTGCTTCACTGTCTCATGATTCTTCACCAGGGTCTTCTGTTCAGGTGCTTGTGAACAAAATGGCGAGAGAGAGTTAGCAAAATTAAACCACAGGTTAGATCTACCAAAGATGGTCTTGAGTAAAGTCTTTTATCTTGATGAAGGTAGCTTTTAAAATTATTTCCACCTGTGTAAATTAATCTGTCTGAGAGCTGCTTAATGGTGTTTAAGGTTGGCAAGAACAGAGGCAGCAAATTAGCAGAACAAAGAAAGGAATTCATAATCTCCCTCTGTTCAAGGACTGTACTCAATAAGGATAATTTGAATGAAGTCCACAGAAAATTTATTCAATTCTGTGGTGTTTTCACTTTCGAGTTACAAAATTATCAAACCTATTTTGCCGTTGTTTCCTTTTTAAGTGTCCCAATGCACTAACACAAATCTGCACACTATTTGAAAGTAGTTAAATCGAAAGAAAGAGTAAAACCAGTAACCTTAGATAGTTGTTGCTTAACTTCAGGTGATATATTTCCATTTTCAACAAGCTGTTCTAGAATAAGTCAGTTTATTCGAGAGTATTGTTCTGAATATGTGCTAGTGGCATATCTGCTGCTGCTGCTGAGTCGCTTCAGTCATGTCTGACCCTGTGCGACCCCATAGACAGCAGCCCACCAGGCTCCCCCGTCCCTGGGGTTCTCCAGGCAAGAACACTGGAGTGGGTTGCCATTTCCTTCTCCAATGCATGAAAGTGAAAAGTGAAAGTCAAGTCGCTCAGTCCTATCCGACTCTTAGCGACCCCACGGACTGCAGCCCACCAGGCTTGTCCGCCCATGGGATTTTCCAGGCAAGAGCACTGGAGAGGGTGCCATTGCCTTCTCCGAGTGGCGTATCTAGATTTACATTATTTAGGCCACTGTAGTAGCTAGTATCCTTTTGTTTTGTTTCTTGGAATAACTACAATGGCACTGGCTTTCAGTTCTGCATTCCATGTCCTGTTTTTCCTGGTTCATTTGAAAAAATGTGACTGGTTTTGGTATATACCTGGATATTCATCTTATTTTGGAAGCCCAGAAATTTTTTCCCAAGGATCCCTGAATGGTAGAGAAAGTATAGGATCTGGAGCCTGCCAGGCAGATCCAATACCCTGGAAAGATTCCACTTCTCTGTTGATTAATGAGGGTTCTGTGAGGGAACGTGTGAAACTTGTGTGGTGTTCCTCCGTGCCAGGGCCTGCAGCTCACAGCCTACCCTCAGTTATCATGTGAATGATGTTTTAGACATTCCTGCTTGAAAAACCTTTAAATTTTAAGTGAAAGTAATTGCACATAGTAAGCAAAAAAAAAAAAAAAAGTGAGTATAGAAGTTCTCATAAGTGAAAAAAAGGAAGACCACCTCCTTCCCTAAACCTGTTCTCTAGTGGAATCAGTTCTGAACTGATTTTGGTATTGATGCCTGCTATTTACAGCCATTTCTCTAGCTAATATGCAGGTGCATTTTGTCCATTTTAGACATTGATTTTTGCTGGTAAGTAAGGGTTCAGTTCTCCTGCGGAGGTACGGGTCAGCAGTGGACTGCCGCAGAGGCAGGGGCTTTGGGTGCAGCAGACCTGGGTATAGCATAAGCCCTCTTGGAGGAGGTTGCCATTAACCCCGCATAGGGCTGCCAGAATTACACAGGACTGGGGAAACAGACTCTTGGAGGGCACAGGCAGAACCTTGTGTGCACCGGGATCCAGGAGAAAGGAACAGTGACCCCCCCCACCCTCCCAGCCCCCGCTGACAAGAGACTGACCCAGACTTGGCTGCAAGTGTCCAGGAGTCTCCGGCAGAGGTGTGGGTTGGCAGTGGCCTGCTGCAGGGTTGGGGGCACTGAGTGTAGCAGGAGGTCACCATTATTTTCATTACCTCCACCATAATTTGGCCCCAGGCAGATAACAAGGAGGGAACACAGCCCCATCCATCAACAGAAAATTGAATTAAAGATTTACTGAGCATGGCCGCACCCATCAGAACAAGACCCAGTTTTCCCCTCAGTCAGTCTCTCCCATCAGGAAGCTTCCATAAGCCTCTTATCCTTCTCCATCAGAGGGCAAGCAGATTGAAAACCACAATCACAGAGAACTAACCAAACTGATCACATGGACCACAGCCTTGTCTAACTCAATGAAACTGTGACCCATGCTGTGTAGGGCCACCCAAGATGGACAGACAGGTCATGGTGGAGAGTTCTGACAAAACGTGGTCCAGTGGAGGAGGAAATGGCAGACCACTTCAGTATTCTTGCCTTGAGAACCCCACAAACAGTATGAAAAGGCAAAAAGATAGGACACTGAAAGATGAACTCCCTGGGTCAGTAGGTGCCCAATATGCTACTGGAGATCAGTGCAGAAGTAACTCCAGAAAGGATGAAGAGACGGAGCCAAAGCAACAACACCCAGTTGTGGATGTGACTGGTGATGGAAGTAAAAGTCCAATGGTGTAAAGAGCAATATTGCACAGGAACCTGGAATATTAGGGACATGAATCAGGGCAAATTGGAAGTGGTCAAACGGGAGATGGCAAGAGTGAACATCAACATTTTAGGAATCAGCGAACTAAAACGGACTGAAATGGGTGAATTTAACTCAGATGACCATTATATCTACTGCTGTGGACAAGAATCCCACAATGAAGGGAAAGGCAAAGGAGAAAAGGAAAGATATACCCATTTGAATGCAGAGTTCCAAAGAATAGCAAGGAGAGATGAGAAAGGCTTCCTCAGTGATCAATGCAAACAAAAAGGAAAACAATAGAATGGGAAAGACTGAGCTCTCTTCAAGAAAATTAGAGATACCAAGGGAATAGTCATGCAGAGATGGGCACACTAAAGGACAGAAGTGGTATGGACTTAACAGAAGCAGAAAATATTAAGAGGTGGCAAGAATACACAGAAGAACTATACAAAAAGATCTTAACAACCCAGATAATCACGATGGTGTGATCACTCACCTAGAGCCAGACATCCTGGAATGATAAAGTCAAGTGGGCCTTAGGAAGCATCACTACGAACAAAGCTAGTGGAGGTGATGGAATTCCAGTTGAGCTATTTCAGATCCTAAAAGATGATGTTGTGAAAGTGCTGCACTCAATATGCCAACAAATTTGGAAAAAACAGCAGTGGCCACAGGACTGGAAAAGGTCAGTTTTCATTCCATTCCCAAAGAAAGGCCATGCCAAAGAATGCTCAAACTACTGCACAGTTGCACTCATCTCACACAGTAGTAAAGTAATGGTCAAAATTCTCCAAGCCAGGCTTCACCAATAAGTGAACCGTGAACTTCCAGATGTCCAAGCTGGGTTTAGAAAAGGCAGAGGAACCAGAGATCCAATGGCCAACATCTGTTGGATCATCGAAAAAGCAAGAGAATTCCAGAAAAAGATCTGCTTTATTGACTACACCAAAGCCTTTGACTGTAGATCACAAAATACTGTGGAAAATTCTTCACAAGATGGGAATACCAGACCACTTGACCTGTCTTCTTAGAAGTCTGTATGCAGGTCAAGAAGCAACAGTTAGAACTGGACATGGAACAACAGATTGGTTCCAAAGTGGGAAAGGAGTACGTCAAGGCTGTGTATTGTCACCTTGCTTATTTAACTTAAATGCAGAGTACATCATAAGAAAAGCTGGACTGGATGAAGCACAAACTGGAATCAAGATTGCCAGGAGAAATATCAATAACCTCAGATTTGCAGATGACACCACCCTTATGGCAGAAAGTGAAGAAGAGCTAAAGAGCCTCTTGATGAAAGTGAAAGAGGAGAGTGAAAAAGTTGACTTTAAGCTCAACATTCAGAAAACCAAGATCATGGCATCTGGTCCCATCACTTCATGGCAAATAGATAGGGAAGCAATGGAAACAGAGACTTTATTTTGGGGGGCTCCAAAATCACTGCAGACAGTGACTACAGCCATGAAATTAAAAGACACCTGCTCCTTGGAAGAAAAGTTATGACCAACCTAGACAGCTTATTAAAAAGCAGAGGCATTACTTTGCCAACAAAGATCCGTCTAGTCAAAGCGATGGTTTTTCCAGTAGTCATGTATAAATGTGAGAGTTGGACTATAAAGAAAGCTGAGTGCCAAAAATCTATGCTTTTGAACTGCGGTGGTGGAGAAGACTTGAGAGTCCCTTGGACTGCAAGGAGATCCAACCAGTCCATCCTAAAGAAAATCGGTCCTGAATATCCATTGGAAGGAATGATGCTGAAGCTGAAACTCCAATACTTTGGCCACTTGATGCTAAGAACTGACTCATTTGAAAAGGCCCTGATGTTGGGAAAGATTAAGGGGGGAGGAGAAGGGGACAACAGAAGATGAGAGGGTTGGATGGCATCACCGACTCCATGGACATGAGTCTGAGTGAACTCCAGGAGTTGGTGATGGACAGGGAGGCCTGGCGTGCTGCAGTTCATGGGGTCGCAGAGAGTCGGACACGCCTGAGCGGCTGTTCTGAAGGGTTCAGTTCCCTTTCCCCACTGCCGGCTCCCTCAGTTCTCCCAGCGTGATTACGCAGCCACTTGCAAGCCCTTACTGTGCAGCTCTGCACTTGTGTAGCTGGCACCTGCTCTCGTAGAGTAGCTTCTTGGTCCTGATCTGCAGGGCGCTGTGCTAGATGAGGGCAAGTGTCTGCCCTTCTCACTTGCTTCTCTCTTTATTCTCCTGATTCAGTGTCCTGTACTTTTATGCTAACTCTGTTAATATCTTAGGTAGATTTCTCCTTTCTTTTTCATGTTACTCTGTTGAAAAATGTTTGATTTTTTTGTTTTCAAAAAGCGTGAGAATAATAAGTGGCATAAAATGAGTTTTCTCTAAAGACAGAAATTGGATTAAATTGCACTCTCCAAATTCTAAAATCACTCCCCAAATCTGATTTAGGTACAAAAAATCGTGTTACTATTTTCCACGGGATAATCTGTGATGTGATAATCTGTTACCGATTTCATTACAGTAGGGACTGCTTTTTAAGCTGACCATGTGGATGTGTGTGTTTGTCTGTCTTTATTCAGTGTGAACATCCTGGAAAGAAGTAAATACTTCGGGAATCTCACAGTTTCTATTTTAATTTTAACTTGGTATCACTGTTAGCTATATTTTTATTGTTCAGTTCAGTTGCAGTACTTTATGATGTTTTCAAGAGCATTTGTATTAAAATTCCTTCAGGGACTTGGTTTATGTTAAAATACAAATTTACCATTTAAAAAAGTGTAATAAAGCTGGAGAGTATTCTTTTAAATTCACATCTAAAGGAAAAAACTAAATTAGTTTGTCAATAAAAACAAATGTACTGAAAAAAAAAAAGATACCCTTAACATTACAAATGAAAACTTCAAGGACATCACTCTTACCAGTTCGAATCTACTTAAAAATGCAAGAAACTACACTCTTTAAGTAGAGCTGTTAAGATGAAGTCAGATGTTTGCATCAGCCACCGCTCAGTTCCTGAGTCAGGGGGAGCCTCCTGCCTCCGGCGTTTCTCGCTGGAGGTCAGCCAGGCCGTCCAGCCCTGACAGAGTCCCTCACCTTACAGAAGTCTGTCCAGTTTCAAACAACTTGGTTGCAGTTCATTTTGTATTTGGAAATTCTCCCTGTAATCCACATGTGTTTGTCCCAAAGCATAGTTTCTTTTCTCCACAAAATTGAAACATCTCTTCCAATTGAATAATTGAAGACATCCCTTTTGTCATTGCTGAATGTATTTAGTTCCCAAAACTGTTGTTCAGAATGTTCTAAGTCTCTTATCAGCCTGCTAAAATGTGGTGAGCAGAATGAAAGGGCTTGTTCCCTAAATTGTGGACCTTTAGTCCATGCAGAATGTTGCCTCTCTTGCTGGATTGTGATTTCATTGCCACCATTTTTCCTGGGTAAATGGTTGTCGGAAGGGACATTTTAGCTGAGGCTTGCAGTTGTAGAGGTTGGCCAAGGACGGACCGGGGACAGCTGTCCAGGCAGGGGGCATGGAGGCGGAGTATGACAGGCACGGATGGGATGCGGCTGAGCCGGTGCAGGTGTGGAGAGGGCGACGCAGGACCTGGAGCGTCTCGGGGCCTGGACTCGCGTCCGTGGAGGGCCCGCCCGGGGCGGCCTGCTCTGCAGCCTCGCTGCCCCTCCTTGCTGTCGGCGCCTCCTGCAGTGAGCCACAGGCCCCATGTGCAGGGTGGGGGCCGGCGTGGAGAGGGCTGGGTGGGCCCGGGAGAAGCACTTGGTCGTCTGCAGACCTGCTGCTTAGGCAGCGCAGGTGTTCTTCCCCTTCTGCACTAAGTACCTCAAGTCAAGAAATTAATGGGAAAGTGTGCCTTTTACATTTCCTGGGTCAGTGAATGTCCTGTCTGGAAACAAGCTTCACGTGGGAGGGCCTTTGCTGGTTACCACTTCCTCAAGCCGGGCGGGCCTGGGTCCTTAGCCCCTCCCTTAACCTTCAGAGCTAAGTGGAGGGTTCCAGGAAAGGGTTCTGGATGAGAGCGTGCACCTGGGTTTGTGAGAAGGCTGGCGACTTAGGAGATCAGGAGTTCCCGGTTCCATGAAGACACGTAGCCCTTCCCCTGTGTTTCAGAAGTGGCCGGCAGCATGGCAGACAGGAGCCCGCGATTTTCACTTCACCGTTGACGGCAATAAGAGGTCGTCCGCTAAGGTTTCAGATGCGGTAAGTTCAGGGCTCTTTGTTTTAAGTGATTTTCTTGACTTAGCAGAGTAGTGTTCTATACCAGTTATTTATGTACTCGAGTAACACACAGGTTTCTACTTAAATTTTCTTTCTAATTCATACTCAAATTATTTTTGATGTATTAGTATAGTACAGACATGAACATAGATACTGGCGTTTTGCTTGTAGCTCTTGTGTATCTATAAGCAAATTAAACTCCAGGTGACGTAAACAAAATAACAAAATACAGATGTCAGGTGAACAGTACTTACTGGAATGCAAGGTGGCAGACGCCTTCTCAGCTGAACATGGGCTCCTCTGTGTTTACGAGGCTCTTCCGCACCCTGTTGCAGTAACCGGAATTTGCTTCTGAGGGCATTTCCATAGGCACTCACAGTGGTGACTGAGTGCTGGTTGGCACCTTCTCAGTTGTAAACACAGTGTGGGCCTGGAACGTACTCGGGTTCTTGGTGGGTGGTCTCTCAGGCAACCGACCATGCCTATCTAAAGGAGAGGACCCTTCAGTGTTCCCATGGAAACTTGCAGATTGTGGTCTGTACCACTCTCTAAGCCTAGGCTTGTCTACCACGTGTATACAGATGCAAGCGTAAGAAGAGAGGAGGAAAGGTGGCGACTGTAAAGAGAAGCCGCAGGTGGAGCTGGTGTGATCTGTGGCGTTGCCCCCTGCACCTGTGGGCCCGTGCTGTGAGTTTCCAGCCTCTCAGCCGATGGTGGGGGTCCCGGCCCCGTGGGGTCGGTGCTCTGCTGTGATGGGAGCACCCTTTCGACTTGACGACGTGCCCACCGTGTCTGCCGTTGCTGCCGTGCCTGGTGTGCAGCCCAGCACGATGGAGGCCCTCCGGCAGTGGCAGCAACTCGTGTGTGTTGAGGTCCTTCACCGTGACCACAGCCTCACTGTCCGGCCTAGTTGAACCAATGATTAACGGGGACTTTTCTTTTCCAGATTTCTGCACAGTACCCAGTCGTGGACCATGAGTTTGATGCCGTGGTGGTCGGTGCAGGGGGGGCAGGCCTGCGGGCCGCGTTCGGCCTCTCCGAAGCAGGTTTCAACACGGCCTGCGTCACGAAGCTCTTCCCCACCAGGTCCCATACTGTCGCGGCCCAGGTATGAGAAGGCGCTGCCGTGCTCACGGTGCCTGCAAGGTGCCGCTCGAGGAGCCCTGCCCTGCACCGTGCCCCCTCTGCTCCTGGCACTCGGTCCCCAGGGCTGTCTGCCCGCTGTCACCACCCAGCTCCTGGGGACGCATCCCTCCTGTTCCGCTCCAGTCACGCCCCCACGCCTGCCCCCATCGCGGTGTGACCTCCCCTGCGCTCGCCCCACATGAACGAGTGGGCTGTGCGCTCGCCCTGTGTCTGCCGGAGCCGCGGGGCCAGCCTCCAGCTCTGGGGACGGGCTCTGATGATGGCATGAAGGTGCAGCAGAGAGCAGTGGCCTGTGCCGCTCTGGATTTAGGGAAGGGGGCGAGTGAGGTGGGAACTTGCGTGACTTCATGGTTGTGATTTTTCACTCTAGGCACACTGTAGGTAGTGCCCGGCTGACGTGCAGGGGGTGCCCTAGGGCCGCACGTGGCCGTCTTGTCTAGCATTGGGCACACTTCCTCGTTGGGACAGCAGAGGACGTGCTGGCTCTGGAGCACACCACACCTGGACCAGCAGCCTTCTTCAGCCACTGAGCTATCCCGATACTTTGTTCGAAAGCTGTGCTTTGTAAACTGAAGAATAATAAACTTCTGTGGATAATTCATTGTCTAAAAGGAAGAATAGATGTAAACAGATAATTTTAAATAGTATTGCAAAAGTAATAAAGTTTTCAGGTGGAGTGCAGTATCAATAAGACAGAATGACGAAAGCATAGCGTGACTTGAATGCTGGTTCTCGAGAAAGGAACGTCTAATTGGGGAAGGATGACAACATTTGTGTGCGCTAGGCTATGTATTTTTGCGCTGTTTATTTATTGAGAATCTTTTACTTACTAGATAAGCAAAACTCCAAGTTTGACAAAACCCTTGGCAAGGCTGTAGGGAAACAGGAATTTTTTTACATCGCTGGGGAAGATATAAATTTATATAACCCCTTTGGAAGGCAGTTTGATTTTCACATCACTTTAAACCAGCTTTCTATGTTCTGCTACCCTAGTACTTCAGATTTTTCTTTATCAGGAGTGTGTTTGAGTTTAGAGTTGGAGGAGGGAGGGGGAATGAGTTAGTTTGTGTGTTGTCTGGCCGAGCCTCCCTGCTCTATGCCGGCGTCAGTTTGGCAGCACAACACACGGCAGGCTGAGGGGCAGCAGCAGCAGCTGCGGAAGGCGCTCAGGAGAGTCTTTGAGAGAAGTGACAGCTGAGTAACAGTGGGGGACAGTTAGAGAAAGACACCACCCGAGGAGGAGCAGCAGTCGTGGTTCGGGCGGGGGGCGGGAGCGCTGCCAGCTGCTCACACGTGCTCTGTCCTGCGCTCTCCTCCTGACTGGGGCTGGCTGGGGGAGTGGGGTGGGGCATTGCCCAGCAGGGGAAGGGGTGTGGGGGCCTGGCTCTGTGCCTCAGCAGTGGGCGCTTCCTGCCTTTCACCTGTGCTCACAAGCACCTCTGGGGACACTGTCAAAACACAGTAGGCAGCTCTGAGTCCCCTTTATGTGCCAGGCTTGGTAGGAAAGAAGCCTCACCCAGGGGACCTCAGCCAACCCTCCCGACAACTCCCTAAGGCCTCGGGCCTCATGCCGCTCTCCCGGGTGAGGCGCCTGAGGCTAGGGGGCTCCAAAATTGTCTCTGGGTTGCAGGGGGGAGACCTGCTTTGGAGTCTGCGGGGCGGTGGGACCCCTCACAGACGCTGGCACTCGAGGAGCTGGCTTTGTCCGCATCTATTCCGTCGGGGCGGTGGGAGGTGGGCTGACGGTGCCTCCGAGTTCCTGCTGTGGCTCACGGGCTGCTCTGTCCCAGGGAGGGATCAACGCCGCCCTGGGGAACATGGAGCAGGACGACTGGCGGTGGCACTTCTACGACACCGTGAAGGGCTCCGACTGGCTGGGGGACCAGGACGCCATCCACTACATGACGGAGCAGGCCCCCGCCTCTGTGGTGGAGGTGCGTCCTTGCCGGCTGTGGGCGCAGCGGCGGCAGCCGGGGGCCAGCTGGCTGGGCGGCAGTGAGCCGCCGTCACGGGCGGGCTGCTCCCCGGGGCTGACCTTTTCATAGAGGGGGTTCACCCTGGTCTGCGGATTCGTGCTGAAGTTGTAGTGCCGGTTAGCTGTGAGTATCCTGTAAAGCCCTAGGTGTCTCCTTTTGTGTTCCTCAGCTGGAGAATTATGGCATGCCCTTTAGCAGAACTGAAGATGGGAAGATCTACCAGCGTGCCTTTGGTGGACAGAGCCTCAAGTTCGGGAAGGGCGGGCAGGCCCACCGCTGCTGCTGCGTGGCCGACCGCACGGGCCACTCGCTGCTGCACACGTTGTATGGAAGGGTGAGGCAGCGGAGCGTGGCCCGCCCGGGTGTGTGGAGAGTGGGAAGCAGGCCACTCTGGGCCAAGTCACCACCAGCCCAGGGGTCGCTTTCTGAGCGGCAAAGTAATTTGGTTGGTTGTTAATTTGAAAGTATCTAAGTGGTGGTCATTACATGCCAGGTTTGACCTTGGCCTCTATCATGAAAGTTCAAGAACAGAGCGAGCATTTTGAAGCTCCTTCCCCCCTCTGAGTTCCTGAATTGATTGATTTAATACTTAATTGTTCAGTCTGATCTCTGACTTGACAGTGGTCACTGAATAATCAGGGCCAACTTTGGCCCAGTAATCAATATTCTGAACAGTGCTGCTACTGAACTCTTGTTTTGCAGGGGGCACAGATCATTGATTTTCAAGTCTTAGAGGGGTTCACGTTGGGGGCTGGTGGTTTGACAAGTGCCCCGTCCTTTTCCAGGGCTGTCAGATCCCAAGTCCAGGCTGCACAGTCCAGGATGAACCCTCTGCTGTGGTGGAAATGTGCTGAGCACCTCGTTTTACTTGGACTCGTTCGCCACATGGCACAGCCTGGTCCATGTTGGACCCCGTGGTCCGTGGCTCGGCCCCGGCGGCTAGGGGGCGCTTGGCGCTGCCTCCGGCGCCTCTCAGGGCTGCATGGAGCTGCGATGAGGCCCACGTGCAGCCCCCTCTCCTGGGCTGTGGTCTTTGTGCCGCTGAGCCGGCGTCCGAGGGCTGCAGTCTGCAGCTCCTTTTTGAGTCCGCTGTCCCCTCCGGTCGTGGTCTCTGACCAGTCGGGTTCCAGTGCCACCGCGAACGCAGGACCCTTTCCCGTCCTCTCCCCCTTCCAGTCTCTGCGCTACGACACCAGCTACTTTGTGGAGTACTTCGCCCTGGACCTGCTGATGGAGAGCGGGGAGTGCCGCGGCGTGATCGCTCTGTGCATAGAAGACGGGTCCGTCCACCGCATCAGGGCCAGGAACACCGTCATCGCCACCGGGTGAGAGCCTGCCTTAGTGGTGTTCGACTTCTCTGCAGGCAAGCTGTGTTTCTAGTGAGAATGGAGGCATCACGGGGCGGTCGGTGCAGCCCAGGCTGTGGGTCACCCGTTGGCTCGTACCACTCTGGGCCTGAGGGGCAGCCCCAGCAGCTACCTCGGGTGTGGCCAGAAAGAGTCAGCAGTTCCCAGCTGGGTGGACCCTCGAGGAGACCGAGGCCTGGAGGGTCATGTGACACTTTCTGGAGTAACATCTCTTTTGCTCTGGTGGATGCTATGATTATACTGATTTCTGGGGTAGATAAATGCTGTTTATTCACATGAAGAAAGTAAAATTCCATTTTATATACCTCAGTCTGTTAATTTAACTGTTTTAAGAAGTGAATCCGTAACGTTTTTACTTTTTACTGTAAAAGGAGCGTTCTTTCAGAGAATCACATAGCACAGACGTGCCCTAAAGGCCAAGGCAGCTCGTGCAGACGCACCAGAGGTGCTGCCCAGGGCGCGGCCCCTCAGTCCTTAGAGAGGGGGCTCCCAGGGACACTCGTGCAGTCGCCGCTTTGCTGGCCTGTGTTTTCCAGAGGCTACGGGCGCACCTACTTCAGCTGCACGTCGGCCCACACCAGCACCGGGGATGGCACCGCCATGGTGACCAGGGCTGGCCTGCCCTGCCAGGACCTGGAGTTCGTGCAGTTCCACCCCACAGGTAGGGCGCATCGGGCTCGTCTTTCAGGTGACCGGGACCTATGGGAAGGCCCCTCTGCAGTGACACGCTTGCTTTCTCAGATGTCAGTCCTGAACCATGGCCTCCCTGAGGAGCTTCTTCCCAGGGCCCTCGGGGCGGTGAAGCCAGCTCCACCTCACCTTGGCGCGTTCGCGATGCGATGCAGTGACTGCTGGCTATTCCTCTCCTCGACGAGGCTGTCTGCTCCCCTGGGAGGCCAGAGCAGGTCTGCCTCTTTACTGCTGCCCAGTATTGCCTGGAGAATCCCACGGACAGAGGAGCCTGGCAGGCTACAGTCCATGGGGTCACAAAGAGTCAGACACGGCTGAGTGACCAACACTGGCACTCGCAGCGCCTGGCACGTGGCAGGGCCGGAGGGAAGGCGTTTGGGTGGAAAAGCAGCACACGTGGGCTCTCGGCTGCCACGGCGACCGAGCAGCAGGCCGGGCCAGAGACCCCCACGTGAGGCGTCGCACGCACGAGCTGGGAGGGTGCTGGGGGCGACCTGCCAGCCGAGGAGCCACCCCCACACTGCAGAACCGGGCACACCCTGTCATCCAGCCCTGGCGTGGATGAGAAAAACCAGTGTATTAGGTGGTAGTTTTATTGCTGTTTTTAACCAGTAAGATGTCTGAGACGTCTGGTTTTCTCTGTAGTTAGAGCTTTTTTTTGGCTTCCTTTTCAATATTTGAGAAACTACTGGAAGAAATGACCATTGAAACTAGGAAATCTGAAAAATGACAGGAATTTGCATCTAGTTCTAAAAGCAAGGTAACTCTTCAGAACACTAATTGAAGGGTTAGGCTTCAGACTACAGACTGCATCCAGCTCTGGACATCCTTGTGCTCATCACCTTGAGGGAAGTTGAGGGATGATCGAGATACGTCACAGCTCCCCCTCCACCCTGCCAGACTTGGGTTTGGGCTCTGCACCTCCCAGCATCATGCTGCTGGGCTTGTCTGTGAAGCCGGGGAGACTTGGAATGTCCGTGGTGGGTGCAGCCTCCACGAGGGCTGTCGCAATCTGCAGCCTTGTCAGTCATTTAGTTGCAGCAGACATGAGCTTTCCAACCGGGCTCCCTTACTTTCACCAGTCAATACGACTCCGTGGTGTTGAACAGTTAAAACCTGAGCTGTTAAATGTGCACTTCGCCGTGTCGAGAGGTCAACAGTCACGGTCAGGGCAGTGAGCAGAACTGCGTGGACGCTGCAGCCAGGCCTTCTGTGCAGCTGGGCCGCGCCACTTCTAGGCTGTGGCGTCGCCGTCTGCCTTGGCTTGTTCTCTATCTTCTGCTCTCCTGGGAGGGGTGCTCTTTGCACACGCTTTCCTTGCTCCTCCCAGAGTATCTTGGGAAAAGCATTTGCTGAAGTATAGACCCAGCGATTGTTAGGTTGTAACTGTCTCATCGGTTGGTTCTTTGCAGGCATATATGGCGCTGGCTGTCTCATCACGGAGGGCTGTCGTGGTGAGGGGGGCATCCTCATCAACAGCCAGGGGGAGAGGTTCATGGAGCGCTATGCCCCCGTCGCTAAGGACCTGGCCTCCAGGGACGTCGTGTCCCGGTCCATGACCCTGGAAATCCGCGAGGGAAGGTCTGTGTGGTCATGCCCGCCCCATCCTCTGGTGGCTGGGGTTCGTGTTTGCATTTCAGCAGGGCTGGGGGGGTTCCTGTGTGTGTCAGCCTGCCACCCACCCCGGAGGCCGCGTGCAGTTGCCTCTGCCAGTTCATGGTCTCTGGAGACCTGTAGTTCAAGAAGTTTCTCAGTTAGCTGTGGACCCTTCTCAGACCTGTGGACCAGTTCGTGTGTGTGAGCGTGTGGTGCCTTTGTCTGCTTAGTCGCTCAGTTGTGTCAGACTCTTTGCAAGCCCCTGGACTGTAGCCTGCCAGTCTCCTTTGTCCGTGGAGATTCTCCAGGCAAGAATACTGGAGTGGGTTGCCATGCCCTCCTCCAGGGGATGGTCCCAACCCAGGGATTGAACCCAGGTCTCCCGCATGGCAGGCAGATTCTTTACCGTCTGAGCCACTAGGGGAATTTAACGGTGAGCTTCCAATGCCTGTTGCTTAACCCTGGGTGGTTGGGGGCTCTCAAGATGAGTGGGATTTGTTCTTTGTGAAGCAGTGTGAGGTCTGAGCCCCTGACACCGCGCCAGCTGTGGTGATGCTGGTTAAATGCTTGGGGTGTGGCCTCTGGAGGCATCACCTGTGTGCACGAGAAAGAAGACAGGTGGTTCTTTGGGATGAAAGGACTAATGCATTCATCCAGCAGAATATGGCAGGTTGTGACCTCCCAACACTCAGGTGTGAGCCTGGTGCGGATGGGGTGCCTGCCGTGTTCACAGCTGCGTTGCAGCCCGTGGGGCCCACCTTGCTGCTTGGGTGCCGAGAAAAGATGCCCTAGAGAGGTGGCCTTAGTGAAAGGGGCGCTTTCTCCCGGATCAAAGCAGGTGGTGCCTGACATGCCACCAGGATGCTGTGACCTCACATTTCCTGGATGTGGTTCTTGACCTGTTGCCTTGCTGTTCTCTCCCCCCCAGAGGCTGTGGGCCCGAGAAGGACCACGTGTACCTGCAGCTGCACCACCTGCCCCCGGAGCAGCTGGCTATGCGCCTGCCCGGCATCTCAGAGACAGCCATGATCTTCGCGGGCGTGGACGTCACCAAGGAGCCCATCCCTGTGCTTCCCACTGTGCACTACAACATGGGTGGCATTCCCACCAACTACAGGGGCCAGGTGATCGGCTGGGGACCCCCAGAAGTGCTGGGCAGTGTGACGGGTGCTGGCAGGTGATAGGCTAGGGGACCCCCCGCCCAGAAGTGCTGTGCGGTGGTGTGACGGGTGCTTCTGCTGGAGGGCGGGAGGCCTTGGTGCTCCTCCAGTGTTTGCATTCGCGCCTTAATCAACTGTTGGCATTTGATTACTTCTGCCTTAGTCATGTACGAAGTCATTTGTACTGTTTCCGACAGGAGTGCGTGTTTCCAACAGTGTGTTGTGAGCTTAACTCCTGTGGGTGGTTTGTGGCTCACAGCTTTTTAGTCACGATTTCAGTCCCTCGTCCGGTGAGGTGGGCTGCACTGACGCCTCCGGTCCTCCACCTCCCCGTTGAGTGCTCTCCCGCCTGCTGCCCTCTCTGTGCTGCACCCACAGCTGGCATGGGGCTCTGGGGGCACATCAGGTGGCGGGGAGGGTCTCCTGGGCATGAGATTGCGTTCCTTAGACTTCAGCACAGGGGGCCGGGCAGAGGGCTGGGCAGTGTCTTGGGGTGGGGGGGGTCCAGTCTTACTTCTTCTCCTTTCTCTACCCCTGCTGCGGGGAAAGGGAGCTGGGCAGACCGTGCTCGCTAACCTTGGTCTCCTTCCCCAGGTTCTGAGGCATGTGAATGGCCAGGACCAGGTTGTGCCCGGCCTGTATGCATGCGGGGAGGCTGCCTGCGCCTCGGTGCATGGAGCCAACCGTCTGGGTGCAAACTCACTCCTGGACCTGGTGGTCTTCGGCCGGGCGTGCGCCCTGAGCATCGCAGAGTCCTGCAGACCCGGTACTTGCCTCTTGAGGAGCCTGGCAGTTTGCAGAGGCTTTGCTTTGTGGTCATACAGTGGGGAGGGGGCGGAGGGGGGAAGTCCTGGTTTTATCCCACAGAAGTGAAGAAACAAATACAGAGATTTTTATGGTGATAGACCCAAGACAGACACAGGCTGGGTGGAGTTGTTACGTTCTGCTCAGAAATCACTCCTGGGAAATTGTTGGGGTTTATGGTGTGAATTATCTCCAAAGAAGTGTTTTAAATAGTAGGTATAAATGAAGCAAAATACAACTACATCTCTTAAGGAAGAAAAGGGTGAGTCGATGCAGACAGGAGAAGTCTGGGTCGCAGCTCTGCCCTCCGGTGAGGCTGGGTTTCTCCCTGTGAGTTCCCCTTGTGGACGTAAAGTAGCGTAATTTACTGAGGAAGCCCGCGTGCTGGTCTGACAACAGCCCTAGTGCCCACTTTGCTCGAGTGGGGTCCCCACAGCAGCTCTCAGAGCAGAGGCGAACACTCGAGTTTCCCTTGTCTTTCGACGTGAGAAGGAAGTGTTACAGTACCGTTCGCTTCTGTACCTGAGGGGTCGCACTTTTCAAACTTTTGGAAATCGGCAATAAAACAAGCAAACCACCCACATGCGGCAGCACGGAGGGGCCTGCCAGGCGCTGTGGCCCAGACCCACGAGGCCACGTGTACAGGAGTCTGTGTGGGGGCTCTGGAGCAGGGAGATGGGCAGAAGATGGTGGGGTGGTCGTTAAGGGCCTGGGTCCACTTGTGGAGAGGGTCACGCAGCTCTGCCTGTCAGAACCAGCAACCACACTAAGTTAGGCTAAATCTTAAAATCATGGCAATCTCAGCAGTCTGTATGTGTTACTGAAACCTGTAGACGTGTACACCTAAGAGAAAAACTCAGTTTTACAGAACGACTTTTTTAAAGCATTTAAAACAAAAGGGAGCAAAGCCACCCGCCTGGAGGAGCTCAGGCAGCACTCGGCCTTGGAGAGAGAGTGACCGCTGGCCTTTGTGTCCTGCACGTCACACCTACGTGCGTTACCTTCTGCAGAAAATATATTTGTCATCCCCAAACAGCTTAAAAACCCTCAAAGTGTTTATCTTTTTAGAAAGGCAAGAACAGTAGATCTTGAGGGTAAAGGGCCAGGGTCACCTGGAGGCTGTTAAACACCCCCGGCCAGGTCCCTCCCATCCACCACCCCCGCCAACATCTCACATCGGAAGGGCTGGGCCGAGTGAGGACGGCTCTCCTGCAGTGTGCGGCGTTTCTCCTCCGCAGGTTAGCAGTGCAAGATGGATCTGCATTCATCTAATTGTTGACTTCTGTTCTTTTCATGCAAAGATTACTTATTGGACACCAACTTTTTACCAGAAATTTAGTCTTTTTATTTACTCTTTGACCCCAAGTCAATAGATGCTTCCTCGGAGACAGGGTAGTTCAGGTAGAATATTATATGTGCATTTTCCAAACTCCTTGAAAAAAGTATAACACATTTGGTGGTTTTTGTTTTTTTAAGGAGATAAAGTTCCCTCGATTAAACCAAATGCTGGGGAAGAATCTGTCATGAATCTTGACAAAGTGAGATTTGCCAATGGCAGCGTAAGGACATCGGAGTTGCGGCTCAGCATGCAGAAGGTAGGAGCCTGGACAAGCTCTGGAGGGAGCGGGCCGGCCGCAGCTACAGCACTGCCCTGGGGTTGCCACGTCCCAGAGGCATGTTCAGGCCTGTGTGAGACACCAATGCATGCTTTCCACACTGAAGGCTGCAGGGGGCAGCCCGGGGCAGAACCAGCGGCTCCCCAGCATCGGGGTGTGGCTTTCTCTTTAATTTCACTTTAAAATGTAGGGACCTGTGGTTACCTACTCCATCAGGTAGCACAAGGTCAATTAAAAACAAAATAGGGATCCAGTTCTTTTAATAGGGGGACTCTCGCTCTGTCCGCTTGAGATCTCTGTGTGGGAGCGTTCTCTGGGAAGAAGCCCGAGTGGTCCCTGTGGCCATAGGCACAGACACCAGCAAGAGGCAGGAGGCGCACGTGGCCATTCCCAGAGGACGGTGGTTCTCTCTCCACGAGTCTGGGCTTCAGGGGGTCCTCGTGGAGTGGTAAGAGGGGAGGGAACAGACGCGTGGAGAAAGACAGTCCAGGGTACAAGTTCAGGGTGGAAATCAGTAAGCCCTGGCGTGTACAGCAGCGTCCTGACTAGTTAGTATTCCTGTGTTGTACACGTGAGAGTTGCTTAGAGAGCAGGTTTTTAAAGTTCTCACCAACTACATTTTAAACTTCAGAGCAATCAATTCAGTCTGAATTTTTTAGTTTTTCTACTGACATAAATATTTTATTTAAAAAAAAAATGCGTAAGAAAAAACCTAAAGGTTTAAGAGTTCTTGGCGTGGCTTCTCCACGTGAATTAAGAACTTACAGGTGTTTTACGTCACAGTCGATGCAGAGCCATGCCGCGGTGTTCCGTGTGGGCAGTGTGCTGCAGGAAGGCTGTGAGAAGATCAGCAGCCTCTACGGAGACCTGCAGCATCTGAAGACGTTCGACAGGGGTGAGTGACCGCGGCCCGCCCGCTGTCGGAGGGTCCACAGTCCTTGCTCAGCGGGCCCTGTCTTCTAACGGCCGCCTTGTGTGCCCAGGAATGGTCTGGAACACTGACCTGGTGGAGACCCTGGAGCTGCAGAACCTGATGCTTTGTGCTCTGCAGACCATCTATGGAGCGGAGGCCCGGAAGGAGTCGCGTGGCGCCCACGCCAGGGAGGACTTCAAGGTGCGCCTTCTCCCAGGGCGGCCCGCCAGCCGCCTCTGCGGCCTGCACTCCCTTCGCAGCGTTCTGCGTTTCCCACAGGGCTGTGAGAAGAGTGCCTTTCTCTCCTGAGATCCGCCACACCTGTGTCCTCGCATGTCGGCGCTCCGGTACCCTGTTTCTCCTTCCGCTCAGTGTCTGCTGCTGCCTCGAAGCCTGGCCAGGGCGGAGGTGCAGCTGGTGCTGCCCCTGGTCCGGAAAGAGTTGTGGGGCCTCGTCGCAGCTCACTGTTCATCTAATGAACTGATTTTTACGCCGAGCTCACTTGCCAGATTCTGCAGAAAAGTGCACCCAGCACGTGGTAGTTAGATTTTCCTGGAAGGAGGTTTCTGGGGCGGCAGTCAGGCTAGGAGGGGGCACATTAACCGGGCCTGAGCTGCTTTAGGACGGACAGGCAGTCTTTGTTCCAGGACCACGTTTGGGTGGCTGAGCTAGAGGCTGAGCAGGAGGAACTGGCTTCTGATCCACGAGACGCCGGTCGGAGCTGTGTTGGATTTGCTAGGTGCTTAGAGGAGGACGTCTGTGAGCACGCTCATCCTGGGTGCCCAGGACAGAAACCGCTCCTGGAAGCCGGTTGGTTCCTGTGGCTGAGATGTCCCCGAAGACCTGGAGCGGATTGGGGTTGGGGCGCTCGCCCCTCTCTGGGGTACAGGTGCAGCAGTCAGGGAGGTGTCCATTCCCCCAAGCAAGAGGTCTGGCCTTGCTCAGCAGAAGCTGCCAAGTGGGTGGATGTTTGGGCCTTTATTTGAAGAGGCTTTGTGCATCTTACCTGTTACAACGTGCAGGGTATTCCTTAATAGCATTCAGCTTTTCTAAAAGTTTTGGAAAACTTAAATGGCTAAGATTAGAACATGTAACTTTAAAATGCTGAAAGAAAAAGCTGAAGTCTGAGAGTACAGAGCAGAGACGCAGGAAGAGTATTTGATAAACTCGAGTGCATAAAAGACCAGTTGAATTCCAGCACCCATCCACTGGTTGTGGAGAGAAAATGCAGAAGTGGAGTTCTGAGCCACGCTGTGCTGCAGGCCCGCTCCCAGCCCTGTGGCTCGGGGGCCTGACTTCGTCAGTGCTGTCGGGGGATGGGATGGACGGGCAGGTAGGGGTCCTCAATCGGGCCAGCCTGGGGCGAGGGGCTGGCGGCTCATCGGGAAAGGCCCACGGGTGTGTCTAGAGGACTGGCCACTGGCCAAGGGATCCCAAATCCTGTTCGTTTTATTTGCACGTGGTGCCCGGTGGCACGACTTCTTGCCATGTGCTCTTCTGGGTCAGGTCTGCACACTTGGTTTCAGTGGGAATGACAAGTTTGCCGTGTTTTCTGGTTGTCTGGCTGTAAAGGGTATTTGTTGATTGCATTTTCTGAAGTAAACTTATTTTCTGTGGCCTTAGGAGAGGGTTGACGAGTACGATTACTCCAAGCCCATCCAGGGGCAGCAGAAGAAGCCGTTTGAGCAGCATTGGAGGAAGCACACGCTCTCCCACGTTGACATCAAGACTGGGAAGGTGCGTGGGGAACGGCTTCCGCCTGTCCCTCGGGTGGCGCGGGCTAGCGTCCGGTGAGCTTCGAGGAGCAGCGTGGGTTTCAGTTGGCTGCTGAGAGATGAGAGACGCCGCTGAAAGCACACTGTCCGTCAGGCTCTGCCTGGAAAGGAGCCGAGCGGGGCAGATGGTTGAGAGGCCGCCTCCCACCCACCGTCGTGAAACAGTTCCCCCAAGTGTTGAGTGCATGTAAACTTTCACTTAAAAGTAGGAAAAACTGCAAATACATGATTTACACATAATTAAGTGATGACAGTGTATACAAAATTTTACCTGCTTTTTTGAGCATTTTCAGTTTAAGTTTTAATTTGAAGCCTTGACAATTTGATACAGTGTCATTTTAATTGTTGTATTCCATATGTGAACTTACATAGTCTCAAGTTCGTTACTGAAGAATATTCTAGAACATACCTTTGCTCTTAAGTCCCTGAATGTGTCTGCAAACCTGCTTTTATGATTTTCCAAAAGCACAAGGGTGTTGTGTGTGCATTTCTCTGTGGTCACTCATCACCGGCTCTTCTTTTTTTAGGTCTCCCTGGAATACAGACCTGTAATCGACAGGACTTTGAACGAGACCGACTGTGCCACTGTCCCCCCAGCCATCCGCTCCTACTGAGGAGCCTGGGGCTCCCTACTCCTGTAACTCTGTATAATAGCTCACGCCCGGGTTCAGGTCATAACCGCCCTCTTGATTGTGTCCTTGACGGACCGAGGAGGCCATCTGATAGAGATTCCTACCAGAGGCCAGTAACTTGCCAGTGATCACCACCCAGGAAGTGTTCTGCCTGCCTTCATCCCTGCCTCCTTCTCATGAAATAATAAAACTAAATGAAACGTAAGTTACAGACTTGTGTTTACATCCAGGTTCATCTGCAGTATTGTACTGTTTGATTTGAGCATACTTACTGACCTGAAATATAAAACATAACTGCCTTTCTCTTCTGTTGCATCAAAGTCCAGAGATTTTGCCGTGGTGTGTGTGTCAGGCATGAGTTTTGGTGCTTGACAGCAAGTGAAAACAACAGACATTACCTGCTAGATCTTAGCAGGCGGGTGGTTTAATGCTTGAGCGTGTGTCCTGAAGTATTTAAGTGACCTACACTACAGAAGGGGATGTGGGCATAAATGGGTCTTCCTCCCCCCTTGCAGGTGCTGCTTGGAGCCGCCTTGCCAGGTCTTGTCTCAGGGTTGGATTCTGTAGAATCCAGTCCGAGGCAGTTGGGTTCCTTCATTTCAGATTCTGTTTTTCTAGGTTAGGAATTGCCCAGAACTTCTGGCTCAGTAGGTCCTGGGATTGGGCCTGAGAATTTGCATTCGTAACTTGACCAAGGACCACAGTTCAGAAACCACCTGTGTGGAATGATGTGGTCCAGCAAATATGAAGGAGATGATTTTCAGGAGGAAAGGACGTGCGCGAAGGCTCCGCAACAGCTTCAGACCACTTTGCCCAGCCAGTGGGTACTACGAGGAAGTACGTGCCAGGGCACTTGGTAAGCTGGGTGGAAGTGTTAACATGGGCATTGAGCGACACTGAAGTGTTAGGACAAGGAATTTAACGCTGGCATGGGTACCCCTGAGGCATGAGAGGGTAACAGGAGGGCTGATGGTTGCAAAGGAGTAACTGATGAGGGTGGTTTCTTGATGTCTGCCACTAATTCTGAACCAAAAACAAACCTGTTTTCGTGAGTATGCTGAGATCAAGAAAACCACCAGGAAGTGGGTAATCTGGAAATGCAAGTCTCTATGGAATTCCTTTAGTTAAGGAAATGCGATACAGAGTATTTCATACTGAAAATGTTAAGCAAATTGACAAACCAGAAAAAAAAAAGAGTCAAGATAACAAGGAAATAGAATACTGCCCAGAGAGCTGTAGATAATTTCTAATATGGATCAAAAAAAGCAAAAAGGTGAGATACATTGTAAAAGATTCAGAACTGCAGTAGCTGTAGCCATATCGCTGTTTATGGTTCAGTTCAGTCGCTCAGTCGTGTACGACTCTGTGACCCCACGGACCGCAGCACGCCAGGCCTCCCTGTCCATCACCAACTCCCAGAGTCCACCCAAACTCATGTCCATCGAGTCGGTGATGCCATCCAACCATCTCATCCTCTGTCATCCCCTTCTCCTCCTGCCCCCAATCCCTCCCAGCATCAGGGTCTTTTCCAATGAGTCAATTCTTCTCAAGAGGCGGCCAAAGTATTGGAGTTTCAGCTTCAGCATCAGTCCTTCCAATGAACACCCAGGACTGATCTCCTTTAGGATGGACTGGTTGGATCTCCTTGCAGTCCAGGGGACTCTCAAGAGTCTTCTCCAACACCTCAGTTCAAAAGCATCAGTTCTTCAGCACTTGGCTTTCTTCACAGTCCAACTCTCAACATCTATACACGACCACTGGAAAAACCATAGCCTTCACTAGATGGACCTTTGTTGGAAAAGTAATGTCTCTGCTTTTGAATATGCTATCTAGGTTGGTCATAACTTTCCTTCCAAAGAGTAAGCGTCTTAATTTCATGGCTGTAATCACCATCGGCAGTGATTTTGGAGCCCAAAAAAATAAAGTCAGCCACTGTTTCCACTATTTCCCCATCTATTTCCCATGAAGTGATGGGACGAGATGCCATGATCTTAGTTCTCTGAATGTTGAGCTTTAAGCCAACTTTTTCACTCTGCTCTTTCACTTTCATCCAGAGGCTTTTTAGCTCCTCTTCACTTTCTGCCATAAGGGTGGTGTCATCTGCATATCTGAGGTTATTGATATTTCTCCTGGCAATCTTGATTCCAGCTTTTACTTCTAGCCCATTGTTTTTCATGATGTCCTCTGCATAGAAGTTAAATAAGGTCACTAAAACTAAGATTTTACTCCCCCGTCATCTGGGTGTGTTTCGAGTGCTCCAGAGCCACATGTGGCTAGTGGCTGCCATGCTGGATGGCAGATAGAGGCAGTTTCGTCACTGCAGGAGGTTCTGGGGGCCAACACCAGTGTAGATCTAAGGCTACACCAAACCTCTGTTCAGTACATAGACTGCTACTCAGTAAAAAGCCAGATTTAAAAACAAAATTGGAAGGTCCCTGACTTTCATACTGGATTCTGGCAAGAATACTGGTTGGAAAGGAAGGGGAGGAGAGGCATAGTAAGCTTGTGTCCTGGAATTCCATGCTAGGCTGGGAAGGGCAGAGAGAAGGAAGGGTCTCCAGTGTGCAGGTGTCATGGTCCTGATAAGAAAATAAAGACAAGTCATGAGCCAGAAGGCAGGAGGAGAAGGGGACAACAGAGGACGAGATGGATGACATCACCGACTCAGTGGACGTGAGTTTGAGTAAACTCGGAGAGTTGGTGATGGACAGCGGAATCTGGCGTGCCACAGTCCATGGGGTCGCAGAGAGTCGGATACAACTGAGCTAGTGCCACAGTCCATGGGGTCGCAGAGAGTCGGATAAAACTGAGCTAGTGAACACAATGAGCCAGAGTGGCTTCCAGGGGAAGCTGGTAAGGTAGATAATACAAGATCTTAGGTGTGCACATACGTATACAAGGACAGGACCAGGGCGCATAGCCTTGGTTGTCCATTCATGTTTCATGTTTATTGAGGGCTTACTGTGCCCAAAGGTGAACAAGGGGTGGATTTAAACGTGTTAGCGCTAGCACTCTGTTTAGAACCAATGTTCAGAAAAATCTAGGGATAACAGGCATTTTCCAATTAGAGAAATCAGACCAAAGGAAAGACGCCCAATAATTAGGGGAGTGTCATCTTTCAGTTCATTTCTCTGCTCCACCCAGAATCACCATCTAAATGGAAAGCTTAGAACAGACCTAGTTAGGAGGGAATTGAATCCCAAGATAGACAAGGAGATAGTGGCAAGCACATCAATACTTTAATGACTATTCTGGCCCAGAGAATTCCATCAACTGTGTAGTCCATGGGGTCGCAAAAAGTCGGATACAACTGAGCGACTTGCGCTTTTTCAGCAGAGCCGGGGTAGATGGTCAGCCTCTTTCTGTCAGCAGAGGGTGGTCGTCACTGTCGCTGTACATCTTTGTAAGGTGGTGTCAGGACTCCAGGCAGCAAGATACCACCGTGGCACCCCACCAAATGGATGGCAGCCATCTGGCTAGGACTGCAGGCTGAGTCCTGCGCTGGAACCAGCCCAGGCACCACTCCCATCACCTCTACAGCTACAGTCTGAGCCATCGGGGCTGAGGTGAAAGTGCCAGGCGAGTCTCTGATGAATCCTAGACTCATTTGTACATATATAGGGGTATACATTGGGTGGGCAGGGGGTGGTATTTAAATTTTCATTTGCTAAATTAACCTCCCCTTTAAGATTGGCCATGAGACTGGAAAAGGTTTTCATTCCAGTTCCAAAGAAAGGCATTGCCAAAGAATATTCAAACTACCATATAACTGCACTCATTTCACATGTTAGTAAAGTAATACTCAAAATCCTTCAAGCCAGGCTTCAATAGTACATGAACTAAGAAATTTCAGATATACAAGCTGGATTTAGAAAAGGCAGAGGAACCAGAGATCAAATTGCCAACATCAGTTGGATCATAGAAAAGGGAATTCCAAAAAAAAAATCGACTACACAAAAGCTTTTGTGTCTGTTCAGTCACTCAGTCACGTCCGACTCCTTGCAATCGTGGCCTGTAGCCCACCAGGCCTCCCTGTCCCTCACCATCCAGGAAAACTCTTAAAGAGATGGGAACACCAGACCACCTAACCTGCCTCCTGAGAAACTTGTATGCAGGTCAAGAAGCAACTGTCAGAACTGGACATGGAATGGACTGGTTCAAAATTGGGAAAGGAGTACACCGAGGTGACATAATTGTCACCCTACTTGTTTATATGTTCAGTCCACTGTGTGAAATGCTGGATAATTCACAAGCTGAAATCAAGACTGCCAGGAGAAATATCAGCCTCAGATATGCAGATGATACCACTCCAATGACCAAAAGTGAAGAGGAACTAAAAACCCTCTTGATGATGGTGTAAGAGGAGAGTGAAAAGCTGGCTTAAAACTCAGCATTCAGAAAACTAAGATCCTGGCATCTGGTCCCATTCCTTCATGGCAAATAGATGGGGGAAAAGTGAAAAAGATGGCGGGTTTTATTTTCTTGGGCTCCATAATCACTGCAGACAGTGCCTGCAGCCATGAAGTTAAAAGATGCTGGCTCCTTGGAAGTAAAGCTGACAAACTGGTTGTTCAGTCGCTAATTCATTCCGACTCTGCCGTCCCATGGGCTGCGGCATGCAGGGCTTCCCTATCTTTTTCACTGTCTTTTGGAGTTTGCTCAAATTCATGTACGTTAAGGTGGTAATGCTACCTGACCATCTCATCCTCTGCCACCCTCTTCTTTTGCCTTCAGTCTTCACAGCAACGGGGTCTTTTTCAGTGAGTCGGCTCTTCGCATCATGTGCCCAAACTACTGGAGCTTTAGCTTCAGCATCAGTCCTTCCAGTGAATATTCAGGACTGACTTCCTTTAGGATGGACTGGTTTAATCTCATTGCAGTCCAAGGGACTCTCAAGAGTCTTCTCTAACACCACAATTCAAAAGCATCAATTCTTGGCTGCTCAGCTTTCCTTAGGGGTCCAAGTCTCACACCCATACATGACTACTGAGAAAACCATAGCTCTGATGATACAGAGCTTTGTTGGCAAAGTAATGTCTCTGCTTTTTAATATGCTGTCTAGGTTCATCATAGCTTTCCTTCCAAGGATCAAGCATCATTTAATTTCATGACTGCAGTCACCATCTGCAGTGATTTTGGAGCCCAAGAACTCCCCTTCTATTTGCCATGAAAGGATGGGACCAGATGGCATGATCTTAGTTTTCTGAATGCTGAATTTTAAGCCAGCTTTTTCATTCTCCTCTTTCACCCTCATCAAGAGGCTTTTTAGTTCCTCTTCACTTTCTGCCATTGGAGTGGTATTATCTGCATATCTGAGGTTGATATTTCTTCTGGCAATCTTGATTCCAGCTTGTGATTCATCCAGTCCAACATTTTGCATGATGTACTCTACATATAAGTTAAATAAGCAGGGTGACAATATACAGCCTGGATGTACTCCTTTCCCAATTTTGAACCAGTCCATTCCATGTCCTGTTTTAACTGTTGCTTCTTGACTATTGGAAGGACTGATGCTGAAGCTGAAGCTTCAACCCTTTGGCCACCTCATGCAAAGAGTCAACTCATTGGAAAGGACCCTGATCCTGGGAAAGATTGAGGGCAGGAGGAGAAGGGGGTGGCAGAGGATCAGAAGGTTGGATGGCATCACTGATTCTAATGCAGATGAGTTTGAGCAAATTCCAGGAGATAGTGAAGGAAAGGGAGGCCTGGTATGCTGCAGTCCATGGGATTGCAAAGAGTTGGTCATGATTTAGTGACTAAGAAGGTAAGGGCGTCTGCTATCTGCCTCGGCTGGGCTTGAATCTTGTGCTGCTGCAGCTGCTGACCTTTGACATGCCCTGAAACGAGTCCAGGGTGGAGACTGAGGCATGCTGTGCTCCAGGAAAACTGGTGGAACAGGTCTTTAGATATTTTCAGCAACCGATTTTATGATTCCAATCCTTGCATCTCGTGTCTGAAAGTGAAAGTCACTCAGTCATATCTGACTCTTTGCGACCGCAAGGACTATACAGTCCATGGAATTCTCCAGGCCAGAATCATGGAGTGGGTAAGCCTATCCCTTCTCCAGCAGATCTTCCCAACTCAGGGATTGAACCCAGTCTCCTGAATTGCAGGCAAATGCTTTACCAGCTGAGCCACAAGGGAAGCCCAAGAATACTGGAGTGGGTAGCCTCTCCCTTTTCCAGCGCATCTTCCCAACCCAGGAATCGAACCAGGGTCTCCTGTATTGCAGGTGGATTCTTTACCAACTGAGCTATCAGGGAAGCCCGCATCTCCTGTCTAGAGAAGCACTAAATCCCTTCATGGTAAAGTTAGCTTCTGGTAACTAGCGGAACACTTTTTGCAAGTAAGTGCTTGATTGCATGAACTCCCCCTTCGCCAAAATCACATATGTTGACACCACCCCCCATACCTCTTCTGAAGTGTTGTTTCCTGGGCTGTTTCCTTCATTTTGCCTCAGATAAAACTAAACTCGCAACTCTCAAGTTGTGCATCTTTTCTCAGTTGACAAATTTCAGGCCAGCATAGTTTTCTCTTCAGTTAAATGTCAACTTTGGTACCTTGCCATGAGGTTCTGGTTTAAGGATTACACACAGCAATATTTAAACACTAGAGTTGATTCAGTAATTGATTCTTCCCTTGAATGAATCATTTCCAACCCTTGGAACTAAAAAAGTAGAATGGAGTCATTCTGGGCCCCACAGTTGGTGTTGGCTGTGGCAATCCAGGCTGGAGACTCAACCAAGGGTTGGTAGAGGCTGTGTCACTCTCAGGAGAGGGAGACCAAGGCCAGCTAGAGTCGCTGAGGAGTTCCTTGCAGAAGTTTCCCTGTACACTCTGTGCTGGAAAGCTTACAAATTGGGTGCAAAATCACAGTTACTAATTTTGTAGTGTTCTAGAGAAAAATGAGCCAGAGGTGGGAGACAGAATAAACAAGTTTCAGAAACTACAGATCAAAGAGCTGTGGAAAACTGGAGAAAGGATTAGTCAGCAAGCGATATGAATGCTTTCAGTTCAGTTCAGTCGCTCAGTCGTGTCCGACTCTGCGACCCCATGAATCACAGCAAGCCAGGCCTCCCTGTCCATCACCAACTCCCGAAGTTCGCTCAGATTCACGTCCATCGAGTCAGTGAATGCTTTAGGAGGATAAAACTAGAAAGCACTTGAATTCATTAAGTCATGAAAAAAGCCACATTGTTGAGGTTTGTAGAGTAATAATCTGTGTGAGTGCCCAAGTCAGAATACTTTAATCTCTTTGAAGACTTTAAAGAACTCTCCAGTTAAAGGGGGCTGAGGACAATACAACTGGAGAATAACAACAGGTCAGATGCAGAGCCCTGGAAAATGAAAGTGAAAGTCGCTCAGCTGTGTCCAACTCTTTGGGGCCCTGTGGGCTATCCAGTCCATGGAATTCTCCAGGCCAGAATACTGGAGTGGGTAGCCTTTTCCTTCTCCAGGGGATCTTCCTAACCCAGGGATCGAACCCAGGCCCCTCTCATTGCAGGCGGATTCTTTACTAGCTGAGCTACAAGGAAAGCTCAAGAATACTGGAGTGGGTAGCCTATCCCTTCTCCAGCAGCTCTTCCGGACCCAGGAATCGAACCAGGGTCTTCTGCAGAGCTTTGGAGTGCTGAATAATGAAATCCCTTCGGGAAAGGAAGGGTCAGGAGCTTCCTTGGTGCTCGGCCCTTCCACAAACTGAGCAGGGGAGGAAGATGAACCAAGTCAGCGAGATTGCATCAGCAGCTCAACACTCTTGAGAGCCTGGAAGGCGGTGGGAGCGCCCTGAAGCTGGGCTTCCCTGCGGAGAGGGCGCTGCGGCTCAGTCGAAGTCCAGACGGAGGCGGTGGCGTCTTCAGCTGGCCGGAGGGACACGCTGGCCGCCCACCATGGTCAGCAGGGGACATCAGAGCCTGGTCACGTACGTGCAGACCGAGCTGGGGAGCTCCAGGCCCTGTCAGACGCCGGAGGGGACGTCGTGTGGTACCGAGAAGAAAGTGGGTGTGGGGAAGGAACGCAGAGAAGCGTGGGCAGGGGCCGGGCGAGAAGTCCGGAAAGCACAGGAATCTGGCGCGTTCTTCCACTCCGTCACCGTTCTTCCATGGCCTTCATTTGGTGCAAGGACAGTCCATGCTCGAAGGAACTGCCCCCGCCCTTCACGTCCACTCTGTGCCGCGGGAGAAGCAGCTCCCACGCGCGTCCGTGACCCTGGAGGCCGCGTGGCCTCGGCCACCGGCTCGGAGCCTCTCGCTGGACCCTGACACGGTGGCAGGACGCGGGGGCGTTGCCCGGCAACGGGGCAGCGACGGGGTTGGCCGCGCTCGCTCCCGTGACCGCCCCGGAAGTGGCGCGCCCGGCCTCGCCCTCGCCGAGGCGGAAGTGGAGCCTCCTGACACCGCCCGCTTCCCGGCCGCCCGTCCGCTGCATCTCCACCCTGCGCCTCGGCCCATGGCCGCCTACCCGTACCGCCCGGGCCCCGGCGCCGGCCCTGCCGCGGGCGCCGCGCTGCCGGACCAGAGCTTCCTGTGGAACGTCTTCCAGAGGTGCGGCCAGCCGGGCGGGCGGGCGCGGGCAGGCCTCCCCTTCCCTCGGTGTCAGCCCCGGGCCTTCCCCGTCCTGCCCCTCGGCCCGCAGTCCAGCCTCCCTCCTGGAGCCCTGGCCCCCTCGGCCCGCAGTCCGGCCCTCCTCCTGGCACCCTGCCCCCCCGGCCTGCTCCGTCCCCCGAGCTTTGACCTCCTCTCCGCCCCCGGGCACTTCCCGGAGCGCAGAGCGGCCGCCCGGAGGCTCGGCCTCCGTCCTTCTGCCCCCAGAGCGGGGCCTTCGCTCAGGGACGAGGGTCTCCCGGGGACGCTTGTTCAGTTAGGGGAGCAGAGACGCGGGCCCGCCGTGGCTGCCTCAGCCACCAGGCGGGAAGCCAGGCCCTGGCTGTGCTCAGGGGACCGTCACCGCAGTGTCTTCGGTACCCGGTCGTCCTTCCAGCGAATCGGCGCCCCATGCTAGAGTGATTCAAGGTCAAGGAGTGGCTTAGTTGTCTAAGAGAACCTTTTCCTGTTTGTGAAAAGGACAAGATCTGGCATTCAGACAGGCTGTGGGAGAAAGGCTTGAGAGAAACGAAGCAGCTTGGCCTTCAGCAGGGGGACCTCAGACAGTGGAGGAGACAGGCTTGCTTATTCCACACCAGACTATGGGAGTGAGATAGTCTAGCAGCCAAAGGGAAAACAGCAGGGAAATTAATTTAGGATTGACAGGAGAGTTAAACCTTGGTTCTGGTCCTGTATTGCTTTGCCTGCACTTTGAATCACCAGTTTAACTGATCTTAATTTTGTAGGGTTGATAAGGACAGGAGCGGTGTGATATCCGACAACGAGCTTCAGCAAGCACTGTCCAATGGTGAGTGCACCCGGCCATCTGGACTTGTGAACTGCAGGCCTGACCACCCGTGGTGAATATCTTCTTTCCCGGATTCCTTTTCCAAATCGTTAAGACTTAACCCCGGGCTTGTGGTGGAGGGCTTCCAGGTTTGTTTCGTCGAGTGCTTTGCTGGGTGTCCTGGCAGTGCTGCTCTGAGTCCTTGCTGAGCTGGGTGGGGCAGCTGCATGGAGGTCCCAGGGAGAGCCTGAGAGTTGGAGGCGGGGGTGTGAGCTTCAGGAGCACAGGGAACCTGGCTTTGTACAGCAGACGGTCCTCCGGTCTATCGAAGGCGTCTTGTGACTTGCGGGGAGGGGCACCAGGGTCCCACTGACGCCGACGAGGAGTAACTGGGAACGCTGGTGGCCCTGCAGCCGGGTCTCGGGGCTCAGGCTTCTCAGTGGGTGAGTGCGAGTCATCCAGACGGGGGCGAGAGGGGCCCAGCTCTTTGTGCCGGTTCTGGGGGCACACCTTGGAGTCACCTTTTTGCTGGTCTCAGTGATTAATCCATTGACGTGGAGACCTTACTTCAGTAAATACCTGACTTGAAGTAGAGACCTCACTTCAGTAAATACCTGACTGTGTTGCCCTTCTTTTGATTCGTCAGACACCACTGTCTTTTTCTGGTCCTTAGATTTGTGGTGTCTTCCAGAGGGGTGCCATTTAAACCCGAAGAGGGATTGATTTTAAGAGGTAATGACGATGCTGAAAGGCTCACCCTTACCAGCAGGAGCTGGCTGGTGCTGTGGGAGGTGGATGGTGCCTCCCGGGCCTGCGCGTGGACTGGAAGGGAGGCGCGCCCCACTGTGGGTACTCCTCTGCTGCTGTTGGTGAAGGGTTGGCATTTAAAGGATCATACAGGTAATACTGTCTCTAGAGGATGTCAGACCTGCCTCCAGTTCAGCAGGTTGTTAAAGCAAATGGCTCTGTTGGAACGCAGCGTTGAACCAGGAGCCTGCTGGAGACGGAGTGTGTTTAACCCAGCCACTGAGTGTATATCAGGGCCTGCTCTGGTGACCCTGTGGAGTCACGTTTCTTGATTTGCCCTGAGGGGTTCCTCGGCTTCTGTTGGGGCTGGGTGAGAGCTTACTGGTAGTCACTGAGCCCAGAGGGAGGTAGGGACTCCCTCCCCCCACCTGCTGTGGCTGCCTCTCTCCTCCCTGGAGATGTGCTGGTTTTTGTGTGGAGCAGCTTGTGATGGTTGTTCTGTTTTGTGTGTATCTTATAAACTGTGATTTTTTTTTTTTTAACCAATCGCATTTTCCTCTTCAAATTAGCTGCTAAAATTTTTAAATTTCTACCTCACCAGTGCCACAAGCTGAGAATTTTAAGAGGTGAATTTCACTGACAGTCGGGGACCCCTTACTTTCTTAGGCTTCCTCCCATCCTGCATAACCAGAGTTTGCTTTGTTTTGCTGTGCTGTGAATATCTTCGTAGATTCAGTTAGGCTTTTTATGCAGGAAGTCTGGTTATGAGTGGGTACCGATCACTAGTCCTTTCTCAGCCCCAGCATAGAGGGAGGTCGCACACTGAAGTCAGGATGTGTGCCTGCGCAGCGAGGCGCTGCCCCACACCTGCCGCCATCCCACCTGCCTCCTCCCGTTGGCTCCCTGAAGGCGCAGGCTGGCTGTGGCTCCGCTCCTCCTGCCAGGACGCCCGCCATTCCTCCGAGGCTGAGCGGCTCCTGTCTCTGCACTCACGGCCCCTCCCTTTTCTTGGGTGCTGCCTGTTTCCTCCTCTCGCTCTGCTGGGGTCGTCTCTGCAGCTGTTTCTGGCTCCTGGGCTGAGGATGTTCGAGCCGGTCTCCTGTTTCCGGTTGTGCTGTGCGTCCCGGCCTCAGTCGCTGAGGATGGACACGAGCCAGTTCTCTTCCTGCTCCTCGAATTCCCAGAGTTGTTAAGATTGGAGTTACTTTGAGTTTCAGTTTTCTCCCCGGAATGGACCTCTGTTTTCATATTGCTAAGTTGCTTCAGTCGGGTCTGACTCTTTGTGACCCCATGGACTGCATCCCGCCAGGCTCCTCTGTCCATGGGATTCTCCAGGCAAGAATACTGGAGAGGGCTGCCATTTCCTTCTCCGGGGGGTCTTCCCAACCTGCATCTCTTAGGTCTCTTGCATTGGCAGGCAGGTTCTTTACCATTAGTGCCACCTGGAAAGCCTGTTTTCGTATTAGGACTAGAATATTAAGTTATTTCAGGAAATTAGTTCATTACTGGTGGAAAAACTGAAGGCACAAAATAGCATGGCTTCTCTCTTCTGTTAGCTGTGTGCCTCTGAGGCACTGTTAAAATCGGTTGAATCCGTCCCTGAAGAAGTCCTTGTGGGCCCTGCACACTGAGTCCTTTCTGTCTTTTTTTCCCTGGGGGAACTTTCCCGTGGCTGCTCTCAGGGAGGTGTGGTTAAGAGGTGCGAAGAGACACAGGACTGTCTTGCCATCTGAAATAACACATCACAAACCATCCTCAGGTACTTTTTAAAAACATTTTTACTTCCATATTGTTACTTCAAATTACTGGAAATTAAATTTGCTCAAGCCCCTTTATTTGTGCTTCTGTAGGTTTGCAGTAACATAACATTGGTATACTTTGAGAAGGCATTTTTCAAATTGGACTTTATTTATTCATGGCTGTGCTGGGTCTCTGCTGCTGCAGAGGATTCTTTGTGGTTGTGGCGAGTGGGGTCGCTGCAGTTACGGTGCCCCAGCCTCTCGCTGCGGCACCCCCTGTCGAGGAGCGTGGGCTCTGGGGCGCAGTAACCACGGAGCACGGCTTAGTTGCTCCGCGCTTTGAAGGGTCTTCCTGGGTCAGGGGTCGACCCTGTGTCTTCTGCACTGGCAGGCGGATTCGAGCCACCGGGAAGCGCTCGTTGGGCTTTAAATAATAGGTCGTATAATACTTTGTTTTTGAGGTGTTTTTATCAAAATGGACTTCAGCTCTCCTAGAGACCCGGCAGTCGCAGCTCTTTGAGGCTGTAGGTGAAGGTGACTGGTGGGTACGGAATTCCTGACCCTGAAGAGGCACCAGGTCCTGGCACAGCCCGTGCAAGCCTGCAGGGTGCGCCCAGCCTGCCTGCATGGCCCCTGTCTCCCCCAGAAGGGCTGGGCGGCGGCTCTGACGCGGCAAAGAGGAAGGGAACAGCGGTGGTGTGAGAGGCCCGGCTCGCCGCTGATGCATGTGGCTGCTGGGTGCAGGGCGACTCCACCCGTGAACCTCTCACTGCAATCCAAGTCTGTGCTAACAGGATGCAATTTCTAGAAAGAAAACTCTCTGGAGAGCAAGAAGAATATATTATCACTGAGCAGAGTGGCGTTTTTCTGCTTTAAGAAAGGGTCCAATATAAATTTGTTAAAATCATCTGTACTCCTGAGGGTTACAGGAAAAACACTTGTGCGCCCGGTGTGAGCCCCCTGCCCCCCCCCCCCACCGCCATGCAGCTGTGGCCCTTTCGTGTTCAAATTATGGGTGAAAAGAGGCATGTGTCCTCAGTGCACATGGAGATTCTATGTGTGTTTCTGGGTTTTTTTGGTTCTTTCAGATGAGACTGAAGCAAGACCTATAGGAACAGAGACCATGTATTTCTAAGTGGAAGTCTGACAGGAAATCTTTCTCAGGCTGGTGGCTGTGGCATTCCTAGCGCGTTGGTTACTGAGGGAAGCAGGTGGGAATGTTTGAAATTGGGGTTGGCCCTGAAGGCCGCGGGAGGGTCACTCGTGCCGAAGGGCCTCTCCCTGCTCAGTATGTCCTGGGCACCCCGTGTCGTGGTGCATTTTCTCACAGAAGGTTGTAGGTCTTCAGGCTGACGCTCTGGTGTGTTTACCAGCCAGTGTTCCTGAAGCCTGGAGTGCAGCACCGCTGGGGGCTGTCAAGCTTTGCTGTTCAGTCTGAGACCACAGGACCTGGCACTCAATAGTCCATTCACTGTTGGGTGTTGCCATTAACCCTGGTTTCCGTGGAGAGTCAGCCCGGTTTGGATGACAGCAAGAGCTAGTTAAGGGACCAGGAGCCTGCCTCTGCCTCCCAAGCTGGCCAGCCTGCGGGTCTCCTGTCTCCGTGCCCGGCTCGGCCCGGGGTGGCCTCTGCTGTCCCCAGCTTCCCGTCCTCCAGCTCTGCCAGCTGGAGCTCTGACCCACCCACATGCCCCTCTGCCCCCACAGGGGCCTGGCCCTAACCTCGCAGAGTGCCTGTGTTCACAGCATCGTCAAGTCACTTCTGTTTAAAATTCATTTGCCGACGTGGCCAGGACACCCTCCTCACAATCCAGATGAGCAGTGGGCGTGGCCTCTTCCAGTCTGTGGAATCACTGCTGCTGCACCCAGGCCCCCGGTGGACGGTCCCTGAGGACTCTTGTTGTGGGCACAGCCGGCATCAGAGCTGAGGGAGGCAGGAAGAGTCCAGCAGCTGCATTTGATCCCTCGGGCTCCTGGTCCAGGGTGGGTTGTGTCCTGTGGAAACAGCAGCCAGTGTGTGAGCAGCTGGGACGTCAGAAACCTTCTGTGCACAGACTGCACCTCCTCTTGGCCCCTCTGTGCATGACTCCTTTGTGGCCTGGTTTTGGTGAGCTGACCTTCCCCAGAACCTTCATATCCACCTGCCCACCATCCCCCGGACCCCCAAGAAGCCCTCAGAGATGCCTGCCCAGCACGCAAGGGCCCCAGCTGCAGGCCTGGTAGAAGGGGCGGCTTCACAAGTGTTGGGGCCCCAAGGGGCTGGTGGGGTGTCCTCGGGGCTCAAGGCGGCTTCCCTGGCAAAACCCCGTACAGACTGAGGTTGAGGAGAGGCAGGGGTGGGGTGAAGGTGGGGCTACATGGGATGTTGGGGGTGTGTGGGGGCCAACTGGGCATGCTTGGAGCCCGGGGGTGCTGCCCTGCATGGGGTCGGGAGGGGCCTGTGCCCCCAGAGCCGAAGTGGTCTGTACACAGGAGGGGAGGTGGGGTGTTACTGTACAAGGAGGGATGGGAGGACACGGCACGTAAAAAACAATCACCCTGGTTTTGGTCAGCATAGATCACTGGAAACAGATCCCTGGGCACAGAGGTACCTGGTGAACGTTCCATCATCACAGCTTATGAAGGGCTCTGAATTACCAAATCTGTCAGAGTGAGCAGCTCCCTTGATAACAGCTGTTTGGTGAGACCCCAGTGCTGTTCTGAGATGAGTCATGGAAGGATGCGTCCTCTTCACAGTTTCAGAGACGATGTGTGTTGCCAGCCTGTTACCTCAGGGGGAGCACGTAAGCCCGTCTTCACGCTGTGCTTTCTGGAGCACTCCGGCAGGTTCGCTCACCACGTGTGCAGCCGCTGTGGACGCGAGGGCGACCCTGGTCCTGCAGCGGTGGTGCCCCTGGGGGTGGGGTTTTCTGAAGTGCAGTTGTGATGCTCCCAGCGGGGCTAAGCGCCCTCTTCTCAGCTCACCTGGTGCTGTGGGCCTGCGAAGTTCAGTGAGTGGTGAGCCAGCCGTCTCTAGTTATAACATGAGGAGGGTGAGTGGCCAGGTGCAGGTCTTCAGGAGCAGCTGTGAACGTGTGGCTGGACCGGAGTGACTCTCGAGTAGCGTAGACAGGACCCTGGCTGGCCATCGTCCAGGGGCAGCCTCCCCGCTGAGACCTGTGGCCCTCAGGGCTCGATGCTGACAGCTACTCACTTCTCTGGCTTCTGGGGTTACAGATGGGGGATTCAGAGATGCTGCCTGTCTCACCTCCTGCTGTTTGTTTCAGGCACCTGGACTCCATTTAACCCAGTGACTGTCCGATCGATCATATGTGAGTATGGGCAACCCTGCCGGGCCTGTGCTTCCGGCTGATTCTCTTCGGGTGTCCCGCCCGCCCCACCACCCCTGAGCCTCCACTCAGCGTTCGCTGTGTGCCCCACCCTCATTTCCGCACACGCTTCTGCTCCCCCCGGGTTGCATGGCTGTGACGGGAAGAAGCAGCTGAGTTCTCACGTGACGAGTCACTCAGCTGGAGTGACTTCTGTGCACACCAGGAGCACTTCGGTTTCCTGAAGAGGCAGATGGCACACTACGTTTTGTTAATGGTGTCTCGGACTGAGATTTCATACATGCGTCTCCATCCATTCTGTATGCGGTTGTATGTAAATGTAGTTGCAAGTTCTTATTTGGACCTGGAATGAGGCTGATTTTTTTTAGAATGAAAAGTGGGTCTTGCTTTAAAAAACCCCAAAAGCCAGTAGTCTTTTTTCTCATTGGAACGGGCCTCCCTGACCGAGCCCTCTAAGGAGCTGCTCCTCGGGGACGCGGATCCTCTGGGGGACGGGTGGGCAGCTCCAGGAACCAGACCTGAGCCTGGAGGGTTGGGGTGGGCCCCCTGACCCCTCTGCACCCCGGTTCCTTCCCGGGAGCGGGTGTGCCCAGCTTTTGAGGAACATCCCTCGGTGTAAGTCGTTCTTACGGTGGATCTGTCAGGGTGTTCGGCTTGCACGTCCCTCTCCACAGCCGCCTCACGCCCACCTGGCTGATTGAGGGCTGGTGTCACCACAGCCCCTGGGGACCTGCTGGCCGAGCTCCGGGCTGGTCCTGGAGGAGCCCAGCCTGCAGAGCTGCGGGTGTGCCTCTGCCCTGGTTCCTGCTGAGCTGTGCCCTTTCGCTTCAGCCATGTTTGACAGAGAGAACAAGGCCGGCGTGAACTTCAGTGAGTTCACTGGAGTCTGGAAGTACATCACGGACTGGCAGAACGTCTTCCGTACATATGACAGGGACAACTCGGGCATGATCGACAAGAACGAGCTCAAGCAAGCCCTCTCAGGTTTCGGTAAAACGCTTGTCTTGGCTGCATAGCTCTTCCATTTTGGGGCCGTATGGTGTATCTTGTTGCTTTGCTCAGCGTGATGATTTGAAAGTCGCCTATGTGAAGTTTTTATTTACAGTGCAGTTTTACATTTTTGATGTTTCTTTATCATACAGGCTTACATTTGACTTGGGGGCTTTTATGCAGTTTTCCATCCAAAATGAGATAAGGGCTATGCAGTCGTTTTCTTTTGTGAAGTGATGTCGCAGGCACACTGAGAATGTGGCTTTCAAAAAGTTTAAAGTGAACGAGTCAAGATAAAACAGCTGACATATCTAAAGCAGCTTCCGTTCCCTGACATGAGAATGCACGGACCAATGAGCAAATGCCCACAAAAGACGAGCCCGTGGGCTGCGTGGAGTGCAGGTGTGAGCACGGAAGCCCGCATTCTCAGGTGTGTGCAGCCTGCGTGCTTGCTGTGCTGTGAGCAGTGCTCCCGTGGTGCCTTCCAGAGCGGTCAGCAGGCCTGGTCCCGGGGCCCCCCTGGGCTGCAGGGAGCTCGGGGCTGGTGAGGAGGGCGCAGGCGTCGCACCAGGATCCTGGTCTGACGGCGCGAATCCCCAGCCCTGTTCTGGCGGGGCCCTTCTGTTAGAGCCCAGGGCACTTTATTCTGGCTGTTTCTGGTTTCAATAACGAAATACACGTTGGTCCTTGTGGTTATCGCTATGCTTCTTCCCCACCCTCTTCCTCTGCGTTGGTCATTTACGGCTGTCTTCTCCTGTTTGTCTCTTGCTTTAGAGGCTGTGGGACCCCCCAGAACTTTGTATCGCCACCAGGCGCAGGTCAGGATTTGGGCAGGACGTTGGCCCCACGTTCTCTGGATTGGAACTTGGAATGCGGCTGACCTTGCTGTGCCCGTAGGTGGGGGGGCTGAGCATTAGGGGCGTCCCTCACAGAGCAGTCCTGGGCAGGAGGAAGCTGGAGGCCTGGCTGAGTGGAACCTGGACCCTCTGAATTAGTTTCCAGGCTGATGATCTCAGCACCGACCGCAGTGTTTCTAACCTTGTCAGGCCTGGAGCCCGCTTTTGCTTAGTGCCAGCAACCGTCATGTCCTGGACTCGGGTTGGAAACGCTGAGGTCGACCAGCCGGTCTCTGGCTCTCAGGTGTGCAAGTCCCAGTCAGATCCAGGAGGTCAGACGCTGATGGGCTCCACGGTGCGGGGCAGAGCCAAGAGCCTCCCTGACCTTCGGCTTTTCCTGGAGAAAGGACATACTCTTCTGCAGCGTTTCTTCAGTTACGCCGTGGGGCTCCTTCCTGCCCTTGGTCCTCCGCTTCTCAGACTCCTCTGGCTCCTCGTCTCCCACCCAGGGTGACTGCCAGCCTTTTGCCGGTTACTTGTTAGTGACTGTTAAAGAATTTGCCCTGGGAGTGGAGTCTCCTCTTTGGTTTCTAAGAACAAATGTCTGTCAGTCAAGCTGGAGCTGCATTACAGCTCAGCAGACGCATGAGGGAGTCAGGGTGGCTGAAGCCCTAAGGTGTCCTCTGACCTCTCACGCCCCTACATGGAGTCTCAGGCCTACCCTGGCAGGGCTGTGTGACCCGGAACGGCTCACCTGCTGGATTTGAGGGCCCATCTGTTCATCTTTTAGGCTTTTATTCCTATTATGTGCTCCATAATGGAATGAAAGAACCTCTTGATAAAGGTGAAAGAGGAGAATAAAAAAGCCGACTTAAAACTCAACATTCAAAAGCTAAGATCATGGCATCTGGTCCCATCACTTCATGGCAAATAGAAGGGGAAACTGTAGAAACAGTGGCAGACTATTTTCTTGGGCTCCAAAACCACTCTAGATGGTGACTGCAGCCATGAAATTAAAAGCCGCTTGCTCTTTGAAAGAAAAGCAATGAGCAACCTAGACAGTGTATTTAAAAGCAGAGACATCACTTTACCAACAAAGGTCTGTCTAGTTAAAGCTCTGGTTTTTCCAGTAGTCATGCATGGATGTGAGTTGGACCATAAAGAAAGCTGAGTTCCCAGGAATTGGTGCTTTCAAACTGTGTTGTTGGAGAAGACTCTTGAGAGTCCCTTGGACTGCAAGGAGATCCAACCAGTCCATCCTAAAGGAGATCAGTCCTGAGTCTTCATTGTAAGGACTGATGTTGAAGGTGAAACTCCAATACTTTGGCCACCTGATGCGAAGAGCTGACTCATTGGAAAAGACCCTGATGCTGGGAAAGATTGAGGGCAGGAGGAGAAGGGGACGACAGAGGATGAGATGGTTGGATGGCATCACCGACTCAATGGACATGAGTTTGAGCAAGCTCTGGGAGTTGGTGATGGACAGGGAGGCCTGGCGTGCTGCAGTCCGTGGGGTCACAAAGAGTCGGACACAACTGAGCGGCTGAACAGCATGTTTTGCATGCCAGGTGCAGAGACCGGAAAGTAAGAAGGTGTGTAAGGCAAGGCCACACATGCCACTCGTCGGGGACGGACAGTCCTGCCGTCCCTAACAAAGGTAGGCTCCCCACCACCAGCGCTCCCTCCCAACCCTGCACCCAGCCCCTGGCAGCCTGAAGCCAGCGTGGTTTGAGGGGACGTCGCACAGGGGCGGTGAGCCTCCGCTTACTCATCGCCCTCGTCGGCTGCTTTCCGTCTTGTGCTGCGCCTGCTCTGCCCCTTTTATTGCAGCGGAGTCCAAGCCCTGCCACCCATACGCCCACTCTGCGTCCTGGAGCCTGCGCCATCAGCCATCAGCCACCCTGCCCAGGTCAACGGCGTCTTTACGGTCAGGTTGACCAAGCTTCAGCCCTGACGGGGCCACGGCAGCCCCCACCCCTGTCTGTGCCGTTGGCCCCGTCTGTCCTCTGCTGTAGTTTCTGACTGGCATCCACTTTTCTTCCTAGCACTGCGAGTGAGCGCTGGGTGGCCAGTGGAGGCAGCAGGCTGCCTCGCTAGCTCTTGGGGAAGAAGGGCTTGTTCCCTCCGCTGGAAGTGCAGCCTTGGGGGAAGGGGCGTTCTAGGAGGACATGCGTGACACACAGTGAGCTGGCCAGCAGGGTTTCCGCCTGCCTCACTGACCTAGAACAGGCTGCTGAGGCGGGCCCACATCTGGGACTTGGGGGCGGAGCGGGCCGAGCGGCCTTCGGGCCAGTGGCGCCTGTCTGGTCCCTCGAGCCCCAGTCTCCGTGATGCTGTGTTGCCGTTGCCATCGTGCCGTCCTTCCCCGGCCTGGCCTCTGTCTGGCCACAGGCTGTGCCAGGTGTAGGAGGGTCCTGTCTGCTGCTCAGCTGCAGGGCGGGGCCTGGGTTCGTGCGCGGGATGTGAGGAGCTCGCTGGCCACTCTGGAAGGTGCTGTCACATGTGAGCATGCTCGACTTTTCCAGTAGAGTGGTGAAGTGCTCATAGAGGGAACTAACCGAGACACTCACTCAGATAATAGGTGCACATAGCCTTGCAAAGATTCCAGCGAGACTGAAAAGTGGTAAAAATATTCTGCACCTGGATGTCGTCTCCTGAATAAGTAAGGAAGCCACGGTCACACAGGTGGTGAGACTGGGGGCGGCGAGGGCAGGGCTGAGAGAGCCAGGGCATTCCTGCTGGAGGCCGGGCCGCTGGGGCATTGGAGGGGGAGTCAAGGCACCGGGGTGGCCCTTCCAGAGCTCCATCAGAGTGCAGCTGCTGCTCCCTCGAAGCCCTGATGTCTTGATGTCAGTGAGCGGCTGATGCAAGGGAGGGGCCATCAGTTAATTTCCTGTCCTTAAGTTTACACTTTGTCTCCTTGGGAGCTTTAGTGACCTTTTATTTTGCAAAGCATTCTTTAGCAGGGAATAATCCAGGACAGCTGAGTTATTCACAACAACTTCACCGCTAGCTTGTTAAGAATGAAGTAAAGTTTACCGATAAGGGCTCTTAAGAAGGCTGATATTCCAGAAGCCCCTGCAGGGTGACTAGCACTGGAGTTGGTGTGAATGAGTGATTCCGTGGTCCCTCCAGGAGGGTGCCTCCGTGGAGCCAAGGGCACAGTGCAGAGACTCGGCGGAGCTCTCGGTGTCTTGCCGTGTGCTTGCCCCTGGGCCTGCCTGGGGGGCCCACGGTGTGTTCTTGGGGGTTGGGTGGGGGAGACTGGGTTCCAGGGCGGGCGTGGGGTTGACTGTGCCCACCCCCCCGCAGGGTACCGGCTCTCTGATCAGTTTCACGACATCCTCATTCGGAAGTTCGACCGACAAGGCCGGGGGCAGATCGCCTTCGACGACTTCATCCAGGGCTGCATCGTGCTGCAGGTACCGCCATCGGAAGGCCCGGGGTGGCGGGCAGTGGGCGCCCGAGGCCCCGCGCTTGGGCAGGTGAAGCGAGTCAGACGCATAAGACTGGCTCTAGAAGCCCCAGAAGTGAGTGTGCTTTTTGGAGAAGTAACTCGTTCTGATAAAAGGAGGTGCAGATAGCGTGTCCCTCCTCCCCTGGAAACCCTGAGAGCCGTCCATTTGGAAGGGATCCAGCGGGAGGTTCACGTGAAGACCGGGTGGTGGTTTGTGTTGTGTTTCTTCCTGAGGATTGGAGAAGGTTCTGTCGTGAGGCTCGCTCCCCAGTGAGACTCAGGAGCAGTGCCTGGCGGGCTTTGATCGCAGTGCCCACTGCCTCGCAGGCCCCTTCGAGCTGGCTCCTCCTGTGGTCCCTCAGCTTCACCCAGGAGGAACCAGGTGCAGGCATGCCCTCCGAGGGTGGAGGCGGCCACACTTGACCCGCCTGGCTGTTCCCACACAGGCCCTGCTCCTGTCTCCAGGTGGGAGGCCAAGTTCCTTAGATTTCAGCTTTAGAAAATGCGGTGAATTGGTGTAAACCTTTACTTTATTGTGAAAAGTCTCAATAATAGTGAAGACAAGCCCTGTGCCCATTAGAGTCAGCCATTACCAACTCACAGCCAAGTCCATATAATACTCCACTCGCTCATAATTCTGACACGGTTCCATTTATGGGAAGCAAATGTGTTTTCCAGAAGTGTTTCAGCAGAACCCGGCCCTGAAAGACACCCTTGCCATTTACATCCAAACCATTTTGTTGTCAAATTTTGTTGTCTTCAGAATTTGCAGAGAAGATTCTAAAATAAGGCATAGAAATAATATAGAAATGGAGAAGGCAGTGGCAACTCACTCCAATACTCTTGCCTGGAAAATCCCAAGGGCAGAAGAGCCTGGTAGGCTGCAGTCCATGGGGTTGCGAAGAGTCAGACACGACAGAGTGACTTCACTTTCCCTTTTCACTTTCATACATTGGAAAAGGAAATGGCAACCCACTCCAGTGTTCTTGCCTGGAGAATCCCAGGGATGGCAGAGCCTGGTGGGCTGCCGTCTGTGGGATCGCACAGAGTCGGACGTGACTGAAGCGACTTAGCAGCAGCAGCAGAATCTGCAGAGAGGTGTGCAGGGCATGAGATTGTAACTTGGGGGGCATTCTCAGGGCTCTCCTTGTCACAGTGATAGTTGAATGACTGAGGTTTCTCTCCCTGACCTGCTGTCCTGATTTCCTTCCTGGGGAATCTGGGCCCGCCAGGCCCTGTGCTTCAGTGACTCGTTGGAATGCCAGGTGTCTCCCTCTCAGGGTCTGGTGAAGTGAGATTACAGGGCTGCCCTGGCGGCTCAGACAATAGAGAGCCTGCCTGCAGTGCTGGAGACCCAGGTCCGATCCCTGGGCTGGGGAGACCCCTGGAGGAAGGCATGGCAACCACGCAAGTATTCTTGCCTAGAGAATCCTGTGGACAGAGGAGACTGGCAGGCTACAGTCCACGGGGTCACAAGCGGTCAGATACGACTGAGCGACCAACACTTTTCACTTTTATGCTGTCAGAATACGTTAGCAATAGAGGTGATGTAGAAATTTCACCATGATCTGTGGGGTTGGGATTTTCGTTTGAGGTTGTGTCCCCTGAGTAACCAGCTGGTCCTTATGTCTGCATAAGCAAAGGTCGCCCTGTGTCACCCTAACCCCCTGGAGTAACAGGATCTGAGTCCCCACTGCCTGTGGACTGAGCACAGACCGTGGGCCGCCCACGGCCTGCCGCTGTCTGGGCCTGGTGTCCCTGCCCCCACCCCTGGAGAAGGAACCCAAACTGTGCACAGACACGGGGGTCAGAAAGGAAAGGCTCAGCTGCAGGCCCCCTGCAGAAAGTCTGCAGAAGCCCTCAGAGGTCGTCTTCCATCTGCCTCTTTGGAGAAAGAAAAAGCCTTATTGAAAGTTGTTTTTATGAAGCAGTGTGAAAAGTGGCAGAAATCTTCAAGCACAAAGAAAGGGAGACCGCACCGTGCCCTCCCAGCAGAGGGGACTGCTGCTGCGGTGTCTGGGCTCTGTCACACCAGGGTTGGCCACTCAGGAAGCTCCAGCTCACCCCCGCGTGGACCGCCACCTGTGTCAGCCTGTTGATTGTTGGCCATCGACCTGCCCAGCTCGGGGCAGAGAGGGCTGGAACTGGAGCCGGGAGTGGGAGGCTCGGCTCACAGGCCAGGCTGCAGCCTTGCTTGGCCCTGGGGCAGGTGGACAGGCGGCCGCCAGGGTCTCAATGAGCCTGGGCACTGTCCTCTCCAGTTTGGGCTCTTCCGAACCCGTGGTGGTTTCCAGCTTCTGTCATTCAGCGCAGCACTGACCTAGCTGCCCCAGTCTCTGCTGTCCAGTGGCTGGACTTGTGAACAAATGGGGAGCCCTAGGGGCTGGTCAGCCAGGAGTGGATGGGGAGGGTGGGCATCAAGACGAGGGCCTGGGCTGGCACAGGAGACCCAGCCCTTCTGGCTCTGCAGCCAGGCTTCCCCCGGGGGGGCCCAGTGGGGGCTGGTTTCCCTTTGTCCTGAGCAGCCTGTTGCCAGAACAGAGGTGAGCCTTCAGGGAGGGCCCCAGGAAAATGGTCTTGTGGTGGCAAAGGAGGCCCCGGGCACATCACCCGCTGTGGGGAAACCTTGTTCTGGGGCCAGAGGCCCTGCCAGGACCCGGAGCTGTGACCCACACACTGGGCAACCCCTTGTCGTCCACGGTCCTGCCCGATGCCCCATCTCCTGAGCAGACCGGCCTGCCCTGCGGGCGGTCAGGGACACCTGCCCTGCGTCCCTGCGCTGGGGGTGTGGGATGTGGAAACAGGGACCCTTCTGGAGTTGGGCTCCTGAATGTCTATTCACCAATACGTTGTGTTCCTTCTGTTGGTAAGTGTCAAGTCTAAATACCTGCCGTTTTTCCTCAGAGGTTGACAGATATATTCAGACGCTACGATACAGACCAGGACGGCTGGATCCAAGTGTCATATGAACAGTATCTGTCCATGGTCTTCAGCATCGTATGACCCTGCCTTTCTGCAAATACCAGCATGACTTACGGAAAAAAAGACTGAAAATGCCAAGTCTCTTACCTTCGATGGGACAAGCACCAGTGCAGTTGACACTACTCTTTCTTTAGGTTTTGTATAACTACTATCTGGGGACCCAACTGTATATATGTGGATAAGCTAGTTAACATTTCCCAGTTGTAACAATAGTTATATCTTTCCTCGGATACAGACGTTTGATATGAGGCTGTTTAATTGTGCCATGAGGTAACATATAACAATGTTTCAGGTATTCTGCTTGCAAAAAACTTATCATGTGCTTTTTCAGATAGCTCTAGTTCTGGAGTGGAAATACGTTATTAGCCAATAGGAACTTTAAATAATACTGGGCTTGCACAGAAGGCCACTCACGTGCCTTACTTTTTAAAGGGGGTTTACTGTATTCACTTGAACGTGCAGCGTAAGCAATAAAGCACACGTATCCTTGTGCCTGTCTGTCTCAGATGCACTCACCTGGAGCTCCGAGGGGTTCGGCAACCTGGGCTGTCCCCTGGCCCTGGTCATGGGAATCCCAAGATTTGTCCATCCTCTGTGACAGGAGTTGGTTTACATTTGGTAAAACTTAGGAAGTACAGATCCAAATTCGATTTGGAAAGGAGGGGTTTTTTTCACTTACTAATGGTGCACCTCTGCCCTCTGATGGGCTTGATCAGAGCTTGTCACGCGTGAAGGTGTGCAGGGAGTGCGCCAGCCCCCCGCCCTGCCCCCCTCACCCCCCCACCCCCCGTGTGTTTGGTGCCCAGCCGGCCCAGGCTCCCTGCGCTGCCCCCAGATGCGCCTCGGGCTCCTTCTATGCCCGCCCCCTTTAAACGCGCCTCCCTAAACCAGGACTCAGGGTGGGCCTCTGGGCGGGTGTCAGCGACCCATAAATGGATCTGGGGTGCCAGAAATGGGGGGTCCATTTTGGGGACCTGTGCTGGTGGGAGATCAGAGCCTTGGGGGGCTGTGGATTTTATCTGCAGTGTGATTACGAGGAATGTCATCAAGCACAGTACCTGGGGTTGAGATAAAGAATCTATGGGGCTCCAACTGGCCTTCTGAGCTCATGGACGAAGGTCCAAGGGGTTCTCTGAGGATTCCACGCCTTTACCCTTCATGGATCTCTGCACTTCGAAACACTTCTGAGGACACCAGCCCACAATCACAAGTTGTACTCCAGAGGTCGGTTCTCAAATTCCTGACCCTTGAGACCTGGACATCTAGGTGTGCAGCTGGACTCATCTTGTACCTGGTACCCACGGCCTCAGCCAAAACTGCCCCTAGTCTGTCTCCCTGTCTCCCAGTAGACGGAGGTGGAGACAGTGGGGCCCACTTCCCCTGAAGGTTCCCCTGTAGATGGAGGTGGAGACAGTGGGGCCCACTTCCCCTGGAGGTTCCCCAGTAGATGGCAGTGGAGACAGTGAGGCCCAGTTTCCCCGGAGGTTCCCCAGTAGACGGAGTGTAGGCACTGGGCCCACTTCCCCTGGAGGTTCCCCTGTAGATGGAGGTAGAGACAGTGGGGCCACTTCCCCTGAAGGTTCCCCTGTAGATGGAGGTGGAGATAGTGGGCCCACTTCCCCTGAAGGTTCTCCTGTAGATGGAGGTGGAGACAGTGGGCCCACTTCCCCTGAAGGTTCTCCTGTAGATGGAGGTGGAGACAGTGGG
>NW_024070204.1:102993-127956 GCF_014754425.2 Oryx dammah
GGTTCCCCAGTAGATGGAGGTGGAGACAGTGGGGCCACTTCCCCTGAGGGTCCCCAGGTGTGGATGTTTTGTCCCCAGTGGATGGAAGTGTGGACAGCATGGTCCCTCTCCCCTGGGAGGCGCCATGCTTGTTTACCCCGTGAGCTCTGGCCTGCAGAGACCGCACACTCAGAGCAAGGGCAGGCACCCTGCATTCGCACTTGGGGCCCCTGTGACGTGGGCCCCTCACGGTCTCATGTTGGCCTCTCTGTCCTCCCCGCCCCCACCCCTGCAGGACCTCAGGCCCTGGATTCCCTGCTGGACCCCAGGATCCGAGATCTCTGAAGCTGGTCTGGGGTGACAGCAATTCCCAGCTTCACTGAGGAACCTGCCCAGTGCAGAGCCTGACTTTAGTTTCTGGAGATCCCTGGGGCCTGTGCCCAGACAGAGCGGACACTGAGTTGCTTGCTCTCGGCTCAGGTCGGCCGCAGGCAGGAACCTGTGCGCATGTGATTGGGGGTGTCCCGATTCAGGGACGTGAGGGGGAGGGGAGCTGCAGAACTGCAAAGAGGTCTGATGTGATACAGATGTACTCAGGTGGCCAGTGCACAGTTGGTGCAGGTACACACGTGGGTGGTGCAGACACACTGGTGGGTGGTAGGGGTACACACGGGCAGTTCAGGTGCACACGTGCGGTGGTGGGTATATACTCTGCATGGACCCTCTCAGTGGACTCTCGGGTTTGTACCAGTGCACATACAGGTGGGGGTGTGTGGGCTGGGAGGGCGGCTGCCGCGGGAGAGGCAGGTGGGTTAAGGGCTGGGGGTCCCCAAGCCCTGCCCAGGCATGCACACAGGAAGATGAGGACCCCTTCCCTCCCGGGCCACACCCAACTGGTCTCAGCGCCAGTTGGCCACACGGGGGCGGTGCTGTGCCGCCTGGAGGGCCGCCTGACCCTGGGTCTCACCCAGACCCGAGCCCTGACCGCAGGCATGGAATTTCCAGAAGCAACGGAGAAACACGAGGGATCGGGTCACCGGTTGTGAGGATGGAAACAGCTCTGGGGCTTTTCCTTTGTCAGGATTCTCCACACTCAGGCCAGCCCGGAGTCCTTGAGAGTCAGTTTGGGGATGGGGCAGAGGAAGGGCTGCCGGGAAGCCGGCCCAGCCTCGGGGGGCTCAGGGTGGGGCCGTGCAGGGGGCCAGGCCATCTGATGCCTCGAGCCTGGTCACTCGGCCCCTGCCCCTGGCTGCCTGCTCTCACGCTCCTCCTCCACGGGCATCGTGAGCTGATGACCCAGCTCCCTATCTGTCTCCCAGGAACATGATGGATGTGCCCGAGACGCCACTGTTCTCATTGAGCTTCCAAGCCCAGTTCTCCACGAAGAGGATGGTCGCCCGGTCACCACCCCTGGGGCCGCGCATCACCACAGCCAGCTAGGGGAGCCACCTGCGCAGTCCAGGCGAGCCTGGTCAAAGGCGGAGTGGGCGGGGGCCCAGGGTGGGGGGTCGGGGGCTGCAGGCGGAGCTGATGTGAGGAGCAGTGTGCGGCATGGCAAGTGTGAGGGTGACTGTGAGCGTGGAAGTGTGCCAGGGCGCACATGAGGATGTCATCGGTGTCCAGGCTGCAGGCTCCAGGAAGCCAGCCTGTGTGAGAGGCTGAATGGACCTCTTGGGAAAATGGGTAAAGGCAGAGATTCTTACCTGTTATACGATGGTGAAAATATACGTAATGAAATTTTTACCATTTTAACCAGTTTTAAGTGCACAGCTAAAAGCAGAGACATTACTTTGCTGACTAAGGTCCGTCTAGTCAAGGCTATGGTTTTTCCAGTGGTCATGTATGGATGTGAGAGTTGGACTGTGAAGAAAGCTGAGCGCCAAAGAATTGATGCTTTTGAACTGTGGTGTTAGAGAAGACTCTTGAGAGTCCCTTGGACTGCAAGGAGATCCAACCAGTCCATTGTGAAGGAGATCAGCCCTTGGTGTTCTTTGGAAGGAATGATGCTGAAGCTGAAACTCCAGTACTTTGGCCACCTCATGCAAAGAGTTGACTCACTGGAAAAGACTCTGATGCTGGGAGGGATTGGGGGCAGGAGGAGAAGGGGACGACCGAGGATGAGATGGCTGGACGGCATCACCGACCCAATGGACATGAGTTTGGGTGGACTCCAGGAGATGATGTTGGACAGGGAGGCCTGGAGTGCTGCAGTTCATGGGGTCGCAAAGAGTCAGACACAACAGAGCGACTGGACTGGACTGGACTGGACTGGACTGAACTGGACAGGACTGGACTGGACTGGAGTGCACAGCTCACCGGTATGAAGTGCACTCAGTGTTGTGCAGCCTCACACCACCCTCCGTGTGACCCCTTGTCCTGTGAGGCTGGAGCGCCGTCCCCGTGAACACGGAGTCCCTGCCCCTGCCTGCCACCCCCTGTTCTCCAGGAGCCCGACCCCTCTGGGCCCCTGTGAGCAAGTCCTGCAGGGTCTGTCCTCCTGGGACTCATGCATGTCGCTGAGCACTGAGTCCTCAAAGCTCACCCATGCTGGAGCCTGTCTTAGACTCTCCTTCCTTTTTAAGACTGAAAAATCGCCTGTTGTATGAATGGACCACTGTGCGTTCATCCCTCATCTGTTGATGGACACTCAGGCTGCTTCTAGTTCTTGGCTGTCGTGAACATGCTGCTGTGAACCAGGGTGAACAGGTTCCTCCTCAACACCATGCTTTCACTTCTTTCAGTTATGTCCCCAGAGGTGGTGGATTATATGGTAGATATGTTTAATTTTTTGAGGGACTTCCATTCTGTTTCCACTTGACTGCACTATTTTGCATTCCCACGCACAGTGGCCAAGAGCTCCACTTTCTCCTTATCTTGCAACATTTATGTTTTGCCAACTTTTATATTTTGACTAGTTTTTGGTGTTAGTTCTAGAAGATCTTATAGGTCTTCACCAGTCAGTTCAGTTCAGTCGGTCAGTTGTGTCCAACTCTTTGTGACCACATGAACTGCAGCACGCCAGGCCTCCCTGTCCATCACCAACTCCCAGAGTTCACTCAGACTCATGTCCATTGAGTCAGTGATGCCATCCAGCCATCTCATCCTCTGTCATCCCCTTCTCCTCCTGCCCCCAATCCCTCCCAGCATCAGAGTCTTTTCCAGTGAGTCAACTCTTTGCATGAGGTGGCCAAAGTACTGGAGTTTCAGCTTCGGCATCAGTCCTTCCAAAGAACACCCAAGACTGACCTCCTTTAGAATGGACTGGTTGGATCTCCTTGCAGTTCAAGGGACTCTCAAGAGTCTTCTCCAACACCACAGTTCAAAAGCATCAATTCTTTGGCGCTCAGCTTTCTTCACAGTCCAACTCTCACATCCATACCTGACCACTAGAAAAACCATAGCCTTGACTAGATGGACCTTTGTTGGCAAGGTAATCTCTCTGCTTTTCAATATGCTATCTAGGTTGGTCATAACTTTCCTTCCAAGGAGTAAGTGTCTTTTAATTTCATGGCTGCAATCACCATCTGCAGTGATTTTGGAGCCCAGAAAAATAAAGTTTGACACTGTTTCCACTGTTTCCCCATCTATTTCCCATGAAGTCATGGGACCAGATGCCATGATCTTCGTTTTCTGAATGTTGAGCTTTAAGCCAACTTTTTCACTCTCCTCTTTCACTTTCATCAAGAGGCTCTTTAGTTCTTCACTTTCTGCCATAAGGTTGGTGTCATCTGCATATCTGAGGTTATTGATATTTCTCCCGGCAATCTTGATTCCAGCTTGTGCTTCTTCCAGCCCAGCGTTTCTTGTGATGTACTCTGCATATAAGTTAAATAAGCAGGGTGACAATATACAGCCTTGACGTGCTCCTTTTCCTATTTGGAACCAGTCTGTTGTTCCATGTCCAGTTCTAACTGTGGCTTCCTGATCTGCATATAGGTTTCTCAAGAGGCAAGTCAGGTGGTCTGGTATTCCCATCTCTTCCAGAATTTTCCACAGTTTAGGTCTTCATAAAACTGCTCAATTTCAGCTTCTTTGGCATTAGTGGTTGGGGCATCTACTTCGATTACCATAATGTCATTCATAAAGGAAATCAACCCTGAATATTCATTGGAATAGTCATTGGAAGGACTGATGCTGAAGCTCCAATACTTTGGCTACCTGACACAAAGAGCCAACTCATTGGCAAAGACCCTGATGCTGGGAAAGACTGAAGGCAGAAGGAGAAGGGGGTGACAGAGGATGAGATGATTGGATGGCATCACCAACTCGATGAACATGAGTTTAAGCAAACTTCCGGAGATAACGAAGGACTGGGAAGCTTGGTGTGCTGCAGTTCATGGGGTCACAAAGACTTGGACACAACTAAGCATCTTCTTCAAAGATGGAGAAGCTCTATACAGTTAGTAAAAACAAGACCGAGAGCTGACTGTGGCTCAGATCATTAACTCCTTATTGCGAAATTCAGACGTAAATTGAAGAAAATAGGGAAAACCACTAGACCATTCAGGTATGACCTAAATCAAATCCCTTATGACTATACAGTGAAAGTGACAAATTCAAGGGATTAGAGCTGACAGACAGAGTGCCTGAAGAACTGTGGACGGAGGTTCGTGACACTGTATAGGAAGCAGTGATGAAGACCATCCCCAAGAAAAAGCAACACAAAAAAGCAAAATGGCTGTCTGAGCAGGCCTTACAAACAGCTATGAAAAGAAGAGAAACTAAAGGCAAAGGAGAAAAGGAAAGATATACCCATTTGAATGTAGCGTTCCAAAGAATAGCAAGGAGAGATAAGAAAGCCTTCCTTAGTGATCAATGCAAAGAAATAGAGGAAAACAATAGAATGGCAAAGACTAGAGATCTCAAGAAAATTAGAGACACCAAGGGAACTTTTCATGCAAAGATGGGCACAATAAAGGACAGAAATGGTCTGGACCTAACAGAAGCAGAAGATATAAGAAGAGGTGGCAAGAATACACAGAAGAACTGTACAAAAAAGATCTTCATGACCCAGATGATCACGATGGTGTGATCACTTACCTAGAGCCAGACATCCTGGAATGTGAAGTCAAGTGAGCCTTGGGAGTCATCACTATGAACAAAGCTAGTGGAGGTGATGGAATTTCAGTTGAGCTATTTCAAATCCTCAAAAAGGATTATGCCATGAAAGTGCTGCACTCAATATGCCAGCAAATTTGGAAAACTCAGCAGTGGCCACAGGACTGGAAAAGGTCAGTTTTCACTCCAATCCCAAAGAAAGGCAATGCCAAAGAATGCTCAAACTACCACACAATTGCACTCATCTCACACGCTAGTAAAGTGATGCTCAAAATACTCCAAGCCAGGCTTCAGAAATACGTGAACCGTGAACTTCCAGATGTTCAAGCTGGTTTTAGAAAAGGCAGAGGAACCAGAGATCAAATTGCCAACATCTGCTGGATCATCGAAAAAGCAAGAGAGTTCCAGAAAAACATCTATTTCTGCTTTATTGACTAGGCCAAAGCCTTTGACTGTGTAGATCACAATAAACTGTGGAAAATTCTTCAAGAGATGGGACTACCAGACCACCTGACCTGCCTCCTGAGAAACCTGTATGCAGGTCAAGAAGCAACATTTAGAACTGGACAAGGAACAACAGACTGATTCCAAATAGGGTAAGGAGTACGTCAAGGCTGTATATTGTCACCCTGCTTATTTAACTTCTATGCAGAGTACATCATGAGAAACGCTGGGCTGGAAGAAGCACAAGCTGGAATCAAGATTGCCGGGAGAAATATCAATAACCTCAGATATGCAGATGACACCACCCTTATGGCAGAAAGTGAAGAGGAACTGAAGAGCCTCTTGATGAAAGTGAAAGAGGAGAGTGAAAAAGTTGGCTTAAAACTCAACATTCAGAAAACGAAGATCATGGCATCTGGTCCCATCACTGCATGGGAAATAGATGGGAAACAATGGAAACAATAACAGACTTTATTTTTCTGGGCTCCAAAATCACTGCAGATGGTGACTGCAGCCATGAAATTAAAAGACGCTTACTCTCTGGAAGAAAAGTTATGACCAACCTAGACAGCATATTCAAAAGCAGAGACATTACTTTGGCGTTACTACAACAAAGGTCCGTCTAGTCAAGGCTATGGTTTTTCCAGTAGTCATGTATGGATGTGAGAGTTGGACTATAAAGAAAGCTGAGCGCCAAAGAATTGATGCTTTTGAACTGTGGTGCTGGAGAAGACTCTTGAGGGTCCCTTGGACTACAAGGAGATCCAACCAGTCCATCCTAAAGGAGATCAGTCTTGGGTGTTCTTTGGAAGGACTGATGCTGACGCTGATACTCCAATACTTTGGCCACCTCATGGAAAGAACTGACTCATTGGAAAAGACTGTGATGCTGGGAAATATTGAAGGCAAAAGAAGAAGGGGATGACAGAGGATGAGATGGTTGGATGGCATCACCGACTCAATGGACATGAGTTTGAGTAAACTCTGGGAGTTGGTGATGGACAGAGAAGCCTGGCGTGCTGCAGTCCATGGGGTCGCAAAGAGTCGGACATGACTGAGCGACTGGACTGAACTGACCTGAAGCAACTGAACAATGTTTGACAGTAGCCATCCTAATAAGTGTGAGGTCGTATCTTATTCGTGGTTTTTATTTGCATTCTCTTAATGATCTGTGAAAAAGCCAACTTAAAACTCAATATTTAAAAAAGTAAGATCATGGCATCTGGTCCCATCTCTTCATGACAAATAGAAGGGGAAAAGGTGGGAGCAGTGACAGGTTTATTCCTCTTGGCTCTAAAATCGCTGTGGACGGTGACTGCAGGCATGAAATTAGAAGACGCTTGCTTCTTGGCAGGAAAGTTGTGACAAACCTAGACAGTGTATTAAAAAGCAAAGACATCACCCTTGTCAAGCATCCCTGACTATAGTGTGAGGGTTTATTTCTGGGCTGTTTTGTTGGTCTATACTTACCTTATAGATGAGAAAGTGAAGGCTCAGAGAGGACCCATAATTTGGCCAAGGTCATGCGGTAAGTGGTGCTTAGGCTGGGGTTTGGCGGGAGGATGCCCTGGCCCTGCTCTATTCATGCACAGGGGGCCCGTCAGACCCAGGCACTCTTCCCACCAGGCCCCACTCCAGCCCGGCTGTGCTGGGCCTCACCTGGTTCATATAGGTGCAGACTAGCTTCCAGCAATAAGGTCTCATTGAAATTGTCTTCCAGCAATGCACAGAAACAGAGAGGTAAACATCTGCCCCAAGAACCCAGAAAGGGCAAATTCCAGGGGAAAGCTGGCAGTCAGTGTCCCCAGAGCCTGGGGGGGCTCAGGGGGGCAGCGGCAGGGGGTGGCTGAGGGCTCCCTGAGCAGGAGCCACCCCCTGAGACAGCACCCACAGGTATGCACTGCCCAACAGGCCCAGCGCTCTGTCCGCCCCAGCAGTGCCTCCCTCCATGAGAAGCGCGGGACGGTTCTCTCGGCACCTGTAAGAGGGCAGAGCAAGGACCTGAGGAACAGCTCGGAACTCCTGACGTCCACAGTCTCGGAGGCGGCCGGAGACGTCGCATCAGTTAGAAAAGAACCACTTCTAGTCAAAGAAATGATACAGAATGGAAGTACAACATCTGGAAGGGAAAAGCTAGAAAACAGAGCGAACTGTGGGGGATAGAAATTCGAACAGAAAAGAGCCTTCTCCAGAGCTAAGGTGCGTTCGGGAGGACTGAAGGGGAGCGCGGGCGCAGACAGGAGCAGGGAACTCTGGGGAGCCGCCCTCAGCCCAACAGGACAGTTTCTGAGAAGCTCCCCCACGTTCCTGGAACTGGGAATCCTGCAGGAGCTCCGCAGCCCAGACGGAGAAGGGCCGGGTCCCCGGTGGACAGAGCCTGCAGCGGGGCCTGGGGGGGTCGGGGCGGGGGCTGAGGCGGCCTGACTCACGGAGCTGCGGAAGGCTGCTTCTCAGACACCAAAGGATGTGGGGGACAAGGCAGGTTCAAAGAAACCCAAGTGAGTCATCGTTCACGGGGAGCGGGTTGTGCAAGAAGGGAAGTAGCTGTAGGGAGCTGCCCGTCCCCCCCCCTCCCCCGCCCCGCCCCCTTCCCCACCCTCCCCCTCCCTCTTCCTTCCCCCTCCCCCTCCCTTCTGTCCCCACAGTGGCTGGTCCTGGGCTGTGAGGCTGTAGCAGGTTAGGGTTAGGGATGAAGTTAATAGATGAAAGTTCCTGCTGCCTGCCCCCACCCCAACAAAAAACCCAAAGGTCGGGAGTGAGGGAGGCAGGGATGGCCTCTGCCTGAAGCTGAAGGATACTCGGGACAGCATTCCAGTCAGAAGGGTCCGGAGCAAGAGGAGGGGAGGGCGGAGCCTGGGGGTCTTGGCTGCACCCTCTTCACAAGCAGGGCTCCTGGGGATCCTGAGCCCCCGCCAGGCCGGAGGGCACAGTCCCTCATCTGCTCTGTGCCCTCGAGCAGGAAGCCCTGCTTGGCCGTGCACCGAACACTGGACACACTCAGGGACACACATGGGACACACTCAGGCACACTCAGGGATGGCCCTCAGGCAGGGAGGGGGCACCGCGGCTCTCCGGGCCCCCCATCTCGCGGGGGGACAGAGACAGCGCAGCCCTGGATGGGGGCTGCTTGGGCAACACGCTGTCCCCCGGGGCCGGGGGGCCTGGCTCCTGTGCTGCGCACCTGCAGAGTGACTGCACACCCCTGTCCACCCCTGAGGAGGCCTTGGCTGTCTGGGAGTGGGGTGGTTGGAGCAGGCCACACAGCCGGGATGGCACTCAGGCTCACGTAGTGGTCACGTCACCCACCTCCCAGGATGGCAAGTCTGGGGCACGGACGCGGACACCCAGTGAGCAGCGAAGGCGCCTGGGGGTGGTCTCTTTCCCAAGCCTCTTCCCTGCCAGGTGGTGGCTACCCTCCCACCCTAGGAGGACAAATGATCCAGGCAAGAGGAGTCTGTCCCCGGCTGGTTGGACCTTCGTTGCCAGGGCAAGGAGGGCGGAGAGAGAGGGCAGACTCAGCAACCTGGAGCCTATTTGCAGTTGGGGTTCCTGAGTGCAGAGGGAGGGGAGGTTCTGAAGAGAACCCTGCCCGATTCGCAGCCCCAGAGGGGCACAGTGCGGGGGGCAGTGGGCAGGGTGGGCACGCTGCTCAGTCGCTCGGTTGTGTCCGACTCTGCGACCCCACGGACTGCAGCCTGCCAGGCTCCCCTATACATGGGATTCTCCAGGCGAGAACACTGGAGAGGTTGCCATTTCCTTCTCCACATGATGGTGAATAAAACAGGGCGCCCACAAACTGTCGTGTGTCTCCACGACCTGTGTGGACTGCGTCCCGCTGACCTCCTGAGAACACTGCCCGGGAGGCCTGGAGGCACCCTCGTGGTGGGAATGGCGTCCAGGGACTCTCCTAAAGGGGGTCACCCTGGGTCCTGGGACTTCAGAGGGGGCACCGGCCTGGGAGGGGTGCCCTGCTTGTGTCCAGTCCCAGTGACGCCCCCAGGTCTGCAGAGGCCGTGGGCTCTGGGGCAGGCACAGCCGATGGGCGGCTGGAGTGGCGGGGGGATGCGTGGACACTGGCTTCTCCTGTACTCGGCGTGGGGCGGCCCCGGGAAGAGGCAGCAAGAAGCACTGAGGTGTCTCACTTAGGCGGGCTTCCCAGGGGGCTGGTGGGTGCGTAGGAATGATGCCCGGGCAGCAAGCTCGAGGGGACACAGTGCATGCCGGGCTCTGTAAACAAAGCTCCGTGTCCTTCAGTCACCCACCCAGGGGTCTCCACCCTCCCTCCTGCTCTGAGGGCCCCCTACAGGCCTGGCCTTCACAGAGGGGACACTGTTACCCCTGCCATCCGAGATGTACCCTCCCAACGTCTTGCACGTGCTTACTCTTTCTTTTTAACAAAAAGGAAAAACAATGAAAGTAGTTCAAAAGTACTCCGTGCTTCTGCAAAATAATCAGAAATTGTGGACTTTTAACAAGGAAAAGAAACGACAGTTCGCCTGTGATCTGAGTTATGCACCCAGAGTCTTTCTGCGCATAATGCACTTTACAAAAATTGGATCAAGATACAGCAGCTGATTTTAACTACTTAAAAAATACAGCCACATAGCTGCATGTTATAAAATAGTGGTAATAAAAGCTGGCACTTTGAGTCCTTGTTCTGGAGTGGGGACTCTGCTTTTCCTCAGGTAGAAGTGAATAGACCTGGTGAGTTTGCCTATTAGACACTGGAGCAAAGACACATCTGTGTGATTTCAGGCAAGAATAAGCCCTGTGAAAGGCAGAGGAGATGGACAGCAGGGTTTGATCTGGGGTGGATGTTCTCTCTGAGGACAGAGGATCAGAGCGCCAGTCCTGCCAGTATCTGCAGAAGAGATTTCCTGGAGCAGGAGCAAGTGCCAAGGTCCTGAGGCCTGTGGTCTGTGAGGTCAGGATGGGACCAGGGCTCTGGGTGGGGGTGGGATCAGGGCTGGCTGCAGGCTTGCATGAAGACAGTGCGAGGCTCCCTGGGGATGGGGGAGGGTCCGGATTGCCGAGCAACACAAGGAGGCCACTGGGCCGAGGTCTCCGGGGACCCTTCAGACTTTGTGGAGAACCCAGGGTGTGAGGTGAGGCTCATGGATGTCTGGGAGCCTCTGGGCCAGATATGCAGCTCCAACCCAGTGAGGGAAAGCGGGCCTTCCAAAGTCTGGACATGTCCACCAAGATGGAGGGAGGGTAGGAGGGTCAGGGTGGAGGAGAGGGAAGGAGCGGGGGGTAAGATGGGGAGGGTCTGCTGGAGGCCTTAGCTCCTGTGAACCAGAAAAGTCCGGATCAAGACTTCCTCCTGGAAGGTGCGAGGTTAAAAGTACTATATTGATATTTTAAACTGTAAGACACTTTGGTTTTAGCAATAACCCCACTGAAGCAGGTAGAGCAGGATATGCTACGTTACACATTCTGATCCGGATGCCGGGACCCAGCGGCTAGGGGAGTTCGGACCCTGCACCTCCGCACCGCGGTTAGGTGCGCACCGGCCTCAGCTGGCGGGGCGGCAGGGGGCCGCGACTGGAGGCGAGGAATAGAGTCCGGGGCTCCCGCGGGGAGCGTGCGGGCCCCGAGGGGCACAGCGCAGCCTGCAGGCGACAGAGCGTCGAGTGTTCCACGAGGACGCGAGAGACGCAGGGCACGAGCCCACCGTGGCTCACTCGGACTCGGGGACCACGGGGAGAGAGGGGCGCGGGGCAGGACGCCCCGGGCGGGGATGCACGAGCCGACCCGGGGACCGGGACCGCGCGGGGTGCACGCGCGCGCCCCCTGCCGCCGCCCGGGCTCGGTCGTCTCGGGGCGGGGCGGCTCGCGTGCCGGGGTGGAGCTGTCCTTTCGCGGCCACAGCCGCCGCCTGGTCCCTGAGATGCGAGCGCCGGCAGCCGTGCCAACACAGCTCCCGGTCCCGGCGGACGCCTCCCGCGGGCGCTCCCGAGCCTCCGCGCCCCGCCGGCCGGGTAAGTGCCCCGGGCGCGCTCCGCCGCTCCGGCTCCGCGGTGGAGACCCGCGCGCAGAGCCGTCTCCCCAAGGGTCCCCCTCCGCTCACCCCATCCTCACGTCTCCAGGCCCGGGGGTCCAACCGGCAGCTCCTCACCTAAAAATAAAACAGGGACTTTCGAGGGACGCCGGTGCACTTCCATTGCTCGTGGTCACTCAGCTTCCCGACCTGGGTGCGTCAGACAGCCCCCTCCCCCGGCTTTGGGAGAGTTGGGCCAATTGCCCTTAGCTCTTGGCCCAGTTTCCCTAGGAAATGTTTCAGGCAGATGCTAGGGGTTGGGGGGAGACTTGGAACGGAACCCCTGAGCGCCCCCCCATGGCAGCTGGTGAGGGTGGGGGGCCCCAGAGCTGGGGGTGTGCAGCTCAGCCCCCTCCTTCCCGGCAGGGAGTACCAGCCTTGGTTCTCACACTCAAGAAGGCTGAAGGCATGTGTTCCAGGAATTCGCTGGGCTTCAGTTAGTGGCACCAAGAAAATTTTTCTCCCTAAAGTCTTATTTTGAGTGGTGGAAAATCCCCAGCTTGTGGGCACTTTGTGAAAGGCACTGGGCTGCCCACAGGGCAGGTGACCAGTCAGAGGTCAGAGGCCAGAGGCCTTGGGAGGTTAGCCCTGGGGTTCTTCTGTCTGTCTCCCGGCTGGTCTGAGGGGCTGGGGCCAGAGGCTGCCCCCTTGGAAGGGTCCAGCGGGTCTCCAGCTGTGCCCGCCCGGTGACTCACGTGGGGCCTGTGTGTGACCAGCCACAGGCTCTGACCCTTAAGGGGCCGGGTGCAGACGGGAGGCGTGAGAGCGCACCCTGGGCACTTGCCCTCTCGCTCCGGGTACCCGACAGTCGTGACTGGACCTCTCCTGGCCTGGTCAGCGGCTTGGCCCACCCGGGCCGTCTCCAGGGGCCTCTGGCGGAGGCGGGCTCCTGAGCCTGGCGGGTCTCCGCCCAGCGTCCGCCATCAGGGCCTCCAGCCTGACTTCTGCAGCCGCTTGGGCCCAAGCCCCGGCCCGGTGGTCTCAGGACCCACTCGTGGGCAGGTGAGCGGCCTTCTGTCCCCCCGGGGCGGGGGGGCGGTCTGTGCCGGCTCCAGCCGCCAGGGCCAGCAGACCACGCCTGTGGTCTGTGTGCCGGTGAGGACTTCGGGGTGGTCCTGGGCAGAGCTTGGACTTGGACCTTGGGCATTGTCCACTTCTTGATTTGGCCCCAGAGTGGGGCAGCCGCGTGGACAGGGGCACATACGCTGGGCAGGAGCTGTGGGCACCACTCTGTGGTGTGGGAGGCTCTTTTAGTTTTGTTTTTTGCTCCTGTGTATTTTATGAAGTGGACAACTATTATTTTTACCATGAAAGGGTCTTGGGAAAGCCCAGATTCCTCCGAGCAGCAGAGTCAGCTCAGAGCTCCGGGAGGCTGGCCCCACACTGCCCGGTGGTGCGTTTCTGGGGAGGATGGTTCAGGCCCGCCAGGGCTGCATCTGTTTGAGGAGAGTCTGCAAGTGGTCAGGAAAATGGAGCCCGCACTGAGGCACGACGAGGCTCTTCCAGGGAACAGCGGCATCCCGGGGTTCCTCTCCTACCCTGGACGGGGTGCCTGGCGTGTACTTGTTTGCTCTGGTGCTTTTTGCCGTAACGTGCGTTTTTAGGACCTAACCATCCTGGGGCTTTGTGGGCTGGCTGTGGACACGCTGGGGGAGGCCTGCACCGGGGAGCCTGGATCCATCTCAAGTCCTGCTGCTGGAGAGGGTTTGTACGGAGGGAAGTGAGGGGTCAGCACCACCCCCTCGATGTGTCCCCCCCGGCTCATCTTCCCTGTCACCCCCACCCCGCGCCACCCCGATCCAAGCCTTGGGCTCGGTTAGGGAATAGTGGCGCTGGGGAGGGGTCTCCTGGGGCCGGTGCAGGTCAGCCCCCCACCACTTTGGGTCCTGATGGGGCTCAGCGGGTCTCTGAGTGCCCGGCCCCTCTCGGGTGCGGGGGGGAATGTCCCTGGCCAGTGTCCCCTGAGGCTGGGCCGGTTCTGGGTGCGGCTCAGTCCTCTCCTGCCGGCATTGAGAGGCCTTGCAGTTCAGATGACATGACCTCGCCCTCTGGGTTCCAGGCCCCGAGGCTCTGACCTGGCTTCCCAGAGAAGGGCAGGCCTGGTAGCTGTGGCTCCGGGTGAGCTGAGAAGGCTGGACCCTTCCCAAGCATCTGCCCACCCATCCCTGCTCCGGCCTGTGGCCACCAGGCCTCACCCACCCGCCCCAGCCCGTCTCCAGAGCTCTCATTTCCTCAGACTCGTCACCCCGCAGCTTCAAAGCCAGCTGTTGCCCCCCAAGCCCTGCAGCTGCCCCCCTGCCCAGAAGCCGCCCCAGCACTGCCAGGGACACCGCAGCCCAGCCGCCCTGCCCCCGCCGGGAACACCCCACCGGCGCCGCCACCGCTCGGTCCTTCTCTGCCACTCCTGTTTTCCTGGCCACTCCAGACACTTTATTTCCATTTATATAGAAACTTGTGTTCTTTGTTTTCAGTGTGGTAACATTCAATTACATAAAATTGACCATTAAAGAATTTACAGTACCGTGGTATTTATTGAGTATATTGCCAAAGCTGTGCAACTACCACCTCTAATCCCAAAACATTTTCTTCATCCCAAATAGAAACGCCATACCCTTCTTTTTTCCTCTGGCCCCTGGCATTCACCGACTTTCTGGACGTTTCCTCTCCATGAAATCGGGGTGCATCCTCGGGGCCTGCCTTCCGTCCCGATGAGTCGCGTCTCCAAGCTCCATCCGTGTTGCAGGACGCCAGGCTTCACCCGTTCTTACGGCGAGTAGCAGGCCACAGTGTGTGTGGGCCGCGTGTCGCTTACCTGCTCATCGACTCGTGGGCATCTGGGTTGTTTCTGCTTTTTGGCTGTTGTGAATGGTGATGCTCTGAGCGTGTGCCTTCAGTCCTCTTGGGAGAGGCGTGGACTTGCTGGGTCGTATAGTGACCCTGTTGCCCTTTTTGAGGAAATTCTCAAACGCTCCCTACAGGAGCTGTGCCGTTTTCCATCCCCACCAGCAAGGCACTTGGGGCCCATTTTCCCTACATCCTCACCAACATTTGTCGTTTTCCTTTTAAAAAATACGACAGTCGTCGTGGCGGGTGTGGAGTGGTGTCTCATTGTGGGTTTGATCTGCATTTCCCTAGAGACTCGTGATGTTGACCACCTTTTTATGTACCTGTGGACCGTTTTATGCTTTTCGAGGGAGAAATATCTGTTCAGGTCCTTTGCCCATTTTTAATTAGGTTGTTTGTCTTTTTGTTGTCGAGTTTTAAGAGTTCTTTTTATAGCCTGGATACTAGACTTTATCAGGTATGTGATTTGTATTTAATATTCTCTGTGTGAGTGTCCCTTCACTTTCTTGATAGTGTCCTTTGAAGTCCACATTTTAAATCTTGATGAAGTTCAATTTATCTCATTTTTCTTTTCTTACTTATGCTTTTGGTGACACATCTAAGAATCCATTGCCAAATTTAAGGCTGAAAGAAACATAGCATTCTGTTTCCTTCAAGAGTTTTACAGTTTCAGCTCGCACCCTCAGGTCTCTAACTAACTGGCTGGCTTTTGTCAGTGGTCGGTGGATCCCCCGCCCCTCGGTGTGTGCGTGACCAGCTGTCCAGAATCTTTTGGTGAGGGGGCCCTTCTTCCCCATCGAAGGGCCTCGTTGTTGAAAATCCATAGCCCACGCATGTTTATTCTTATGCCACATCTCTCTTCAAAGCCTTTTAAACCCTTTTATTATGAAAGTTTTCAAACCTTCTACAAAAGTGGAGAGAGTTTTGTGACAAGCCCGATTCATTCATCCAGCAGTGTGAACCCCACCCAGCTCCCCAGATTACGTAGAAATAATCGCCAACATGTCATTTTTTCACAGGTGTTACGTATATGTAGCTCTTAAATGTGTAGACTTTAAAAATTAGCCTTTGATGGTTTTTTTTACTTAATTTTTTAAAATTGAGAGACTTTAGTTAATCAAAAGAAGTATCAGCAACACTGAAAAGAGAGCTCAAAAGGGTACTTAGGACTGAGGGAGGTGCCCAGAGGGCTCGTTTGGGTGTGGGGGTTCAGGCTCCAGGAGAGTAGGGGTGGTCGCCCCGCTTCCCAGCCCCCCGCACGGGTGGGCAGGAGCACACAGATGGTGGGATTCGTGGGAGCCGGAAGTCCCTGGTGGTGGCCGGTGTCCCGCAGCGCTCACTGCGGAGGAGAGGTGCTGGGAGGGCCCGGCCTGTGGAGCAGGCAGGTTGCCTGGCCCTCGGGGTCCCCGGGGACCATCCCCCGAGTCCCGTTGCTGCTGGGGCGCCGCCTCGACCCCCTCCTGGCCTCAGTGCTGTAGCTGCCGTGTTCGTCTGCGTAGGTCGGAAACCCCCCAGCACCCTGTTGTCGTTGTTTAAACAGTTAATATTTTTTAAAGATATGTAAATGGTGAGAAGGAGTCCCGCACTTTTGCCCGTGCAGTTACCACTTCCTGCGCTTTCTGCTTGTCTTTGTGGATCCACATTTCCATCTGGTATCACTTTCCTTTGGCCTGAAGACACTCTTTCACATTTCTTATAGTGTGGGTCAGCTGGCAATGGACGCTTTCGGCTTTTTCATGTCTGAAAAAGTCTTTATTTAGCCTTAATTTTGCGCAGTGATTTTCAGCGTCAAGAATTTTACTCTTGTTCCTTTTCCTTCGGTGCTTTAAGGGTGCGGCTCCTGTGTCCTCCGCGCCCATGCTTCTCGGGAGGCGTCCTGGCCACACTTACCTGTGCCCCTCTGTGCCCAACACTGTGGTCTCTGGCAGCTGCTAAGATCATCCTCTTTATTGCTGGTTATGAGCGAGTTGATTTTGATGTGCCTTGTATAGTCTCTTCCCTCTTTCTTACGCTTGGGATACACTGACCTCTTGAATCTGTAGGTTCGTGGTTCTCACTGTTTGGACAAATTTCTGCTCTTATTGCTTACTTCTGTCACCTCCTTTGCCCTCCTATTCTTTAGGGCCCCAGTTACACATATTAAGCCTCTTGAAATGTCTAAATATTTAATTTTTATTTCGATGCTGTTAGAAATGGTATGTTTTTTTCAGTATCTGTATTCAGTTGTTCATTGCTAGTGCATGGAAACACAGTTGACTCTTCTATATTGTCTTTTTCTCTGTGACCTCGCTGAACTCAGTTATTATGAGATTTGTCGTAGCCAAATTCTGTTACTTTCCCTGTGCACCGTCGTGTTGCCTGTGGACCCTGGGGGACAATGGCGAGGACACCTTTGCCTCAGTCACATCTCTGGGGCTGCGTTCAGTCTTTCCCTCCTAGGTGTGGCTGCACATCTTTCCGCAGATGCCTTTTATCAGGCTGAGCTTCCCTGGTGGCTCAGCTGGTAAAGAATCCATCTGCAGTGCAGGAGACCTGGGTATGGTGCCTGGGTCGGGAAGATCTCCTGGAGAAGGGAATGGCAACCCACTCCAGTCTTCTTGCCTGGAGAATTCCATGGACAGAGGAGCCTGGTGAGTTACACTTCATGGGGTCACAAAGAGTTGGACACACATGAGTGACTAACACTTTATCAGGTTAATTAAGTTCCTTCTATTCCTAGTTTAATGAGAGTTTTAAAAATTATTCTACATGGATTTGGCCTAATGCATTTTATATATGTTGAGGTGACCATATATATTTTTCTTTTGTTCATAAATAAAGTGAATTATACTCAATTTCTTGAATTCCTTGAGCAAACCTCACTTGTGATATGTTGTACTCTATATATTTCTGGTTCCTATTTGCTAACATTTAATTGAAGATTTTCGTGCCTGTGTTTGTGAGGGATAATTTTTGTCTATAGTTTACTCAAAACATCTTTGGTTTAGGTATCAGGGAATGCTGAACTTAAATAAGTTAGTTGTCAGTTTTAAATTTGATTTTTAGTTTTTTGCAGAGAATTGTATGGTTTCTTCCTTCAATTGGTAGAATTTACCAGTGACTCCATCTGGGCTTTTGCTTTTGTTTGTCGTAGGAGTAGATACAGGCTAAGCAGGTTATTTTTCTTGAGTGAGTTTGTTAGTTTATGTCCTTCAGGAAACTGGTCCATTTCATCTAAACTGTTGAATCTGTGGGGAGAGTGTTTGTCTTAGTCCCCTTAGTGAAAGTGTTATTGCTCACTGGTGTCTGACTCTGTGCGACCCCAGGGACCGTAGCCTGCCAGGCTCCTCTGTCCATGGAATTCTCCAGGCAAGAGGGGGTTGCCATTCCCTTCTCCAGGGGATCTTCCCAACCCAGGGACTGAATCGGGTTAAATGGGTTAGATTCTTTACCATCTGAGCCACCAGGGAAGCCCCTTAGTCTCCTTGGACTGCCGTAACAAAACACACAGGCTCGGGGGCTTGAACGACACCTCTGAAGAGTGAAGATTCATTTCTCACAGTTCCAGCGGCTGTGAAGTCTGAGATCAAGGTGCCTGCTGACCTGACTTCTGGTGAGGAGGGGCTTTTTAGCTCGCACGCAGTGAAGAGTGTTCTGCTCTCTCCCTCTCCTTGTGAGGCCAGCAGTTCTAGCAGGGCAGGGTTCTGCCTGGAAGACCCCATTTAGCCCTAATTGCCTCCTTGAAGGCCAGTCTCCAGGGCAGTCAGATGTGGGACCAGGGCTCTAGCGCGTGAGCTTGCAGGGCACACAGCCAAGTTCATGACCGTGTTCTCTTGCTTTTCTTCTGATGGCTGTGGGATCTGTAGTGATGTTCCTTTGTTACCAAAAGAGTGAGGTGGGCTGCTTGCTGCAAAATCTCTTACCAAAAGGTATGTGGGGTCTGGCTACTCGCTGCCCAAAAGCCAGTAAACAGGCCAGGTTTGTGGAAACTTTGCTTTATTTCAGATGCTGGCAGCTGGGACGGAGAGAGGATGGCAGACGTCTGTCCAAAGGCTGACTTCCACCCCCCTACTGGCAACCAAAAGGGCAAGAGCTTTTATAGGCAGAGTGGCGGGGCGGTGGGGGGGGGGTGGCTTCTACATGCAGAAACAGCACAGTCAGCTCTGACAGTTGTCTTCAAATCGGGCATCGGTGGTCTGACCAGCATCATCTTGGTGGTTTTAGGTGCAATTAATTTTCAGCTCCGGGCCAATTTCTCACCATTTCTTTGAGGCCAGTTCCTGGGTACAGTCTGGCCATCATGCAGTTTAAATTCTCCCTCTGGTGTTTCAGTGCCTATAAGACAGCTTACAGGATATGGCTCAGGATATTACATATAGCCTTTGAGAAAGAGCCAAAGGTCCTTGACTGTGCTTAATGACTGCATTGCTATTTAGTCTCTGTTTTCCTTTGTTTCTTCATTTCTCACTTCTCTGATTAAACTTGTTCTTTGACTAAAGTTTTCTGCAGACAAGAGACAGGCAGAGGAATTGGTGGGGGGCAAGGACCATAGGGTCCGGCTCCGTTTCACCTTCTTTTATTCATGATATTGGTACTTTGTCTCTTCTCTATTTTTTGATCAGCCTGGCAAGAGGTTTATCAATTTTGTTGGTCTTTTCAAAGAACCAGCTCTTGGCTTCGTTTATTTTTCTGTTTTTCTGTTTTAAGTCTCACTGAGGGACTTCTCTGGCAATCCAGTGGGCAGGACATTGCTTTCTGAATGCAGGGAGTGCAGGTTTGATCTGTGGTTGGGAAGCTAAGATCCCACATGCCTCCAGGTAAAAAAAAAAACCAAAACAAACAAACAGAAGAAACATAAGTTTTATTGATATTCCCTCTTTATTTTTTCCACCTTTCTGCTTGATTTGGATTTGCTTTCTTGTAGTTACTTAAAGTGGAAGCTTAGGTTACTTACTGGAACCTTTAGATTTTTCCTACTATAAACATTTAATGTTACCAGTGTCCATCAAAGTACTGCTCAGCTGTACCCCATAAAGTCCGATGTGTTGTATTTTCATTCAATTCAAAATACTTCTAAATTTCTTTGAGACTTTCTCTTTGACCTGTGGTTATTTGCTTACCAGATAGTTGCAAATTTTCCATGTATGTTTCTAGTTTAATTCCATTATTGTTAGAGAACATACTTTGTATGATTTTTATTCTTTTAAGTCTGTTAAAGATTGCTTTACATTTCAGAATATGGTCTGTCTTGAATGTTCCAACTACAAAGAGTATGGGCTCTGCTGTTGTTGGGTGAAGTGGTCTGTATATACTTCAATTAGTCTGTGTCTGTTGTTTGGATATCCCACAACTTTTGTGATTTTCTGTTTATTTGCTTCATGCAATTTGAAGCTCTGAGTGGGGTATTGTCATTGAGAAGGACACCCTGTTCATGCGCTGTGTCCCTTTCTGTGCTGGTGACTCTCCTTTGTCTGAAGTCAGCTCTGTCTGACACTCACTCAGCTACTCACACGGCTACTCCAGCTGGACTCTGGATCGGTGTATCTGTTTTGATCCATTTACTTTACCTACTTTTGCCAGTAGTCAAAGTGTGTTTCTTATGCTTAGAGTGGATTCCTGACATGTTTCCGGCATTTTCACATCACTTGCTGAACGTGGAGGAAAGGGTGGAAATCGTGAGTTTGAACCTGCTTCCTCTTCCAGGTTGGACACTTGAGGCCTGGCGGGGCTGCTGGCCCCCTCTCTGCGTCTGCTGGCCCGGAGCCTGACGCCGAGGGGTCGCTGGTCTACACGGTGTCCGTGAGGCTCAGCCCCACTGCACGGGAAACTGAGGTTCTGACGTGTGTCCTGAGGTAATGGGCAGGCTGCCCAGCCTCAGGCCACGGTCACGGGGCTGCTCCCTCAGCCAGTGGTCACGTCCACACTGCAGGTGGCGGCCACCAGGCGTGGTCAGCGGGCTCAGTGCTGCTCTGAGTTAGTGGCCAAAGCGGACGCCGGTGTGCTGGCGTCTAGAGAGATTTTACGTAGAAGAGGAAGCCTGTGTGCCCAGAAGTGCAGGCCTTGGTAGGGGGTAGGCTGCTGGGAGGGACACCCGGGCCACAGGCAGCAGGAGGGGCGCCTGCCCGGAGCCTGGCCCAGCACTTGGGCCTCTGTGCCTGCGGCCTTCTGTCCTGCTGGAGCAGCAGCTCCTGTTTTCAGTCGCTTCAGGGGGTCTACCTGCCAGGAGCTTTCCCAGCACAGGGCTGTCCTCTCAGGAGCGCGGTGACAGGACCGGGTCCTCGGGCCACCCTGGGGGCCCAGGAGCTGCCCGTGGAGAAGGGGCATGGCAGGAGCCAGCTGCCACACTCAGGGCCTGGGCCTGGGGGCCATGGTTCACACCCGGGGGCATCGTGCCCTCGCGTGCCTCGCTGTGGGGGGCACGCCCTGGCCACCGCCTCGGGGTTTGGGGCGATGTGCGGACACCGGCTCCGTTCACGTGACCGACTCGATGTTCCCTCTCTTTTAGGGCCCAAGACGATGATCCCACCGGGGGAGTGCCTGTATGCTGGGAGGAAACGCAGGAAGCCCGTTCAGAAACAGTAAAGTATCATGTCTTTGCTGACGGCTACTGATGGAGGGGAGGCCTTGGGTTTTCATTGGAAAAAGTGAATTTTAGGAAGAAAGCAAGTGAGGCAAGGGTTCTGTCAGGCCTTCCTGAGGGCCAGGCACCCTCAGGATACTGGGGTCTTGGCTGCGGGGTGCGGGGGCAGGACCCTAGGCCGCCTTCCCAGCCCTGATTGCAGCTGAGGTCCGACTGAGCGATAGCCCCTGCCTGCGTGAGACTGTTTCCGGCTGGATACTCCCCAGTGCTCCTGGGCTTCACCCCAAGAGAAAGGAGACCGGGGCTCGTGCTCCAGCCTCCAGCAGGCAGAGTTGAGGGTGCCCCCTGGCGCAACCCTGCCAGTCCTGTCTGTGGCTGCCCAGTGCAGCTCGGGGCCACCAGTGGGCTCCCTGCAGTCACGTCTATGTGGGTGCCCGGGTTTCTGTGACCCAGGCCATCCTCTGGCCCCTGGGGGCTGTAGGACCCGTGAGAGGTTGACAGGAATGGGGCCCCCTCCAGCCCCAAGGATGGGCTGCAAGACTGGTGAGGCTGGACTTTGGAAAGTGGCTGTCACCTGAGTCAGCTGCGTAGCTTCTGTGACGTTGGGGTGGGGCCCGGGGCAAGTGTGCAGCCTAGTCTGAGGGGGGTGGGGGGACCGCAGAGTTGTATACCCAGGGAGAGGCGGGGCAACGTCCTCCGCTCCTCTGCTCTGGTGAGAACACTTGTCTCCTTGGATAGGGAAAGAAAGGACCTGGAGACACAGCTGTGTGCCCTGGGATCTGGGGGCGGGGGTGTGTCCACCAGGACCCAGGGGCCGTGTCCACACCTGGGGGCTGAGAGCAGTGTTTCTCGGGGCAGCTCCCTGCCTCTGTGCTCAAGGGGCCGGCCGTGTCTGCACACCTGGCCGTGTGCCTGTGACATTGCTCCTCGAGGGTTCCTTGTCCAGCAGTTCAGGACGCACCGCGCGGTGTAGGCCCCAGCCTTCTGCCAGCACCTGCTCAGGCCGTCGCACGGGTGTCTGCTGTGACTTCGGGCCTCGTGTTGCGCTCTTGCCCATCTTTGCAGAGGCGGTGGCTCTGGCCGCGTGCTGGCCTTTCCTCGTGGGCCGAGCAGGCTCATTGAGCGTTCACGGTGGGAGTGGTGGACGCCTAGGCTTTGACTCAGAGCCCGCTCTGCAGCCCCTTCCTGGCCGCGTCTGTGTCACCCTCGTGGACTCGGGGATGTGAGTCAGTGATGCAGACAGAGGCGTGCGGCCTGCTGTGCTGTGAGCAGTGAGTTTCCTGCTGAGCTGGGGAGCTGGTGCCTCAGCCAGGATCAGTAGCCAGCAGCAAGCTATCAGCTTGCAAGCAGGTGAATCAAGGCCAGACACAACAGGCACATGTGTTCCTACAAGCGGCGCTGCTCAGGCCAGGAGTGTGGCGTTTGTGATTTCACAGGTGTCACCGTGCTGGCCGGCACTAGAGCTGAGTCCTGCCGGGCGCAGGGTGCTCTTCGGGCTTTGGGGAATGTGGGTGCTTTTCTCAGACTCGAGCCTGGCATACACGCTGTCTCCTTTTCTGTGACTGTCTGTGTTGACAGCTTTCGCTCACTTTTCTATCGGATTATGTTTTTGTGCTTCGTGATCTGTGAGAGCTTTTTGTACACTGAGAATACAGATTCTTGAACGTGTTTCACATACTTTCTGTCAGTTTTTATTTTACTTGTGGTATTCTTTGCCATGCAAAAAGCACTTAATTTTCATGTAGTTGAGTTTATTAATCTTTTCCTTTGTGGCTAATTTTATGTCACATTTAGAAAGGTCTTCCCTGCGTCAAGTTTATGAGGATTTTCCTAGAAGATCTTGAATATACGTTTAGAAGTTCTGAGCCCTTGGAGTCTTTCCTGGTGGAAGGTGTGTGTTCTGAATCTGTTTCTTCTTCCCTGTGGCTGCTGGTTGTTCCCCGGATCTCTGTTGGGTGAGCAGTGTTCTGCTCACCGATCTGTCATGGTGTTGGGTGTTTCGATCTGTGGTTCGGGGACAGTGAAGGACACCTGAGCACACTCACTCAGCTGTGCCTGTGGACATGGCCCTGCTGGCCTGTCTGGGCACCAGTGTCTGGGTTGCAGAGGCTGGGGAGGCTGCTGGGATGTGTACTGGGTGCCTGGACCAAAGCCCTTGGGCTCTCCTGGGAGTGTGAGCCCCACATGCCGGCTGCAGTCCCGCCCCCTCGCCAAGGCTGTGGGCTGTGGGTGGGCAAAAAAAGTCTGGAGCCTGCCGTCAGTGGACTGCAGGTGGAATCTACTAGAAGCCCAGGTAAGAACGTGCTCCCTGGAGGCCCAGGGTGGGCCCACACCAGAGCAAGCAAGGTGGGCCGCAGGGTCCCCGCCCCCCACCCCCCGCCACAAGGGGTGACCGGCCCCCGCCCCCTCTGTGGGGGGTGACCGTGTCCCCGCCCTGCCTGGGGGGGTGACCAGCCCCTGCTCCCCCGCCGTGGGGGGTGACCGTGTCCCCGCCCTGCCTGGGGGGTTGACCGGCCCCCGCCCCTCGCCGTGGGCGGTGACTGGCGGTGACGGTCCCATGCTCTGGGGGCGGCACCTTGCGCTCTGAGCTCAGAGCTGTGTGAGCGACGGGGCTCCCCCTCATCTCCGCTTCTGTCTTCGTATGACTGGCTATAACCAGAGCGCCCTGGGCTGAGAGCACTCACTGCACGTGGTCTGATCCGTGTGGGGACACGGGGCGGCTTGGGAAGGCCCTCCTGAAACTGAGGTTAGCGGCTCTGAGGCTCCTTGTGCCTGCCACTCCTCCTGCGGCCTCACAGGCCCCTTGCCTGCACCCCCGTCCTGCAGGCTGGTCTGCACTTCCTGGGACTTTCCACGCAGGGGACCTTCTCCGAGTGGGGGCTCCAGTCCCCTGTGGTGATGACGTAGCTTCCTCCGCAAATTGTGTGCCGTCGTGCGGATGAACCACGTGTGGTTACTCATCTCAGGTGACAGTTGGGGGGGGTCCCAGGTTGGGGTGTCTCCAGCGAAGCTGCTGTGAACGCTTCTGTTTGAGTCTTCAGGTGTGTGCCTTCATTTCTCTTGGGTGGGATTGTGGGTCCGTGTGCAGTCGAGAAGGGCTCAGCTTTCTGAGAATCCACCAGACAGATGGTTTTCTGAGCAGCTTTGCTGTCCACGCTGCTGGAGGTGGGGCGCGGGGCTCCTCTGCCTTCTCAGGGCGCCTGGGTGTCCGTGCTGGTCTCAGCCCCCCGACGGCCGTGGTGGAGGCGGAACGGCGCTCGTGGCCTTTCCTGTGCTTGTCTGCTGTCCACAGAGCTTCTCTGGTAAAGAGTTCGTCTGTCTTCTTATTGGGCTCTTTGTCTTCTTGTTGAATTGTGAAACTTCTTTACTATTCTGGATATAGGCTCTTGTGAATATTTTCAGCCAATCAATCTATGGCTCCCCTTTTAATTTTCTTAATGGTGACTTTCAAAAGTCATTTTAAATTCTTTGAGAAAGATCAATTTATCATTTTTTTATTTCACAGTATTTTTAGTGTGTGCCCTGAGAGTCCCAGGACTCCTTCCAGGGTCTCCAAGATTCTCTAATGTATTTTCTTGTAAAGTATTATGGTACATTTTAGACTTGGGCCTGCAGTCTGTTCTGGTCTCCTCTCTGGCACGGTGGGAGGTGAGGCTGATGTTTCCTTGTCTTCCTGGCATCTGGTTGACTGGCGCCATTTGTTGCAAGAGTTCCTTTTCCTGTCTGTTCTGGTCTACTCTCTGGCACGGTGTGAGGTGAGGCTGACGCTAGCTTGTTGCCTGGCATCCGGCTGACTGGCACCATTTGTTGGAAGGAGCTCCTTTTCCTGTTGAGTTGAGTTCCGTCATGTCTTTGACAAGTGAATGCACCAAAGGCACCTGGCTGTCTCTGGACCCTCTCTCCTGGACCCTCTCTCTCCTGGACCCTCTCTCCTGGACCTTCTCTCTCCTGGACCTTCTCTCCTGGACCTTCTCTCTCCTGGACCTTCTCTCTCCTGGACCTTCTCTCTCCTGGACCTTCTCTCTCCTGGACCTTCTCT
>NW_024070204.1:128056-135414 GCF_014754425.2 Oryx dammah
TCTCTCCTGGACCTTCTCTCTCCTGGACCTTCTCTCTCCTGGACCCTCTCTCCTGGACCCTCTCTTCTGCTCCACTGTTTCTTTTCCCATCTTTGTCTGAAACAAACCAAAATGGGACACTTAACTCCGAGAGGATTATGGTCAGTCAGGTGAGTCCTCCAACTCTGCCCTCTGACTGACGATCCCCCGCGTGCCCACGTCAAGCCTAGGCTGCTTGTCATTTCTGCAAAAAGCCCTGTTGAGATTTCCGTCGAGGCTCCATTGGGCCCACAGGTCAGTGTCGGGGTGCCACCATCTTAACAGTGCCCAGCCTTACTGGCTGTATTGCCATGGTTTGTGTCTCTTTGCTCAGCGCTGTTTAGGTGTCGGGGTATCTCCTATTGAACTTGTCCCGGGTATTTTAGGTCTCTGGGTCCCTCACCTCCTCCCGAGTTTCCACCCTGCAGAGTCAGGGCCTCCCACCGTGCCTCTGGGCCCAAACCCGAGGTCAGTTCGGAGGGGCGTTTCCCTCCAGTGGGCCCCTCACCCACCTGGTGGGGGCAAGGGTCTCTGCCCCGGCCTCTGGAACTGAAGCCTGGGGAGGCATGTTGGGCTGGGTTTCAGGGGCAGCCAGGTGCTTGGTTTGAGAAAGCTGGAAAGAACAGAGCCTTCCCAACCCCCGTATCTTCACTCTGGAGTGTCCCCCGGTGCCCCGCGGGGTGGGGGTGGGGACAGTCACTGCTCAGTTCATTCCAGGTGTGGCTGGGGGCATGCTGCCCACAGGTCTGCCCCAACGAGGTCTCTGCCCTCCTCTGGCCCCTGTACCTCCCCTCGGCGCTGCTCTGCTTTCTGGGGAGGCTTGAGTTCTCTCACTTCTGGGCGGGGCTCCCCTCTGGGTGGCAAGTCGAGGCTGCTCGTCTCTCCACACCTCCTGGCTCTGCATCTTGTTAGCAGGTGACCGATGCTGGTGTAAGCACCTCATTAAGGAAGGAGCAGGAAAAGAAACCGAAGAAAGTGGCAAGATAACCAGGGAATGGGAGAAAATGTCTGTGTCTGTTAAGGATCTAGTATCCCAAATAAATAAAGGTTTCCTGCAGCTCAAGAGCAAACAACCCAACTTAAAAATGGGCAGAAGGCTCAAGTAGACATTCCTCCAAAGAAATACAGAGACGGCCAACAAGCACGCGAGGAGATGCCCAACACTGTCGGCCATTCAGTTCGTTCATCCAGTCAGTCCAGTCGCTCAGGCGTGTCTGACTCTTTGTGACCCTGTGGACGGCTGCACACCCGGCCTCCCTGTCCATCACCAACTCCCAGAGCTTGTTCAAACTCATGTCCATTGAGTCGGTGATGCCATCCAACCATCTCATCCTCTGTCATCCCCTTCTCCTCCTGCCCTCAATCTTTCCCAGCATCAGGGTCTTTTCCAATGAGTTAGTTCTTCCCATCAGGTGGCCAAAGTATTGGAGTTTCAGCTTCAGCCTCAGTCCTTCCAATGAATATTCAGGACTGATTTCCTTTAGGATGGACTGGTTTGATCTCCTTGCAGTCCAAGGGACTCTTAAGTCTTCTCCAAGACCACAGTTCAAGTGCATTCGTTTGTTTGGTGCTCAGTTTTCTTTATGGTCCGACTCTCACATCCATACATGACTGCTGGAAAAACCATAGCCTTGACTAGACAGACCTTTGTTGGCAAAGTAATGTCTCTGCTTTTTAATATGCAGTGATTTTGGAGCCCCCAAAAATAAACTCAGCCACTGTTTGTATTGTTCCCCCATCTATTTGCCATGAAGTGATGGGACCAGATGCCATGATCTTCGTTTTCTGAATGTTGAGCTTTAAGCCAGCTTTTGCACTCTCCTCTTTCACTTTCATCAAGAGGCTTTTAGTTCCTCTTCACTTTCAGCTGTAAGGGTGGTGTCATCTGCGTATCTGAGGTTATTGATATTTCTTCCGGCAATCTTGATTCCAGCTTGTGCTTCATCCAGCCCAGCGTTTCCCATGATGTACTCTGCATATACGTTAAATAAGCAGGGTGACAATATACAGCCTTGACATACTCCTTTCCCAATTTGGAACCAATCTGTTTTTCCATGTCCGGTTCTAACTGTTGCTTCTTGACCCACATACAGGTTTCTTAGGAGGCAGGTAAGATGGTCTAATATTCCCGTCTCTCGATGAATTTCCCACAGTTTGTTGTGATACATACAATCAAAGGCTTTAGCGTAGTCCATGAAGCAGAAGTAGATGTTTTTCTGGAACTCTCTTGCCTATTCTATGATACAGCAGATGTTGGCGATTTGATCTCTGGTTCCTCTGCCTTTTCTAAATCCAGCTTGAACACCTGGAAGTTCTCGGTTCACGTACTGCTGAAGCCTGGCTTGGAGGATTTTGAACATGACCTTGCTAGCATGTGAAATCAGCACAATTGTGCGGGTAGTTTGAACATTCTTTAGTTTTGCCCTTCTTTGGGACTGGAATGAAACTGACCTTTTCCAGTCCTGTGGCCATCGCTGAGTTTTCCAAATTTGCTGGCATTTTGAGTGCAGCACTTTAACAGCATCATCTTTTAGGATTTGAAATAGCTCAGCGGGAATTCCATCACCTCCATTAGCTTTGCTCATGGTGATGCTTCCCAAGGCCCACTCGACTTCACGCTCCAGGATGTCTGGCTCCGGGTGAGAGATCACACTGTCACACCAACACAGATGGGAATGTCATTTTAAGGACAATAGCAAGTGTTGCGGAGGCTGTGAAGTACGGCTGGTGTGCAAGACAGTCTGGCAACTCCGCAAAAAGTTAGACATAGGGTTGCAGGGCCATGGAACATGACTCAGTCCTGAGAGGTAGTGAAGCTCCACACAGGCTGCCTGACGGAAGCAGCTTGACTGTGTGATGGTCAGTGAAGGGCGCCAGGGGTGAGAAGTCTGACTCCATTTACAGAAATGTCTGAGCGAGCAAATCCAGAAAGACAGACACAGGTTGTGGCCGCTGGGACCTGATAGATGAGAGAAGCCGCTTGGTAGGAGTGTTACTTGGGGGTGAAGTAATGTTTTGGAGCTTGATGGAGGTTGACAGCTCTGTGACTGTCCTAAATGCCAGCACACTTTCACTTTAAGGCAGCTTTACCTTACAGCTCCGTCAAGAGAAAGAAGTAGCCGAGGTGGAGCTTCTGCTCTTGTGTGGTTTTGTGTGGTCTTGGCCCCCACGACCCCATGGGGTGGGGGATGCCCGGGGGTTTCTGACCAAAAGGAATGTGTGGGACAGGTTTCCACATTTTTACAAGTGAGTGCATGGTGGAAAAGCAGGACCTTTTGGACCCAGGAGCCCGGAGCTCCTGAAGGCAGCCCCCGACGTGGGGAGCGCAGGCCCGGGGGAAGCGGCCCCTGCCCGACTGGCCTGGCCTCACTTTCTAGGAAGGAGGTTAAGGAGACGTTTCTGCGCGGAGGGGGCAGGGCTGGGGTGGGTAAAAGGGCCTGTGAGGGCAGCTGCAGCGGGCAGGACGTCTAGGTAGGACCGCACCCTTAGAGGGAGGGAGGTGGCGGGGCCCTGGCCTCCCCCTCCTGAGTGAAGGGGCAGGGAGCCACGGTGCCCAGGCTGCCTTGCTCACCTTGGCCTTATTAGCACCTTCTTGCCCTGCTGAGCAGGGGGACACGGGCCCTGAGGGGCCATGCAGGCCTAGAGGGCAAGGCCCAGCAAGGCCTAGAGGGCAAGGCCTCTGTGCCCAGCGTGGCCTCTGTGGCTGGCGTAGCTGATGTGCCCAGCGTAGCTGATGTGCCCGGCGTGGCCTCTGTGCCCCCCGAGAGAGCTGAACAGTGTGCCCAGGGCTGGTGCCCGCTGCTACCTTGGCGGGTGTGAGCACAGAGAGGCCACATGGCCCTCCTGCTGGCTCTTCCCCATCTCTGGGCCTCCCTCTAGAGCTGTGACCAGTGGCCGGCATGGTTGGTGTTGCCTGTATGGCTGATGTAGCTGCCATGGCCTCTGTGCCCAGCGTGGCCTCTGTGCCCAGCATAGCTGATATGCCTGGCATGGCCTCTGTGCCCGGCGTGGCCTCCTCTGTGCCCAGCGTGGCCTCTGTGCCCGGCGTGGCCTCCTCTGTGCCCGGCGTGGCCTCTGTGCCCGGCGTGGCCGCAGTCTAGCTTGTGTGTCTCTGGGAACCAGTGCCTTTTCATCCCGTGAGGCACGTGTTTGTCAGCAGCTGCCGTTTGAAGCTGAGTGCTCCTCCTGAGGTCACTGCCTGGGACGCTTTCCGCCTGGGAGTCGCAGCCTGATTGTGGTTTTCCCCTCACAGGAGGCCTGCCGTGGGCGCTGAGAAGTCAAACCCTTCCAAGCGGCACCGGGACCGCCTCAATGCTGAGCTGGACCACCTGGCCAGCCTGCTGCCACTGCCGCCCGATATCATCTCTAAGCTCGACAAGCTTTCCGTCCTGCGTCTCAGCGTCAGCTATCTCAGGGTGAAGAGCTTCTTCCAAGGTAGGACCCTCACCTCTGCTCCCCGGGCCTCACCTAGGCCCACCTGGCTTCCCTGGGATGGGCCTGTTTTCACTTCTTGTCTGGAGCCCTTTGGAGGCAGAGAGCAGCTCTCGTGGGAGGGCTGGGGCCGGCCTGCCCCATCTGGCTCGCCTGCCCAGCCCTGGGAGCACTGTGCTGCCCGAGGCAGCGCTCCTCAGCGCAGGGCAGCTGGTGTGCCCATCGGGCCCTGGCAGTGCACTGAGCACTCACTTGTGTCCGGTGCTGAGCTCTTGGGGAAGAAATGTGGTTGTCCCCAGCCTGCTTCAGCAGCCCGGACCGTGGCCATCAGCCCTCAGCCAAGTCCGAGCTTCTTACAAAGCTGGGCATTTATTCTATGTCTTCAGGCAGACAAGTGTTTACAGGGGGCATGTGTGGACACCGGTGGGTGGTGGATGGCAGCTGACTGCCCGTTCACGCTCTGCTTGAGGCTCTGGGAGCACAGCCTCCTGCAACTGAAACCATCCTCGGGCTGTGGTTAGGAGGGCTGGCCGCCGAGGCTGCAGCCCGGAGCCATGGGAGCTGGGCCTGTGCGGTGCTGGCTCCACCGCAGGGCTGCGGGTGTGCGTGCGTCTGACGTGCCTGAGGTGTGGCAGCCACTGTGCCTTGCTGGCTTTCTCGGCCTGGGCGGACATATTTCCTGAGGATTCAGGCTGCTTTCAACCCTGACGCCCCCAGGGACTCGCTCGCCATGCCCTCCAGCTGGGCCAGCGCCGACCAGCCTGGCACAGGGCCCACCCGGCCCTCCCTTTGTCTCTAGGAGCGAGAACCCCAGTCCTCCCACCGTGGCTGGCCCTGGGAGCCCCTCTGTGTGAGGGCCCTGATGGCTCTGGGTCCCACTCCTGGGGTCTTGCGGCCCCTCCCCTGTGTCCGGCTCTGCTCTGGGGCTGGACCCCTGCTAGGGGACTCTGCGTGGTGCTGACCTCGGTAAGCTGAGCTGTCCTTCGTGGAAAGGCACCTCTGTCCCTGGGGGAGGCCGAGTGCTCAGAGCTGTGTCTCCTGACCCGGGCTTGGTTCGGGGGGCGGGGAGGTCCTTGCTCCTTGTGACGCCCACCTGTGTCCACCCCACCCCCACCCGGCGCATGGGCTCATGGACATCATAGGGTGGGGACATAGGCAGAGTTTTGACAGCTCGGCCTGGCATTCACCCAGCACCAGCCCAGGTTCGTCCCCCAGTAAATCACCCAGACCCTCTGCCCCGCCATGGCTGGGGGCACAAGCTTAGGAGGCATTTTTGGAAAAGTAGGCTTGGAGGGCAGCAGAGAATGGTGGGTGCCATGGGGTCAGGAATTTGGGGGGTCACCAGGAGAACTGTGCAGGCTGGAGGGCTTCCAGGAGGAGGCGAGGGGAGCGGTGTGGTCTGCAGGCTGCATAGAGGCAGCCCCATCATGGAGGCGTCTAAGGGACCCCTGCTACCGCAGTCCTGCTCTGAGAAGGCCCCACTCTCCCCAGCTGTGGTCTGGGCCCCTCTCCCAGCAACTGGTGCCCTGCCCCGCTGGCCCCCACTCCCTGTGGTCAGCCCCGAGGCCCCCTCAGATTCCCAGGTCCACACTTCTTGCAACCACCAGGAGTCCTGCCTTCTCTTGCGTGTCCCACTGGCCCACTTGCAGAACTGGGCCTGAATTCTGTCTGAGTCCCTCCCATGCCCACAGTCTCCTGTCCCTCCTGAATACACGTGTATTTCCCGGGATCTCGGGTTATGGGTGCCCAGGACTGCGATGGACCCAGGGGAGTGGGGAAATTCGAGCATTATGAGGCGGGCGACCACTTTCCCAGCTCCTCTATTCCAAGCGGAAACGGAAAGCGACACCTCCACAGGCCCTTCACGTGACGTGTGTGCGTGCTACATCACTCCACTCGTGCCCAACTCTCCGTGACCCTTTAGACTGTTAGTCCACAAGGCTCCTCTGCCCGTGGGATTCTCCAGGCAAGAAGACTGGAGTGGGTTGCTGTGCCCTCCTCCAGGGGAGCTTCCAACCCAGGGATCGGCCCGCATCTCCTGTGGCTCCTGCATTGCAGACAGATTCCTTACCGCTGAGCCCCTGGGGAAGCTTTCCAGCGACACTACTTCTAAATTAAACATCAGTACCTCCAGCTGCTGCGACCTGCAGCGTGGGGCCCAGGGCACGTGGTTCCTGATCACTGTGGACTGCGTGGTTCCTGGGGGCTTCAGGAGACCAGGGGCTGTGGCACCCCTGTTTGGGGTCAGGCCTTCAGGCATCTCTCGGCCCCTCTTGAGTGCCTCCTGGGGAGGGCTCCATCCCCAGGGCCCTAGTGGGGGCACTGCGGACCTGGCCAAGACCCTGCTGGGGCTGACGCACAGACTCGCTAAAGCTTTTCTCTCCCGTCCAAGTACTAACCACGCCCAACCCTGCTCAGCTTCTGAGGTCAGAACAGATTGGCCGCGTTCAGGGTGGTATGGCTGTAGACAAGCCTTTGTCCCTGAGAGGCGGTTACAGAAGTTCTGTTTTACTATCCAGGCTTCCAAGTCTTACTGAAAATGCGTCGGGTCTTTAGGGAGGAAAAATGCAAATGTGTGAAACAGCAAAAGCAGTCATTCAGCATTCGTGTGGCCTTGGCGTGGCATCCAGGGCCCTCATCCTGGAGCCACAGGCCCTGCCAGTTCTCCAGCCCCATCTGTGCTCACAAAGGAGAGAGTTCCGTGAAGGGATGACGGGCCCTCTCCAAAGGCCTGGGGACGTTGGGGGCTCATGGGCCCATCTTCAGAAACTCTCAGACCCCGATTCCCAGTGCCTGGTCTCCATCCCCACTGTGGGGTATCCATTGTGGGGTCTCCATCTTCCATTGTGGGGCCTCCATCCCCCACCGCGGGGCCTCCATCCCCACCTCGGGGCCTCCATCCTCCACCG
>NW_024070204.1:135424-136772 GCF_014754425.2 Oryx dammah
CCACCGCGGGGCCTCCATCCCCACCTCGGGGCCTCCATCCTCCACCGTGGGGCCTCCATCCTCCATTGTGGGGCCTCCATCTTCCATTGTGGGGTCTCCATCCCCATTATGGGGTCTCCATCCCTGCTGTGAGATCTCTATCTCCATTGTGGCGCCTTCATTCCCTTTCTGGGGTCTCTACCCCCCTTCCAGGGGCCCCATCCCTGTCCCCAGGGTTCCCCATGTCCAGGGCTTCCTCAGTGACCCATGTGGACAGCTGGGCCAGGTTTGGGGCTGCCCAGGAGGGGCTTTCTGTTCGCCTTCCTCCCACAGAGGCTTCCCTCTGCCTTTGGACACTGATGGGGGACTGGTCACTCCCTCTCTGGTCACTTCTTCGGGTGCAGCTGTATCCAGCCAGGCCGGGGTTGGTGGCCTTGGAAAGACTTCAGTTCTGTTGTTTCCAGGAGTTTAGGCATCGGCCAGGTGTCTGCCTGAATGCCCGATCCCTCTAAACCAGGAGCGGAGTGCTCCTCCCACACTGAGCCCCATCCCTTTCGCCCCGAGGCAGGTCTGCAGAGCCCACACGCTGCCAGTGGGAGGCCCTGCTGGTCACAGCTGGGGGAGATAATGAGCTTGACTTCGGTATCACCCTGTTCTCCCAAGGATTCCCAAGTTTGTGATCTTCCTCAAGCTGTACATTTTAGGGGAAATTCTAAACATTTTCCTGAATTCATTCCCTCTGTATAGTTAGAAAAAAGGTGAGCTTAAAAATTGGATCTTAATCTCTGCTTCCTGATTCAGAAATGGATAATTTCATTAAAGCTTCCATAAAAAGTCACCTTTGGGAAGGACATGAACTGGAAAGTTCCAGCCTCCAAGAGTAATAATGGCCTGCAAATTTGCTTGCAGTGTTGTGTTTGTGTCAACTTTCATGAATTTTTAAAAGGTAGTGAGCTTATTTAATTACTTAACTTGGTTCTGCGTAGACTGAGGGCTGGTGCTTCTTAGTTATAAACCCTTTGCTTGAACCAAAGAGAGGGATTTTCCACTCTCGCAAGTTTCACCATTTGCAAGAAGGGAAACTGGGGGCTGATCACAGAAAAGGGAGGAGGGTGGGTGGAGAATGTGAAGGACCCCGAGGGGGCGCGAGCCGGGTTCTCTCCAGGACGTGTGGTCCCAGCCACCCAGGCGCCCCCTTCTCAGACCCAGCATTCAGCACTGAGGTATTGACCCAGGCAGGAGACTCACTGACCTGGGCTTCAAGGGCCTAGAATGCGGACCAGCATGCAGGTGACCGAGGACCCCGTCACCCGAGCCTGGCAGGTGCAAGGCCAAGGACCCCCAGTCACCCTAGCCTGGCCGGTGCAAG
>NW_024070204.1:136782-143634 GCF_014754425.2 Oryx dammah
GGACCCCCAGTCACCCTAGCCTGGCCGGTGCAAGACCAAGGACCCCCGTCACCCTAGCCTGGCTGGTGCAAGACCAAGGACCCCCAGTCACCCTAGCCTGGGAGGTGCAAGACCAAGGACCCCCGTCACCCTAGCCTGGCAGGTGCAAGACCAAGGACCCCAGTCACCCTAGCCTGGTCAATGGCAAGACCAAGGACCCCTGGTCACCCTAGCCTGGCCGATGGCATGACCTAGGACCCCCCGTCACCCTAGCCTGGCCGGTGGCATGACCTAGGACCCCCCGTCACCCTAGCCTGGCCAATGGCAAGACCAAGGACCCCTGGTCACCCTAGCCTGGCTGGTGGCATGCAGGCAGGACAGTGGGTGGGATGAACAGAGGGAAGGGCCACTCAGCAGACAGAACCAGGAGGGGAAAGCACAGGTTCGGCCTCCAGGGATGATCCAGAGATCCCTGAGCTGTGAGGACCCATCCCCCGCTCACTGTCCACCGGGCCCGGGCCTGGGGTCGGCCCACCCGCATGCTCTGTGCCGGATGGACCCTGGTCCTGGGCTCGCCCGAGCTGGGCGGGTCTGCTTCACCTCCTCTGGGGGGCAGCTCCACAGGCCCCGCGTCCTGAGCTATGTCCGAGACATGCAGGGTGCTCTGTTCCTCTGCGGGTCAGAGATGAAATTCTCCCCGAGACTTAGGGACCTGTGACCCAGGAGTGCAGCTCATGCGGCTGAGCTAAACTGTGAGGCTCTCAGCTTCCACTGACGAGTCATCCTCCCCTGATGAGCTCTGCTGGGAATGAGTGTCTGTGACCCTGCAGAGCATGTCCTGAGGCCTAGCCCCACTGTGTGGGGGCAGGGGCGGTGGGGGGGGGGAGGCGGGGCGCCGAGGGGGGCTTGGGGCGAGGTGGGTCCCATCCCTGAGAATGAGCACCCCTGTGGGCCCTCCCCACTGTGTTCTGCGAGCGAGGCGCTCCCGCCTCTGAGCGGCGAGGCATGTGAGGCCTGAGATGCTGAGAGCCGGGTCAGGACCTCCTGCCTTCACGGCGCTGCTCCGTGGATTCCTCCCCAGGGGATGTGGCTGCGGCTGTGGCTGCGTCTCTTCTCCAGCCCTTCTGCTGCAGGAGCCCCTTCCCGGCAGCATGGACAGCTTCTGGAGGACGGCCCCCGGGGCCTTTCCAGCAAAGGTACGCTGCTCTGGATCACATCAGGCTGTGTGCACACCTGTCTCTTACCCCAGGCGGGTCTCCTGCATAGCCATCATTCAGAAAGATCACCCCGGATCGTTTTATGCTGGTTTTTCTTCTCCCTTCGTCTCTTAGTTGCCTCTGGAGGCGGAGTCTAGCCCAGGGGAGGAGCAGGCTCCTGGTCCCTTCCTTCATCTGCTCACTCTCTCCTGGTTCCTGAGTTCCCCCAGGGCATGTGTCCCCCAGGAAACAGGAAAGAGCATTGCTTTTTCTCTCACTGCCGTGGGATGGACCAGGGGCAGTCTCAGACCTTCCCTGTCCCTTCTGGGTCAGTTAGGGTCTTTCAGTCACTGGTACTGGTGTGATCAGTCCACCCGAACGTTAAATCTCTGAAAGAATTTCAAGTGTGAGCCTTCTCACTGCCTAGTCTGAGGGTCTGGCAGGCAGGGCTGGGGCAGGGGGAGCCTGATGGTGAGCTTGGCTGCCTCTCCCTGAGGTCCTGCCTCACCAGAGCCATGGTTTCTGGCCTTTTCAGGTCAAAGCAGCAGCAGGAAGAAGAGGTGAGGTTGGGAGAAGTCTGCCTGGTGTTGCTGGGAGCTGGCACCCAGGCTGGTGGTCTTGGTGTTTTCCCAGCTTCTGAGGACCGCATCCCTGGGGTGTCTGTCTGTCTCAGTGGCTGACATGGGTCACTCTAGTCACCATCCTCTCTAGGCACCTCCTTGTGCTTCCTTCTTTAACACAAGTGTCAGACAGCTGCATGCCTACAGGCATCCTCCCGGGAGGAGCTGAGATACCCTCGGCCAGTGTTTGGATATTGTGGCCCCACCTGCTCCATAGGAAACGTACGTCTTTGACGGGCCTGGTTGACACATGGTGCTTCTTACTTGCAGCCCAAACACCTTTGGAGTTCTTGAATATAGAGAGACACCCGCCCCACAGGCCTCTGGGGCCACCATGAAACTCCTCTCGCTGGGCGCCAGCAGGGGCGGGGCCCCCAGCCCTCTCCTGGCGCATGTGGCGGGACCGATAGCGCCGCCCCCCAGGGACGTCCTCCTTCCAGCCTCGAACATCTCTCACCTCTGACATCCTCTCTGAAGCCTTGCCGAGGTCATCTGGGGCCAACAGTTGGCACATGTTGTCGTGGGGCCTTGGCCCAAATTCAGACTGAAAGTTTCACATTAACAGCGAGTTCTATGCAGGAAAACAAAACAGCGGCTGTGATCCTCGCCTCCCAGGATTTACAGTCCAGTGGGGAAGGCCTGCCACCAAGCACACAGACTCTCCCACTTCCAGAAGATACAATGTCGAGTAACTGTAGCCATCAGGCAGGTGACATGTGAATGCAAGACGAAGTATCTGAAACCTTTAAACGTGCATCGCTCAGTCAGCAGGAAATCAAGGAATACTCAGAGGGACTAAAACCTAAGTGCAGCTGAGAACTCAAAGAGAAACTTTTAAAACCCATTTTTAAAGGATGCACCTCCTTTAAAATGCAGAAGGAAGGCAAGGTTTGGGCTGCAAGGAGGGACAGAGAGGGTGTCAATCAGAGCAAACACTGATGTGTGAAACAGTAAGAATGGCACACGGAAAGGGCAAAAATGAGGGAATAAAGCCCTGGTCATGACAGCACACGGATCTAGAGAGGGCGGTCTCAGGTGAAGGCTGCAACGTTTGTAGTAATTAAATTTGGAGGTTGAGTAACTAATTCATAATAAAATTTTCAGGATAATCATCAAGACAACAGAAAGGGTTAACTTTCAAAATAATGGAGAGAAAAAAGTAGAACAAGAAAATGTAATTAATCAAAAGAAAAAGACAGGAAAGAAGAAAAAAGAAATGTGGAAGAGTGTAACAAATAGAAAGCGTGAAATTCCAAATGTGTCATCAGTTACAGTCAGTGTAAGTGGACTAAATAGGCCAACTAAGAGATAAGGGTTAGAGACAGGAAATAGAGGAAAACAACAGAATGGGAAAGACTAGAAATCTCTTCAAGAAAATTAGAGATACCAAGGGAACATTTCATGCGAAGATGGGCTCGATAAAGGACAGAAATGGTCTGGACCTAACAGAAGCAGAAGATATTAAGAAGAGGTGGCAAGAATACACAGAAGAACTGTACAAAAAAGATCTTCACGACCAAGATAATCACGATGGTGTGATCACTCACCTAGAGCCAGACATCCTGGAATGTGAAGTCAAGTGGGCCTTAGAAAGCATCACTATGAACAAAGCTAGTGGAGGTGATGGAATTCCAGTGGAGCTATTTCAAATCCTGAAAGATGATGCTGTGAAAGTGCTGCACTCAATATGCCAGCAAATTTGGAAAACTCAGCAGTGGCCACAGGACTGGAAAAGGTCAGTTTTCATTCCAATCCCAAAGAAAGGCAATGCCAAAGAATGCTCAAACTACTGCACACAATTGCACTCATCTCACATGCTAGTAAAGTAATGCTCAAAATTCTCTAAGCCAGGCTTCAGCAATATGTGAACTGTGAACTTCCAGATGTTCAAGCTGCTTTTAGGAAAGGTAGAGGAACCAGAGATCAAATTGCCAGCATCTGCTGGATCATCAAAAAAGCAAGAGAGTTCCAGAAAAACATCTATTTCTGCTTTATTGACTAGGCCAAAGCCTTTGACTGTGTAGATCACAATAAACTGTGGAAAATTCTTCAAGAGATGGGAATACCAGACAACCTGACCTGTATGCAAGTCAGGAAGCAACAGTTAGAACTGGACATGGAACAACAGACTGGTTTCAAATAGGAAAAGGAGTGCATCAAGGCTGTATATTGTCACCCTGCTTATTTAATTTCTATGCAGAGTACATCATGCCTAATGTCGGGCTGGATGAAGCACAAGCTGGAATCAATATTGCCAGGAGAAATATAAATAACCTCAGATATGCAGATGACACCACCCTTATGGCAGAAAGTGAAGAGGAACTAAAAAGCCTCTTGATGAAAGTGAAAGTGGAGAGTGAAAAAGTTGGCTTAAAGCTCAACATTCAGAAAACTAAGATCATGGCATCCGGTCCCATCACTTCATGGGAAATAAATGGGGAAACATTGGAAACAGTGTCAGACTTTACTTTTGGGGGCTCCAAAATCACTGCAGATGGTGACTGCAGCCATGAAATTAAAAGACGCTTACTCCTTGGAAGAAAAGTTATGACCAACCTAGATAGCATATTCAAAAGCAGAGGCATTACTTTTCCAACAAAGGTCCGTCTAGTCAAGGCTTTGGTTTTTCCAGTGGTCATGTATGGATGTGAGAGTTGGACTGTGAAGAAGGCTGAGCGCCAAAGAATTGATGCTTTTGAACTGTGGTATTGGAGAAGACTCTTGAGAGTCCCTTGGACTGCGAGGAGATCCAACCAGTCCATTCTGAAGGAGATCAGCCCTGGGTGTTCTTTGGAAGGACTGATGCTAAAGCTGAAACTCCGGTACTTTGGCCACCTCATGCGAAGAGTTGACTCATTGGAAAAGACTCTGATGCTGGGAGGGATTGAGGGCAGGAGGAAAAGGGGACGACCGAGGATGAGATGGCTGGATGGCATCACTGACTCGATGGACGTGAGTCTGAGTGAACTTCGGGAGATGGTGATGGACAGGGAGGCCTGGCGTGCTGCGATTCATGGGGTCACAGAGAGTCAGACGCGACTGAGCGACTGAGCTGAGCTGAACTGAGGAAATGAGGATTGTTAGAGAGAACATCTCTGTTTACAAAAGGCACAGAAAAGTTGAAAGTATAAGGATGGAAAAAGATACATTGGAAAAACACTAACTGAAATACATTTGGTAAAGCTATATTAATGTCAAAAAATTGATTTCAGGGTGAAAAATATTACTGGAGATCATGAGAGCCTATCATTTAAAAGTCATTAAGCATTTTATTTTATCAAGCAAAGAGAATAATTTTAAATTTGTGTGCTTTTAAAAACATCACCTCAAAAGTATGAAACCAATATTGACAGAACTATAAGGGAAAATACATGAATTCATCATCAGAGAGAAAGATTTTGGATAGTTCTCGGTACTTGATAGATCAGAGAAATAAAGATCAGTAACGAAGATTTAAGCAATGCCAGAAAGGGTTAGTCATGGACACACAGAACACTGTACTCTGGAACTTACACTCACATCTTTTCAAGCCCACTTGTAACTTGTAAAGATTCTGACAATGCGCATGCATGCTCAGTCACTCCGTCGTGTCCAGCTCTTTGCCACTGTATGGACTGCAGCCCACCAGGCTCCTCTGTCCATGGGAGTCTCCAGGCAAGAATACTGGAGTGGGTTGCCATGCCCTCCTCCAGGGGATCTTCCCCACCTCGGGATCAAACCTGGGTCTCCTGCATTGCAGGCAGATTCTTTACCCTCTGAGCCACCTGGGAAGCCCATATTGAAAATATATTGGTCAATAAAACAAGTCACAGTAAATTTCAAAAGACAAAATCATGAAGAATGCATGGTGAGCCCTCAAGCCAGTTAAGCTGGAAATCTGCAGAAAAGATGGCTTGAAAGCCTTACATTCAGAAATAAACACATTTGTGACAACATGGATCAAAGCAGAAAACAGCAGAACTGAGGGAATGTGTGCAAATCAGTGTGTGTGTGTGCTCCGTTGTGCTGGACTCTTGGTGACCTCGTGGGCTGAGCACCACCAGGCTCCTCTGTCCATCAAAGTGTGTGGCTGCAGCTACTGTAATTCTTGGAAATGAATCACCTTGAGGGTCTGATGTGAAAAAAGAAGGGCTGAGATTAACAAGCTAAGCATTCAGTGCTGCTAAAAAAAAGTGAAATAAATAAAAAACAGTCATAGGAAACAATAAAGCATAAGGTATTTGTGAAATAGAAAGGTAACTTGCAATAGAATTCCTTCAAAATGATAAAACAGTAAAGATCTGGTGAGATTGATCAAGGAAAAATAGCAAATAGTATTAGGAAGTAAAAGGAACATTATATAGCATATTATATATAAAGCATGATGATATATGCTACAGATATTTAAAAGATGGCTTGAAATTATTATGAACAAATTTATGCTAGTAGATTTGAAAATATAGTAAATGCTTAGAAATATAGCTTATTAAAATTGACTCAAGAAAAACTAAAACACCCAAATAGTCATATGGCTATTTGAATGAGTGGTTAAAATCTTCCCACAGAGAAAAATCTAGGCCCAGACAGTTTTAAAGCAATTTCTACTAAATGTCAAAGGAAAAATAAGTCCATCCTATACTGAGTCCATGGTACAGAATTGTAAGAGAGGTTCTGATGTGAACTCACGTTATGCACACAGACACACAGACAGACACACACACACACACACGTGTGCCTGCGCATGCATGCCCGTCTATGTGTGTTCGAGCTCTGCCTGCTGAAGGGGCCACTCCAGTACAGGGGACACAGCTGGCCTTCAGACCTCAGTTTCCAGACACAGTTCACCACTGAAAGGGACTCATGCCTTCCGGCCTCTGCCCAGAGCGGGAGCAGAGAAAGGACAAGATGAGCCTAGATCGTCCATGCTGGACAGCAGGGCTGAGTTCAGAGCATGAGGGGACATACCCCCGGGACCCCGGCCTCCTGAGGGGACATAGCCCGGGACCCAGGCCTCCTGAGGGGGCTCCCCGGGACCCAGGCCTCCTGAGGGGGCTCCCCCGGGACCCAGGCCTCCTGAG
>NW_024070204.1:143644-183486 GCF_014754425.2 Oryx dammah
CCTGAGGGGACATACCCCCAGACCCAGGCCTCCTGAGGGGGCTCCCCGGGACCCAGGCCCCCTGAGGGGGCTCCCCAGGACCCAGGCCTCCTGAGGGGGCTCCCCCGGGACCCGGGCCTCCTGAGGGGACATACCCCCAGACCCAGGCCTTCTGAGGGGCACCCGGGCCTCCTGAGGGGGCTCCCCTGGCCACGTTGGGACAGTCTTAGCATTAAGATGAACGAGGGTGGTGACAGATGATGATCCAGCAAATGAGATGGGTTTCTCTAAATCCGCATGGATATAAGTAAATGAACAACGAAACAGACACCACGATTCCTGACCAAACTGCCAGGAGAGAGCACTCTAGACGGGTCACTTTTGAGTGGAGGTGAATTATAAGATGCCCAGTTGATAAGCAGTGTAGGGATAATTCAGGCTGGAAATGTCAGTGGATGCTAAAATTGGTGAAAGTGAGAAATGGAATTTTGAATCTTGAAAAACAAAGTATTAATTAGCTACAAAGAGGGAAGCCCTCCAGTGGGGAAAGCCGGCACACACTGTCCCCGTGACCAGACGTGGCCTCACCAGTCCCGGAAGAAACCGACCCCGTGTGCCAGGCCGCAGGGTGTGTGAGGACACTTCTTAGTTTTGTGATGTTCCCGCCAGACATGCTGAGGACTCAGCAACAAACTGGACCTCAGGGCAGCCTGCAGAGCAGCTTGTCCCCTCTTGAGTCGAGAAGGACCAGGGGCACCTGGATGGAGAGTAGCCCGTGCCTGGCTGAGAGGGTGCTCTGGGCAGTCGGTGAAGTCCCAGGGTGGAGGGGGTATCTCTGGGCAGAGGACACTGGGTGTCGTTCTTACAACATTTCTGCAAGCTTGATATTGTCTCAAAACACAAACAAAAAGAAGGAATAGAGAAAACTGTGGACCTGGGAGATTGCTGAGGGTATGAGTCAAGGGGAGAAGCTGGAGGAGGAGCAGCAGAGAGGGTGGGGTTGGGGGCGGGCAGGAGCTGATGTTCCTAGAGCTCGGCTAAATTTTTAGGGGAAGGAACCAGTCCTTTTGCAAGGGGAGAGTGTGCTCTGAGCAGCAGGGTTTCTTGCAGCCATGTTACCACCAGCGGTTCCACAGGCTGAGCCACGGGCCCCTGAGGGGACAAGTGCTGGGAGGGAGTGGAGGGGGCTTCTGGGGGCATCCAGCCCAGCTCGCCTGCAGCCGCTTCATGACCAGGCGCTGGGGTCTCCCTTCTCCAAGCGTTTGCTCAGAGCCACCTCTGGAGGCCTCCTCCAGCCACACTGGGACCTTCCGTGCTGGGCTGTGTCCCCGGATGGGGGTGGAGACTGACCCAGCCATGGAAGGCCCCAAGCACCAGGGCAGAGACCTCCCCACACCCCCTGCCCAGTCAGCCCTGCCTGTGGGTGGTGAGTCGGGCAGGACTCTGGTGGAAATGACCCCTGGAGTCACTGGTGATGACGGATGGGCTCCAGGTTGGGCGACGCGCAAGTTCTGTGCTTGGAGGCTTCTTTGTAACTTCATTTACAAATTCATCCAGTGCACACCCATCAGGCACTGTGACCGCCAGGCCGGCCGCTGCTCCAGATCCAGCCTGTCCTTGGCTGGAGCTGCCCTGAGGACAGTCTGCCCCTTCCAGCCCCTTCGACCTGGAGTCCCTGACTTGGTGTCATTGTAGATGAGCAGGCGCTGGAGGAGGAGCAGCGGGGAGGGTGGGGCGGGGGCGGGCAGGAGCTGGTGCTCCTGGAGCTCGCCTCGAGCTTTCCGGGGAAGGGGCCAGTCCTTGTGCTCTGAGCGTCCTCGCCGGCCTGCCTGTGAGTCGCAGCGGTGGCACCTCCGCTGCCTCCTGCGGGCTCTCTGACTGTGGTGAAGGGCTCTCTAGTGGTGGCCTTGGCCTGCGACGGCTCGTGGTGGGGCTTGGGTCCCCAGCCAGAGAGAGGCCAAGTCGTGTCAGACCAGTGGTCAGTGACCAGGCCTCTGGCCCTTCAGCTTTGCAGAAAAGAATTCCCGCAAAGATGGGAGGTAGTGAAGCAAGTGTTTATTAGGAGGAGCAAGAGTACAATGTATGTGGACGACACAGGGGTGGACTCAGAGAGAGTCTCTAGAGTTGTGTCCTCGTGGCAGTTTGAATTACTTTTATGGGCATTTCTTCTGGGCTTCCTGTGGCCAATCATCTTGATTTCCCTGGTTTACAGCCCACATTTGATGTATCTCAAGATCCTCCCATGTGTTTGCGTGCGTCCCTTAGCCAAGATGGATTTTACAAGGGATATGGGTAGAGAACATCCCTTGACATAACTCCCCCTTTGACCTCCAAGGAGCCTTTACATGCATATGTGGTTGGGGAGGTCTCCTGACTTCTCGAATGAGATATATGTGGTCTGGGCAGGGCCCAGCCTCCTGTCTTAATTGTCCTGCTACCCTCATTTTGGAGTCTCAGCCCACAGGGAATGGCTCTCCAATGGCTTTACCCTGCTGGGTGGTATCTCCTCCTTCCTCAGTGGTGGGCGGGTTTGTTTGCCCCACAGCTTGTGGGGTCTTGGTTCCCCGACTAGGGATGGGACCCTCGTCCCCCACACTGAAAGGTGGGCTCTTAACCCCTGGACCATGAGGCAAGTCCCCCTGCCCTGCTTATCTTGATAGCATGCAGTTACTCATGGAATAAGTACCTGACTTCATAGCACTGTCTTTTTTCTTTTTGGTTTTGTCTGCTTTTCCGAAATGTTTCTTGAGCCCTGGGCTTGCCACTGTACACTTCCCTTCAGATTGTTGAAACTTAGTGAGAAACCCGAACGGTTGACCTCTTCTACCACGAAGAGCGTGTGGAACCAAAACGCGTGTGAATAAAATCCCCTTTTCTTTTTCTTCCCAAAGAGCTACTTTTGGTTGTCTTTTTTTCCTTTTTCTCTTTAAATTTATGGATTTAGTTTAATTGGAGGATAATTACTCTACAATATTGTGATGTTTTTGTCACGTGCTAAGTCGCGCAGTCGTGTCTGAGTCTTTGTGACCTAGGGACTGTAGCCCACCAGGCTCCTCTGTCCATGGGGTTTTCCAGGCAAGAATACTGGAGTGGCCCTCCTCCGCAGGATCTTCCCAACCCAGGGATCAAGCCCGTATCCCCAGCATCTCCTGCACTGCAGGCAGGCTCCTTACCTGGGAAGCCGCACATCACCATGAATCAGTCATAAGCATACGTGTGTCCCCTCCATCCTGAGCCACCCCCACCCTTCCAGGTTGTCCCAGAGCACTGGCTTTGGGTGCCCTGTTTCAAGCATCAAACTCAAACCGGTCACCTACTTTACATATGGTAATATACATGTTTCAATGCTATTCTCTCGAATCATCCCCCTCTCCTGCTTCCACTGAGCCCAAAAGTCTGCTCTTTATGTTTGGGTCTCCTTTGCTGCCCTGCACGTAGAATCACTGGTACCATCTTTCTAGATTCCACATACATGCATTAATATATGGTATTTGTCTTTTCCTTTCTGACTGACTTCACTCTGTTTAATAGGCTCTAGATTCGTCCACCTCATTAGAACTGTCTCAAATGCATTCCTTTTTATAGCTGAGTAATATTCCATTGTGTGTGTGAACGACAGCTTCCTTATCCATTCGTCTGTGGATGGACATCTAGGTTGCTTCCATGACCTGGCTATCGTAAACAGTGCTTCCGTGAACATTGGGGTACCTGTGTCTTTTTCAATTCTGGTTTCCTCGGGGTATGACCAGTAGTGGGACTGCTGAATCGTGTGGTGGTTTTATTCCCGGTTTTTTAAGGACTCTCCAGACTGTTCTCTATGGTGACTGTATCAGTTTGCATTCCCACCAACAGTGTAGGATGGTTCCCTTTTCTCCAGCATTTGCTATTTGTGAACTTTTTGATGATGGCCGTTCTGACCGGTGTGAGATGAAACCTCGTTGCAGGTTTGATCTGCGCGTCTCTAATAATGAGCGATGCTGAGCGTCTTCTCATGTTTGTTAGCCACCTGCACGTCTCTTTGGAGAAGTGTCTCTTCATGGCTTCTGCCCATTGTTTGATTGGGTTGCTCATTTTTCTGGCATTGAGCTGCATGAGCTGCTTGTACATTTTGGAGATTAACCCTTTGTCAGTTGCTTCATTTGCTGTTCTTCTGAGGGCTGCCTTTTCACCTTGCTTATAGTTTCCTTTGTTGTGCAAAAGCTATATTTGAGGAGATAACAGTCGAGGAGATAATAGTTGAGAACTTCCCTAAAATGCTTGTGTCTCGCACTGCAGCATGGGGATTAAGGAGAGAGCACAGTTCCTCTGCAGGACTTGAGGCCCTGAGCTCCTGCCCGCTGGACCCCAGAAAGCCAGTGAAGAGGGGTGGGCTGGGCGCCTGTGGAGGCAGGGGCTCTGCTTTCCTGGTGCCAGATTGAGCACCAGGAGCCAGATTGAGCTGTGAAACCTCTGGGGCTTCCCTGGTCATTGTGGAAAACAGGGACATTCTTTCTGTAGAAAACCCACAAGCTGATGCGGTCTGCGTCCTGGGGTGGACTCTTGTTTTCTAAACATAGGCACGTCTATTCACATGCCTGATGTTTCTTCTCACCTAACTAAGCTTGGGGCTCTGAACGCAGTTTGAGTGCCTCCTCCGCACCTGCCTAACTGTGGGGCTCAAAAGGACACGCACCCATGCCCCGATCCCCTCCCTCGGGGCTAAGGTGAGAGCTGGTCCAGCCCCGGCCACATATGCCCACGTGCTCTCGGTCACCTTTCCTGGGCTGGGCGGGCAGACTCTGGCACGACAGCACAGAGCCCCGTGAGCACGTCTGTTCTCGGCAGCACAGGTGCAGGAAACCGCAGCCCCTCTGTGGACCCCTCTGCTGGCGAGTCGCAGGACGGCACTTGCTACCAGCCTGTGTGATTCCCGTTCATCCTTCAACGGCAAGACAAGGAGTTTTTCAGTTCTTGAAAAGCGAGGCGTGGGCGAGAGTTTGAATGCCTGAAAACTGAGGTGCTCCATGAATTTGATGCCAGAGTTGCGGCGGGGTCTGCAGGCGTGCTGGGGTGGGAGCTCGGGTCAGAGTGGGGCCCCGCATTCTCCATCTGCCCCCCAGGCCTGGCCACTGGTTCCCCCGGCAGGTGTGCTGCACTGCCCGGGACCCACACGTGCCCTTGGACTCGTGGGGCCTCTGGACCCCTGAGCGGTGTCCCCAGGGTCACCCAGAGGGGCTGGTGGTGGGGGCAGGGGTGAACGAAGCCAGTTAACCTCCCAATCTCTCAGGAAGGTTGGTTCTCCAGGTCCTGGGCCCCTGTCTCAAGGAGGGCATGCGGTCCCTGCAGGAAGTTGCAGGGTGCCCACCGGAGGGGCGAGTTTGCCTGCTTCCTGGGCCTGGTCTCAGCTGCTGACAGGGAATGGCCAAGAGCCGCCACCACGGACGTGGCTGCGGCCACTCCCGTCTCAGCTCTCCTGCTGTGACAGACACACAGACATCACCATTCAGTCCTGGAGGCCGGAGTTCCGAGCTCAGAGCACCCTGTGGCTGGGCTCTGGTGAGGACTGAATTCTGAATTGTCCTCACCTGGGAAGGGGTGAGGTGCCCCTGGGGTCTGTTAAAGGACACTCATCCTGCTCGTGGGGCTCCGCTCGTGGCCCAGAGCCCCTCCCAACACCGTGACCTCAGGGGACAGGAATGTGGGCACACGGGCGACCGTGTGGAGGCCTGTGCCGAGTTGGTGGCAGCAAGACACGGAACATGAGGGTGCCGCTGCCGAGGCCCCTCTCGAAGCCCCTCAAGTGAGTGGCGTGTTGGACCCCCAGCAGCCCACCCCCATCTCAGGGGGCGCCAAGGCCCCCGGACAGCTGCTCTGAGCCTGTGCTCCTCTGCCGAGCAGGCCCTGAAGTGCATCTGGGCTGGAAGCATGCAGGAGTGGGGGGCAGGCCTGCTCCTTGGGGTCCCAGGGTCTCCAAGCTCTCTGCCTCCCTCCACGCTGACCTCCCTCCGCAGCGTGGAGAGAGCTGGGCTGCGCTGTGATCACAGCAGCTGCCTGCAGAGGGACACGGCCGAGCGTGAACGCAGCCCTGGATGCGCGGGCCGGGGTGGTGAGCTACTGGACCAGGGCTGGAGGGTCAGAGCCAGGCTGTGTGTGCGGTGACCTGTCCACCCCAGGAGCTGCCGCTCATCAGAGCGGAGGTCCAGCCCAGCTTCCTGGGGTACCCTGGCTCCTCTCTCGTCACCCTGGTGGCGAAACTCCTGCACCTCGAGCCCAGACAGTCCCCCCCACCCCATATTCCCTGTGTCCATAATCTGGACTCACCTGTCCTGTCCCTGGGGAGCAGGGTGGCTTCTGGGCATCATGCACGTCCAGAGGCAGAAACGGGGCATCTCTGGGTTTTTCCTCCACCAGGGACACTTGGCAACTCTCAGTGGTCAGACCCAAGCACAGGACCCTGAGCAGCGACAGGTGGGGCTGGGTCCTTGTGGCAGGTGGCTCGGCCCAGAGTGGCAGCTGCCCTGAGTCTCCTCTGTGTGAAGGACCGGGAAGGAGGTGAGGTATGGCAGGGCGGAGCCCCCAAGGGCAGTGGCCTCTCCAGTCTCCCCCCTGGGCTGGGTGCAGCCCTGCCCACACAGGGACGCCCACCGTTTGCATGAGGATCACACACATCCTGTCTTCTCCAGGCAAGGCTCATTCAGTCGTGGCCAACTCTTTGCGACCCTTCGGCCACAGGCTGCTGGGCTCCACGGGGGTTTTCGGCAAGCATACTGGAGTGGGTTGCCATTTCCTCCAGGGGATCTTCCCCAGCCAGAGATCAAACCCCCGTCTCCTGGGTCTCCTGCATTGCAGGCGGATTGCGTACCACTGAGCTATTAGGGAAGCCTCTCAGGAATGCAGGGAGTCAGGGAAGTGAGGGAAGCTGGTTCCGGTTGGTTCTGCAGACCACTGGTGGATGGGTCAGACAGGACAGTGAGAACCTCTGCTGTGGCCAGAGCTCTGGGGCCTGTGGAGGGGAGGGAACCCAGGGCCTCCGGCTGAGCCCCGGGTGCAGGCAGTCTCAGGGCTCAGGCTGGGCTGTGCCAGCCTCAGGGAGTCCGTGCGTTCCTGGGAGGGGGCAGCCCTGACTGGCCTCCTCTTCTGCCTGCAGGCCCTCAGCTGTGTCTGCAGACGGTGCAGAAGGCGATCCCAGGCTCTGCCCTGGGCCAGGATGGCTTCTGTGGGGCTGGGGGTCTTGGCGGCCCCTCCCACCACCCCTCGGAGGCAGGCTGTGGGGAGGAGGCCGCCTGCCTGCGGGGTGGGGCGGGTGGGTCATCAGTGCTAGCCGGAACCTGCGTCATGTGGCTTGGCCTCTTTGGGGACAATGGGGGGGACAGCGGCTCAGCGGGGGCACGAGGCCCTTAGACGCGCGGGCTCGCATTTCTGGCTGGACCCCAGGGGTTCCTGGAACCAGGGGCCATGGGGCACCCCTGCCAAGACCTTCCTTGCAGGGCCCAGAGGCCACAGCAACTCCTCTCCAACTTCCACAAACTTCCCCCTGGACCCCCCAACCCACATACACCTGCTCTCCGCTAGCTCTTCTCCCTGGCATGTTACCAGGGGCAACCAGGAGCAGGAGACAGGGGAGCATGGTGGTGGGCTCGCCCTTTGTCTAAGAGGAGGCCTGGCGGGGAGGGCGCCAGCAGTGGGACTGACGGCTGTCTGCAGAGACCCTGCCTGCAGCCCTGGCCTCCCCTGTGGGCCCCACTCAGACGGAGCTGGGCTCAGTCCCAGGTCATCGTGGGTGAGACCCTCCCCCCACTGCCCGCCATGGCAGGGAGGGAGAGAGCCCGGCCCTGGAGAGAGATGCTGAGATGAAAGAGCAGACCCAGATGCTGGCCGCAGGGCCACGGGGAGTGTGGACTGTTCCCCCCACCCCGCACCCCTGGGGGTGCTCCCCCACCCCCCCACCCTCGGGGTGCTCTGTCCCCGCTGCCCCACTGCTGTGCCATCCCCCCCATTAAGAGGACTGGCACCCCCAGCCCTCCAGGCCCTGGCTCTGACCCCCCACCCACACAGAGTTTGCTGCCCTGGCAACTTCCGGCCCCCCGACCTGGGGGGCTGTGCCTCAGAGGGGTTTTCGGAAGGCCGCGCCCCCCCCGCCCCCGCCCTGGCGGGGCCTCCGGGACAGCCTCGGAATCGCATTTGGCTTCTTCCAGTCTCGCCGCAGGCCTGGGGGTGGGGCGCGCGGGCGGCCCTGCTCGCACGCGAGGCCCTGGCCGCGGGCCAGGCGGCTGTCACTGCGGCGCTGACGCCCCATCGCGTGACAGCGGCCCGCGGAGGCCCTGCCGGGCGTGCCCCGCGGAATGTGGCTGCGGAGGCGGGAAGCGGGGGTGCCCGCTGGGGGCGCACGCGATGCTGCCGTGCTGTCGGGGGGCGGGGGGGGGCAGGGAAGTAGGAAGGGGACCCCACTTCTGCCTCCAGAAGCGACCTCTGCTCCCTGCGGCCGCCTGTGTCGGCTCTGGCCTCTGCAAGCCTGTGTTCCGGAGTTGGGAGCGGGAGGGGCGGGGGCAGGGTCCCAGCAGGGGTCAGCAAATTCCCCCCCCCTGCCCCCCGCTTGGTGATGTCACCGCCTGGGGATGCCCCAACCTCCAGCTGCTGGCAGCAGCACCCCCACTCGGGGCTGCAGGGCTGAGAAGCAGGAGAGCCCGGAAGCCGACCCCAAACCTCCCCTTCCCCTTGGGGAGGGGCGGGGGACGCCCCCACAGTGCGCTTTGCGGTTGGTCAGTCAGGAGGCCTTGCTGGTCTAGGTCCTGGAGAGGAGGGCCCTGGTGCACTGGGTGGGGGCGTGGGGTCCTGCCTCCCCCCACCCATGCCGCCCGCTCCTGGCCTCAGACCACCTGGGAGTGTGGCCTCTGGGTGGACTGTTGCGCTGGACCCTCTGGGAGGCCCGCAGAAGGGGTGGGACTGGGCCTGGGCCCCAGCCTGCTCCCTCCTGGGTCTTCCTCGGCCTCAGAGCCGGGCTGTGTGGTCCTCAGTCAGAGTCGGGGGGCGCCTGGGCCCCAGGAGGTTCCCGTGGACCCCAGCACGGCTCCGGTCTCCTGGGGCCTCTGCTCAGGGAGGGCTGGCTCCAGCAGTCTCGGGCACCCACCTTTCAGCTTTCTGAGCAGAGAGGCACACACAAGGGATCAAGTGTTCGCGCCTCTGGCTTCTGAGCTCAGAGCTTTTTTGGTGCCTTGAAAACCAGCAACTGAGAGGTGGGCTCGGCTGCTGGAGGGAGAGAGAACCTTCCCTTTCGTGGGGCAGGGAGGCCGGTCGGCCGTGTCTCTGCCCTGGGCCCCAGGGCACTGTCCTGTTTCCCGGAACTCAGCACCTTCTGCTGAGGAAACGGGTTTGTATCTCGTTCCATTTACTGTGGGAGAGGGAGGGGATGGAGCACAGCTTCCGAGGAGGAGGGATGGAGAGGCCACGGCAGGAGCACCGAGGGGACCGCGTGGTTGGGGCTGAGGGCCTCCAGAGGAGCCCTTTCTCCCTGTGGACACCCTCAGTCTGGACCAGGGACGTGGAGGAGGGGTCAGCTTGGCTGCTGCCTGTGTGTCTCTGTGTGTGTGTGTGTCCCTGTGTGTGTGTCCCTCTGTGTGTCTGTGTTTGTATGTCTGTGTGTGTGTCTGTGTGTCTGTGTGTCTCTGTGTGTGTGTCTGTGTGTCTGTGTGTGTCTGTTTCTGTGTGTGTCTCTGTGTGTCTCTCTGTGTGTGCGTGACTGTGTGTCTCTTTGTGTCTGTGTGTGTCCTTGTGTGTGTGTCTCTGTGTCCCCTTGTGTGTGTGCGTGACTGTATGTGTCTGTGTGTGTCTGTGTGTGTATCTCACTGTGCCTGTATGTGTCTGTTTCTGTATGTGTGTCTCTGCATGTGTGTGTGTCTGTGTGTCTGTGTGTCTCTGTGTGTGTCTGTGTGTCCCTGTCTGTATGAGTGTCTGTGTGTTTGTATGTCTGTGTGTGTGTCTGTGTGTGTGCCTGTGTGTGTGCCTGTGTGTCTCTGTGTGTGTCTCTGTCTGTGTGTGTCTGTTTCCTTATGTATCTGTGTCTGTGTGTGTGTGAATGTATGTGTGAGGGGTCCCCACCCAACCTGGAGGGCACACTGGGGGCCTGGGGCCCTGCATTTCTGACCAGCTCCTGGGGGAGCCCGTGGGCCCTGGAGGGAGTGTTCAGCACGACTTCTGGTTTGGGAAGAAACGCTGGGGAGCTCTGCGGTGTGCTTTTATTTTACCCCGACACCGGATGAGGCGGTGATGGCCAGCAGGGCCCTTGGTGGCACTAACACCCCCCCCAGATCAGGGGAAATGGAAGCGTAGCCCTGGAGGCCTCCATGGAGGCGTCAACGCCAGGCCGGCTCCTGGCCGGGACCCTCATAATTCCAGGAGCTGCTGACAGAGCGTGGAGTTCAGGGCTAGGAGGTGGACGTCTGTCTGTCTGAGTGCTTCGCCTCAAGTGCAGATGAGGCCAGAGTCGGGGTAGGGGGGCGGCAGGGGGCTCGGGCAGGGGTGGGGGTCCATGGGGCACTGGCCGCTGCAGTCTGGGTCAGGCCGGGGCTCTGGGGCGGAGGGACCGGAGGGGGTGTGGGGGGCTCCTGGCTACTGGTTCCCTCGAACAGTGGTGTCCAGTCTGGGGACTTGCCCAGGCTTGGGTCTTAAGAGGGGAGCTTTGGGACCCCTGAAGGGCCGCTGAAGCGGGGAAGGTGGTTAAGAGGCTCCTGGGGGAGGCGGAGAACAGGGCGGGGCGAGGTCCTTGGGGTGCGGCCAGCTGAGGAGCCCTGTCCCTGAATGTCCCCCACCAGCTGCCCGGTGCCGCCCTGGGTACCCGGGAGGAGAGCAGACCTGGGCCGGCGTGCCTGCGGAGGGTGGGAGCCAGGGACGCAGGAAGAGCGTGACTGACCGTGCCCCCCTCAGCCCTGCAGGAGAGGCGCCCAAGGTCGCCGGGAGACCGGGGTCCACGCAGAGGGTCTACAGGCTCGGCCGTGCTGGAGGGAAGGCTGCTGCTGGAGGTGAGCCCCCAACCCCGCACCCCTGGGTCTCCTGGCCGCGTTGCGGCGTCAGTCATGGCCGTTCACAACCACCAGGGAGCTCAGTCTCAGGAGGGCTTGGTTGCAGGTGGGCTCCAGGACCTCTGGGCAGCACACACGGGTGACCCCCAGGATGGGAACCTCGCTTTCCTTCTGCATTTTCTGGTTTTACTTGTCGATGCGAGAACCTAATAACATACCAAGCGGGCTTTTCCCCTCAGACTGAGGACAGAAAATCATGCATTGTGAGTCCCGGGTTGACCCCGTTGTTGACGCTACACACCGGACGTCACGGGCGGGACAGGCCTTCTCACCAGAGCCGAGCCTGCTGGGTGGTTCTGAACAGCTTTTCCTGACAAGATAAAGGGAGGTGGGGCTTCCCGGGTGGGAGCAGTCGCTGCTCACAGGGTGAGAGTGCTGCGATGTCCACCAGAGATGCAGGCCTCCCGGGAGGGCGGGGGTGCAGGCTGTCCCTCCCTGCAGGGTTGGGGTGCAGGGAGCAGCCCACGACAGGCTGCCCCGTAACCCGCGGCCGCGGTGGCCTTGCAGCCGGGCTGCCCTGGCCCACGTGTCCCCTGCGTGTCTGCCCGTGGGCCCAGAGCTGAGCCTCTGCTTCTGTGCCCCCAGCCTTGTTTGGCGGGCAGTTCTGACCCCAGATGAAGTCGGCCACAGCCGCGTGCCCTCCGTGGCCCCCAGTTCAGCATGTCTGTTAGGTGATGGGATGGAGGGCAGGTGCTGCTCAGGTGGGAGAAGCCCCACCAGGCAGCCGCCCGTCCGCCCGCCTGAGAGCGGCTCGGTCCCTGCAGGCGGCTGGTCTGCGGCCCAGGCTGCTCCACGGCCCGCATCCCCCTCCCCGCCGGTCATGCTGGGAGTGAGAGTGCTCCCGGCTTGTGCCCGCTCAGGTCCCCCGCCTGCCGGGCCAGCGCCCTCGGGGTCTGAGTGTTGCACAGGGATACGCGGTAACCTTGGCAGTGGCCACAGGGCCTTCCTTCCCCCGTGGCCCGGACAGCTCCTCCCCCTGCGGCTTCCTCCATGAGGAAGGGGGGCCCAGGAGACACCTTTTCATCTCAGCCAGGCTCCTGCCTCAGCGCTTTGTTAGAGGTGTGGACGAGGAAGAGAGGGTGGCCGACTGGCTCCTCGGGGTCCGCCTCCTGGCCCTGCTCTGCCTGTGTCTGCTCAGCGGCCCCCCACCCCCGATCAGGCCCCCGACGGCCTGCGTCACCCTGCACCTTGTCGTGCAGGCCACGCTGCCCCCACCACCCCCGCCCCACAGCCCCCGGGCCTCAGCCCTGCCGAGGGGCGTGGATGCTTGGAGGCCCTAGGAGCTTACAGACCGTCTCTTTCCTAAAGAGGTGAAAACATCTGAGGGCAGATGGGGTTCTCGCAGGCGACAGGGTTTGCATTTGATTCGCAGGGTGCTGGGGCCTCCCACCCCGGGGCCCCATGGAGCAGAGAGCAGGCCTAAGAGCGGAGTGCTTTGAGAAATGTGCTTTCGGAAGTGGGAACGTTCCTGTATTCATTACTTACCGGGTTTGTAGGAAGCAAATCTTAAATGTCATTTCTCCTCTGAAGCTGCTTTTTTCTGTCAGTGCTAGTGAACATGGAGAACCTCCTGCCAGCCTGGATTCCATTCTCGCCAGATGACAGCTGGCATCACCCTACTCATGTTCAAGGTTAAAATGATATCTTAGCCATAAAATCGTGTTTAAACTTTCGCTCTGCACTATAAACACAGAAGCCGGCGCACACAGCCCGCTGTCCCGGTTAGAGTGCCAGGCACCGTCCTGCACCCGGGGCTACCACCCAGGGCCACACTCCCCCGGTATCTCCGGGCTGTCCTGCCTCCACGGGGGAGAGAGTCCTGGGCCTTTGTGCTTACGGCCGTGTCGTGGGCCTTGGGCCACCCCCACCAAGGAGGGTGTCTCCTGTCTAGCTGAAGACACCCTGACCCCTTGACCTGGCTGGAGATGAGGTGTCCTGGGCTGCATGGGACTCTTCTGAACTGTGTTCTTTCTGGCAGTTAGGGCGAGAGCACTGAGCAAGTCCTCCCCCGAGGTTTCCCTCCTGCTCTCCGTTTGCAGCCAGACCCCCACCTGCCCCCGCTCCGCGTCCTGCACCTGTGTCCGAGCGGCCAGCGCCTGCGGGGTGGGTGTCTCATCGCACTGGCCCTCCCAGCCGCTGAGGCCTGCAGAGGGTTTCCAGGCTGTGCGGACTGTGAGTAGAGCTGTGATGAGCGTTCACACACAGGTTCCTCTGCACACGGGTTTTCCTTTGCTTCGGATGACGGGCTTGTGTGTGCTTAACTTTGCAAGAGACGGTCACGCTGCTTGCCTGGGCGGCTGTGCTGGTGCGTCCCCGCCACAGGGACGGAGCTCTAAGCTGCTCCAAGTCCCTGGTTTGCACGGTGTACCCAGCCGTTTTAGGAGCTGGGCCCATGTGGGTTTAATTTGTGTTTCCCTCATGACTGATAACGCTGAGCGTCTTTCTGTGTGTCTCCGCCATCCACAGATCCTCTTTGTAAGCTGTCTGCTCAAGCCTTTGTCCATTAAGCAAAGATCGGGTTGTTTGCTCTCTTAACTGCTGCGTTCTGAGCTCATGTAAACGTCCCAGCAAGCCTCCCTGTGTGCAGGTTCCGTAGCGTTTGCTCCCAGCCTGGCTTGTCTTTTCATTCTTTTTCTTTTGTTTCGTTGTGTGGTGTTTTTTTTTTTTTTTTTTTTGGTCTTTTCATTCTTGACAGGGTCTTGCAGAGTGAAAGCATTAACTTTGACAAAATTCAGTCTACCCATTTTTTAATAATAGACCATGATGTTGGTGTCAGATGTAAGAACTCTTTGCTTATTCCAAGGTTACAAAGATCGTTCTTCTATGTTTGAGGCCAGTGTTTCCTGCTGCTGCATTCAGTTCTAAGTTTTACACTCAAGTCTGTGATCTATTTTTAGTTAACTTTAGGGTAAGGTAGGAGACATAGGGCAAGATTTCTTTATTTTTGCATATGAATTCTAGTTTTTTCAGAACCATTTATTCAAAAGTTGATCCTTTCACCATTGAATTACCTTTATACCTTCATAAAAAAGTCAGTTGGTCATATTTCTGAGTCTGTTTCTGGACTCTCACCTGGCTCATTGCTTATGTGTCTAACCTTCCACAGAGAAGCACGTTGCTGTCTTGATTGCTATGCTCTTGTTGTTCTTGAGTGGCTCAGTTGTGTCCGGCTCTTTGCCACCCCATGGACTGCAGCACACCAGACTTTCCTGTCCTTCACCATCTCCCAGAGTTTGCTCAAACTCTGTCCATGGAGTCGGTGATGCCATCCAGCCCTCTCATCCTCTGTCGTCCCCTTCTCCTCCCGCCTTCAGTCTTCCCAGCATCAGGGTCTTTCCTGATGAGTCAGCTCTTCTCATCAGGTGGCCAAAGTATTGGAGTTTCAGCTTTAGCATCAGTCCTTCCAAGGAATATTTAGGGTTGATTTTCTTTATAATTACTGGTTTGATCTCCTTGTTGTCCAAGGGACTCTTAAGAGTCTTCTCCAACTCCACAGTTCAAAAGCATCAATTCTTCAGTGCTCAGCCCTTATGATCCAACTCTCACATCCATACATGACTACTGGAAAAACCATAGCTTAGACTAGGTGGGCCTTTGTTGGCAAAGTAATGTGTCTGCTTTTTCTTACGCTCATTTTGCTTTTTATAGGTGTCTTAGATTAAGGAATTTGCCGCTATTCCTTCATTTCTGAGAGTTCTTATTATGAATGGACATTAAAAGTTTTGTTAGATGCTTTTTCTGCATCTGCTGAGACCATGGTTTTTTTCCTGAGTCTTTCCATATTTAATATTGTGAATTGCATTAATTGGCTTTCGAATGCTGCCTCCCCCTTTCATGCCCGGGATAGGCCTCATCTGTGTATTGCTGGGTTCAGTCTTGCTAGTATTTTGGAGATTCTGTGTTTATGTCCATGAAACTGCTTTCTGTTTTCTCTTGACGTCTTTGTGGCGGCGTGCTGATGCAGGCTTCATAACATTGGTTGGGAGTGTTCCCTTTTCTTTTTCCTGAAAGAGTTTGTGTAGAATTAATGTTATCCCTCCTCAAGTGATTATAGAATTCACCAGAGAAAACAACTGATCTGGGGATTTTCTTTAGATTTTCTTTAGTTTAAATCGTAGAAGATTAAACTGTGAGTGTGTTTTCCTTAATTAATAGAGGACTGTTTACGTTATCTATTCTAGTGTGAATCTGAGTAGTTTGCGTCTTTCAGGGAGTTGGTCTGCTCCATCCACATTGCTGATCCGTGAGTGCACCGCTGTCCACAGCTTTCGCGTGTTGCCCTTTTAATGTCTGTGGGTTCTGCGGCTATGTCTCATTTTTTGTTTCATTGGTAATTTGTGTTTTTCTTAGTCACTTGGGCTAGAAGTATATTCACTTTATGGATTTTTTTCAAAGACACACAGCTATTAGTTTCACTGACTGTTGCTATGGGCTGGATACTGTGTCCCCCTGACCCCCACCAAAATTAATATAATTCAGATTCACACTAGACTGGAGACCTCCCTCCAGTGTGGCGGTGTTTGGAGGGGAGGTGGTCATGAATGGGGTTGGTGCTCTTGTAAGAGGCCCCAGAGAGGCCCTGCCCCTCCCTCCTGAAGGACAGGTCTGTCTGTGAGCCCGACTGCTGGTCCTGGGTAAGGTGTCCGCCGAAACATTAGCCACATCACGTCGTCTGCTGACGCTGACGACTTTTATGTCCTTGCTGATCTTCTGTCTGCTCGTAACCTGAAAGACGCCTCCAGCATGATTACGGATTTCTGTGCTTCTCTTCGAAGTTCTGTCAGCTTTGCTCTGTGTTCTTCGGGGTTCTGTGTGTGCTGCAGACTTCCTTAGGGTTATGTTTTCTTCTTGAGTTGACCTTTCTATCGTTATCATCGTGCGCCTCGTAGCATTAGACGCACCTCTTTATTGTAGTCTTCCTGGGGTCTGCTTTGTCTGAGGAACTGAATACAGTCGCACCAGCTTTTTTCTAGTTAATGTTCCTTGGCATACCTTGCTTCATCTTTTCGTCTTAACCCGTTTGTATTATTACATTTAATGTACTGATGGTATATTTGGGGGCCTTTTTTTGGTTTTGCTTTTCTGAGTCCAGTCCAACAGCATCATTTTTTTAATTGGTGTATTTAGGGCATTTATATTGCAGTAATCGTTGATATTATTGGATTTCAGTCTACCACTTCATAATTTTTCTATATTTTGTTTCTTTTCTGTCTTCCTTTTGATTTCCATTTCAGTATCTCTGCTGACCTTTGCTGCTTAGTTTTGATATGCTTGGGCTTGGGTATATGCTGGGTTTATTAGATCGTCCTATTTAGGGTTTGCTGAGCTTTCTGAGGGCTTCCCAGGTGGAGCTAGTGGTAAAGAACCTGCTTGCCGATGCAGCAGACGAAAGAGACTCCTGTATGATCCCTGGTCTGGAAGGTCCCCTGGAGAAGGGGCATGGCTGCCCACTCCAGTGTTCTTGTCTGGAGAATCCCACGGACAGAGGAGCCTGGTGGGCTTCACAGTCCATAGGGTCGCAAAGAGTCAGACACAACTGAAGCAACTTAGCATGCATGCAAGAGCTACCTGAGCCTATAAGTTTATCTTTCACCAAATTTGGGAAGTTTTCAGCCATAGTCTTCAAATATTTTCTATTGCTTCAGAAGCCCCACTGCCCAGCCGTTAGCCTTTCTCATCCTGTGCACAGGGACTGAGGCCCCCCTCACTTTTCCCCATATTTTCTCTCTCAGGCTGGCCACTTCCTATTGTGACTTTACTGGCTCTTCTCCGCCACCTCCATCCTGCTCTTCAGTCCGTCCTGTGAAAGTTTTACTTCATGCATTTTATTTCTCACCTGAAACACTCAGTTTTCTTCACGGTGTCTGTTTCTTGTCTGAGATGCCGCGTCTTTCCTGGTGTTTTCCTTTCTGAGTGCTTCCCTTCTCTCCTGGAGGAGGCTGGCCATTCTGCATCCCTCCCTGACCACCAGTCGTCGGCCTCTGCTTCCTGTCTCCTCACATTCCGGGGCTATGTATGTGCAGTAATTGTGGCTGTGCGTCTGGCTGAGTGAGGCGCAGGTTCCTGACCTGTTCTCGGAGCCTGTGAACTTGTTACTTCACACAAAACTAAAGGCAGGACTAAAGGCGTGGACATTCAGGCTTCCCCGCGGGGCTCACAGCTCTGAGGTTGCGCAGGGGCCTGCGCCCGCTCCTCGAGTCCTGCACGCTCAGGGTTTGTGGGTCTCTGGGAAGAGGCTGATGGAGCCAAACCCAGGAACCACGAGAAAGCAGCTGCATGGAGATGGCCGTGTGGAAAAGAGAGGGTGCACAGACAGGCCACGCGGCCCTTGGGCTCCTCAGACACGGGGACACGCGCCCGTGCGAGGCCAGCTGGAGATCCTAACAGCGCTCAAAACTTAAAGGCGTGAGAGCAAAACCTGGAAATCCGTGGAAGGGTCCAGAGTTTGAGTCTTCCCGCATGTAACTGAGGAACAGGCGGAGAAAAACAGGAAAGTTGGGGAAGTTACCAGGCCCCGGGGACCTGTGTACTCAGAGCTCCAGAAAGATCAGAGGGGAGGAAATGGTCAAGGAAGCGACCCAGAAGATTCCCAGAACCCGGGACTGAGTTTCCGTCCCAAAGGCCCCATGGGTGACCAGTACAGAGAATGAGAAGGACCAAGTGTTTCGGTTCAGTTCAGCTCAGTTGCTCAGTCGTGTCCCATCCCACGGACTGCAGCACGCCAGCACGCCCGGTCCATCACCAACTCCCGGAGCTTGCTGAAACTCCGTCCAACGAGTCGGTGATGCCATCCAACCATCTCATCCTCTCTCGTCCCCTTCTCCTCCAGCCTCCAGTCTTTTCCAACATCAGCATCTTTTCAAATGAGGCAGTTCTTTGCATCAGGTGGCCAATGTATTGGAATCAGGTATTGATCAAACCAGTCCATCCTAAAGGAAATTAGTCCTGAATATTCACTGGAAGGACTGACGCTAAAGCTGAAGCTCCAATACCAAGCTTTCACCTCTGTGAAACTCCACACTCAGCGCAGGAGGCTTGGCTCTGAGACCAGGAGGCGGAGTCAGAAAGGCCACGGGGAGGTGCCTGAGGGGAGAGGGCACCTGCCTGCCTTAGAGGGGTGGGGGCACTCCTGGGCCTCCCAGTTCCACTTTCTCCACGTGAAGCAGGCCGTGACCAAGTGGCAGGTGGGGACCTGGAGCCCGCGGCCCACCGGGAGGTGGGGAGAAGGTGGTGGACCACTCGCTGTGGGAGGGTGGGGGTAAGTCATCGCCCAGCGGTCACTGAGGACAGCGCATCCCCCCCCCACCCCTGCTGAGAAGCGTCCGGAGCACCGAGCAGCTCAGGTTCTGGCAGAGCAGTGATGCCGCTTCATCGAGCAGAAGCGAGCTGTGGTGGTGGGTGGGCACGCCGACACCTGAAACCCTGGGAAGCCGGGGGCAGCCACTCAGGGAGCTGCGAGCAAGCCGCTCCGCTTCCCGGCTCCAGGCAGCTGCCAGAGCAGGAAGCCCTCGAACTCTGCACTTTTACTCTGCCCCTCGTCCCTCTGGGTGTCCGTCAGATGCTCAGGTTGCCCTGCTCTCCAGCATCCTGCAGCTGGGACGGCCCCTTGCTGTCTCCACCAGGCTCCCGCTCTCGTTAACTGGCCTTGCCCGTGCACCATGGGCCCTGGCTGGGGGTCTAGCCTCTTTATTCTCCGTGTAATACTCTTGCTGAGGGCTAATTTCTGCCCTTGTATTTTGTAATTTCTATTGACTGTACTTTCCTGGGTTTCTTGTCCTTCTCTCTAGCTCCCCATTCAGGCCGCGCTTTCTCGTGCTAAAGGAGTCGCACGCTCCACTTTAGTTCTTGGGGACCGCCTGGTGGCCCCGCATGGACACAGTGACTGTCCAGAAGTTGGATGGCACAGGTCCTGCCACGGTCCTCAGTTCTCCAGGCCCCTTTGAGGTTCCACACGCAGGCCCCTTCTCCACAGCCCCCGAGTGCTTCCCCGTGGAGCTCCTGTGGAATCTTTCCGCATCCCACCCGTGCTTTCACACTTGGATCCCAACTTGGCCAAGTGCAGACTTCTAGGCTTGAAGTTTTCCCTCGACCGTCAGCAGTCCTGTCCGACGCTTTGGGGCCCAGTCCGCCACCGGGCTCCGAGACCTGTTCTCTGTGTCAGGTCTGCTCTGGCTCTGTCTGGAGCTTTTGTGAGCCTGTCTTTGGCCCTGATACTCTTGAATTTCACTGTGATATGTCTTTCGTCTTGTTTTTCCTGCTTGGTGCTCTGAGTTCTTTCCATCTGAGGTCTTTCTTCTTCAGTTTGGATGCTTTGCCCGTGTCCCTCCCGGTTACTGGTTCCCCCTCTGGAGCCCCGCGCCCAGGGCCCCTGGGCAGTGCTCCCACCCGCAGCTCTTTCTCCCGTGCTGTCTGTTGTCCTTCTCTGCTGCCCCAGGGCCAGTCCTCCAGGCTGCGCGCATCACGTGGGCCTCCGTCTGTGCTCTGCGTAACCGCTCAGTCCTGCCCGGCCCTGCAACCCCGTGGAGGGTAGCCTGCCAGTCTCCTCCTCCTCCCTATATTTCCTTACCTAGTAAGTGTTTCCCCTTGATTTGCTCACACTGCTTCTTATTATTTCATTTTGCTATGTCTGCCTCCTTAAATCTGTATGTTAAGCTCATGCTCGTCTGATCCTCTGCTCTGTGCTTCCCCACCCGCCGGCATTCCCCAGACTGTGTCCTGGCGCATGTGTGCTGGGGTATGGAGGGTCGGGGCGGGGGTGCGGTGGGCCGAGTGGACTTGCCTCCTTGGTGACGGTCTCCTCTAGAAAGGGCTGGCCTGGGGTGTGCGCGGGGTGGGAGGGGTGAGTGCCTGGGGGTGCGGCTCAGCTGTGCCCTGCAGCCCTGCTTCCCTTATCCTACCAGGCAACGCAAGGGGCCCAGCAGAGGAGGAAAGGGCTCTTGCTTCTATTCTCTGCTCCCCCCGAATGCCCGCCCTGGGCTCGGGCCACAGCCTTCCTCATCCTGACCCAGACAGCCCTGGGCCCCCACTGGGGTAAGGGGGTGACTTTGCGGGGTGCGCGGAGCCTGTGCTGGCTTGCCCTGTGCAGACACAGAAGCCTGAACCTTGCTGCAGGGCAGGGATGCACAGGGCCGCTGGGTTGTGCTGCATTTCTGCCTTTGAGGCCGCAGCAGCATCCTTGGGTTAAAGCGGTCAAGATCCTCTGGAGAGGGGTGGCAAACGGGCCGGCGTGCTGATTCCCGAGTGAGGGGGTTTTGCTATTCCTGCTGCTGGCCCTGGGCCCAGGCAGGTGACTCACGCGACCCCGTGGCACCCATGGGCCTCAAGGAAGAGCCGTGAGAGGGCCTTGCGTGTCTGGAAGGCCCGAGGACCACGCTCACTCAGCAGGCTGTTGACCCGTGCCAACCGAGCTGGCGCGGTTTCTGGAAAAGCCAGCACAATTCCCGGGAAGTTCTCAGGAACCACAAGAGACGTGCTGAGAACAAGAGTGCCGACTCTCTCACCTTCAGGCTGTTGCTCTCCTAGAGAAAGACCTAGAAACCCCTTTGCCTGGTTGGGCACAGTGAGCGGGGGCCAAGAGTGCCTGCTCCTGGCGGATGTGTCTGAGGACTCCCTGCTGCAGTTCCCTCCACTGGGTGCTGGGCCCACGGGTCTTCTAGGGACAGGGGCACAAAACCCCAGAGCCGGCACAGTGGGGCACAGAGTCAGCTGGCAGGGGTGGGAGATGGGCGGCCTAGGGCAGGGGTCTCAGGGTCGCCGTCAGAGGGGGGCCGGGCTGCAGGAGGGGGCGTCACACACCCGGGATCCCGACTGCCAGAGGGTGGTGTTGGCAAGGTCACCGGTGTGCGTCTGAGGCCCGGCGTGGGCGTCCCAGGCCCTCCTACCCCTCGGCTCTGGGGAGAGCGCCTTGATGTCCGCACACCTGTACCCACGCGTTTTCTGGACCCGCTGAGCAGGCTGCTGCGGGGGCTGACCCATCTCCCACTCTGGTCTCTGTGCTCTGAGAAGTACTGTCCCACCTTCTGCCGTGACCCTGTTGTTCCCAAACTTCTTTGATGTGGCTCTTCTTTCAGGGACTCGACAGATGTAAGTAAAAGTGTAAATTCCCGGGGGGCTGGCCTTTGGGTGGACAGAGCCCCAAAGGGCAGGCTGCCCCCACTGCCCAGCAGACCCCCAGCCCCACCCTGGGGCCTTTCTGACGTCCACTGAGCGTCCAGGGCGGTGCCGGCCTCAGGCTGTGTGCACCGCGGTGCACGGTAGCGTTCTGCCCACCTAGCAGTCTCCCCGTGGTCAGAAACCCACAGTCCCTGGCCCCACCCCTGAAGACAGTTCAGCTGTTTGGGGCCCTTCTGTGGCTTTTAGACCTAGAGCTCTGTGCTGTGTGCCTCCTGGCCATCCATGGTCACTCCAGCTGTCCAGCTTGAGCCCCTGAGCGTCCGTAGTCAGCGAGCAGGGCTTCCTGGTCAGCTTACCCCATGGCCACTCAAGCCCTGCTCTGCCCTGGGCTCTCCCGGGCTTGGACGTGTGTGCCCCAGGCTCTGCCCTCACTGAGCCCACGGTCATAGGGAGGGTCCCAGTGGGGACTTGAGCCGAGGTGAGGACGCAGGCCGGCCCTCCGAAGGACGACCTGCGGGCCAGGCTGCGCCCGCTGCATGGCCTCAATGTCAGCCTCGCCATTCACCGCTGGGCACTGAGACGCTGCAGGCCTGCGGCATCTGCAGGGTTTCATCACCAGGGAAGAGCTCCTGGCTCGCTCTGGGTCACCCTGGGTTCACGGAGGAGCAGCTGAATGTCGTGGGGCCTGAGAACCTGCCTGTCCCACAGCCAAGGCTGCGGCCTGGTTTGTTCCACGTGGAGCCTGGGTTCCCCCCCGTGGAGCCTGGTTCACCCACCACAGAGCCTGGGTTCACCCTCAGTTTGTTCCACATGGAGCCTGGGTTCCCCCACAGTGGAGCCCAGGTCTACCCACCATGGTACCTGGGTTCCCCGACACCCCATGGAGCCTGGGTTCCCCCACCATGGAACCTGATTCACCCCCGGTTTGTTCCACATGGAGCCCAGTTCACCCACCACAGAGCCTGGGTTCACCCACCATGGAGCCCGGGTCCACCCCCACTCCCATGGACCCCAGGTTCCCCCACCATGGAGCCCAGGTCCACCCCGATGGAGCCCGGTTCACCCCCATGGAGCCCGGTTCACCCCCGGTTTGTTCCACGTGCAGTCTGGGGGCTCACACCAGCTCCTTCCTGAGGGCTGCTGTGGCAGTACCCTGCGTTGCCGTCGGGCCAGCTTGGCTGGGCTCTCCTGTGTAATGACTCCTCCACAGGGGCTCTCTCTGGCTCCCAGGGGCACCCCTCCCTGCTGCAGGCCCCCTTGGGCTCCCTGGGGGCATAGGAATGGTCTAGAACCTGTCCACAGATCTCGAGTGACCCTCGGCTGTGAGGCTGAGGCTGGTGGCTCCCGCTCGGAGATTTAGGGGGGTGAGTGGGGGCAACCCCTCCACCCCAGGAGCCCAGCAGGATGGACCTGCCTCTCAGACGGAGCACGGCCACTCCTTCAGGGTCATCAGGAGCACCTGTTCATCGATGGCCCGTAAAGTGCTTCTCAGGAGCTAAACCAAGTTTACATTCAGAGAGTCGTCCCAATCTTCAAGCAGGCTTTGTTTTCTCTTTAGAAAACACTGCCAACACTTTTGGTAAATCACTCATTCCAGCACAAAACCCCAAGTTCTAATTGACAGGACCAGTATTGACTCTGCCCTTACTCTATGTGGGTGCTTCTTTGAGCTCAGAGAGGGTCCCTGCTGTCATCCTCATTTTTCAGATGAGGAACCTGAGGCCCAGAGAGGTTCAGTAGTTTGTCCAAGGTCACACAGCTGTTGAAAAAGCAGCCTTTGGTTGAGGTGCTTTTGAAATGGTCACGTCCGCCCAGGGAAGGAAGAGCTATGTCTGCAGCGGCCTCGTTCTGTGTGCGGTTCTGGGCTCCCCTCCCACCGGCTGCAGGAGGGCCCAGGGCCAGCCTCACCGTCCAGACACCTGCACTGTCCAGCTGCTCACCTGGAGAGGACGACCCCGGGGCCGTGGCTGGTGGAGCAGGGCCGGGCTAGCACGGGGCCAGCTCCCAGGGCCCGGGGGTCTGCACCTGCCTCCACCCTCGTGGCTCTGCCCTGGCAGCCCACTGCCTCTTTCGAGAACTGTTTGCAAGCGCTGTCGCTCTCTGAGGCTGGAGCCCAAGGCCAAGTTTACTGTTTGTGGGATCTATAAACAGCCGGCGAGCCGTCCCCTGCAGAAGCGCCTTGCACGCACACGGGCCCCGCGGCAAGGCCCAGCGAGTGATCTGGCTCCAGCAGGCCCAGCGGCCGGTGCCCCGTCGCGTGACTGGCGGCCCGGCCTGTGGTGTTGCTCCGTTGCCATGGCGACAGCTCTCAGGGGAGGGCCCGGCTCCCAACTTCCCTTCATTCCAGAAGGGGCGAGGAGAGGGGCTGCTGGAAATGTTCCTTTTCCCTCTTCTTTTTCCTCTGCTGTGACCTTGACGAGCAATCTTTGAAGTGCTCGCCGGCTATTTTCTTCTGCCTGTGTTGGAAGACATCAGGATGTTCAAGGGCTGTCCGGAGGAAGTCCCGCTTGCTCAGCCGTTCGCCCCCATCCCTGCCGCGGGGCCGCTGGTGACGTCCGGGGCAGGGCGCGCGGCCGGCCCGTGGAGGCAGGTGCAGCTCCCGTGACTGGCTGTCACTGAACGTGGACGCGGTTGTTTCTCCTCTTAAAAAAGCGCAGCCTTCAGCTTGGGGCCAAATTCTTTTCTCCGCTTGGAGAAGTGATCTCATTTTCCATGTACCATATTTAAAAAAACACAAAAGTCTTGCAGGATTAAAAGAGAGAGAGAAAACAAACAAACGTTTGCGATGCATATTTGCCCCGGCCGGTCCCACATGTGCGGCAGTATTTGGCGTGAGGCTTCCAGGCCAGAACGTCGATCTGATATTGAATCCATATGACTCGGCAAACAGCGTTTACGGTCGTTTTTCTTTTTAAAATTTCTGCCTGGTGAGTTAAAATTAAGGTTGTTTTCGGCTGTGACTAATCTCGTAAAATCTTTTTTGAGACAGCATTTGATGCACTCAGACCATGAGCATCTCTTTGGTCTTTGGACTATTATTAGTGGGACGTTGGGAGTCTGGGCTGCCTCTGAGACGGGAAATGCTGTGTGGACAGCTGGTGGCGCCCACTTCGCCCACTCCCGCCGCTGGGGGCAAGTGGGGGTCCCCACGCCTGCAGCTTGCCCGGGGGAGGGGGACGAGGCTCTCAGGCCACCACCGCCCAGCCCCGCGTGGCATCTGGGCTCAATCCCCTGGGCCACGTGGCCACTGGTCAGTGAGTCTATAAGAAGGAGGGACAGTAAGCCCGTTGCCACAGTAACAGAGCCGCACCAGAAGGCCACCGAAGCCTGCGGTGGCCCCAGTGTGGCCCACCCTGCTCCTGCCCAGAATCCTGGGGTGGGACTTAGATGGGCAGCCTGCAGGCCCTTCCTGGGATGCTCCTGCCAGCTCCGGGTCAGGCGCGAGGCCTGTGGCTTCCCGCTCCGGCTTTCCTGGCCAGAGGGCTTGGTCACGGTGGCCGAGGCAGCAGGCTGCACCAGCCCCCAGGGCCTCGGCCACCAGAACCTGCCGGCCATGGGGCAGGGTGGGGAGGGAGGCAGGCACCGAGTGGGTGTTCTGCCGAGGCCCTGGGTCACAGGACGCCAGGTTTGCCGGGGAGCCGCTGGAAGCCATCGCAGGAGGGCCACGGGCAGTGGTGTGAGCACCAGCGCCACCCTCGTCCTGGGGGACGCCCAGCTCTGGGGGCAGCAGGTCCCACCATGCAGGTGCCCAGCGGTGCTGCAGCAAGGGAAGGCGGTGGCCTTTCCTCCTTGCCTTAGGCGTCTCCCATCCATGCAGGGTCCCATCCAGACGCGGGCGTCTCCGGGAGCCCCTCCCAGGAGCTGAGAGCAGCCCAGATGCCCGTTGAGCGACGGCCTGCGGGTGCAGTGGGGTGTTAGTCAGCCTTGAAGAGGAAGGGAATTCCACCACGGGCTCTGCACGGACGAGCTTGAGGATATCGTGCTGAGAGCCCGAGCCTGGCCCGGAAGGGCCAGTCCTGTGAGTCCACTCAGGAGGTCCCTGGAGGAGTCGGGCTCCTGGAGACAGGAAGCAGATGGTGGCGGCCGGGACCGGGGAGGGCCGGAGTGTCAGCCTGGGAGCTGAGAAGGCTCTGGAGATGATGCCGCCGGCGGCCGTGCAGCCACGGGGCTCGTGGGGAGGAACCGTGTGCGTGAGTGTGGCTGAAATGGTGAGCTTTCTGCTGCATACGTTTTACTGCAATATGAGAAGAGCTGGTATTTCGAAGTGCGGTTCTTGAACGTGTTGGTGTCTGAGGGACACGGGCATCCAAGCCTCAGTGGTCCAGCTCATCATAGATTCTGAGGCTGACGGTGATTCCAAAAATCCTCCGGGGTGGTGAACGTGGACACGCAGGCTTTGTGTTTTTAGGTGAAGCGTGTCTGAAGTGGTGCAGAAACCACGAGAGGCGCTATCCAGACTTGTCGCCGCCCCGCGGGTGCGCATTCAGGCTGCGTGGGGGCCACTCACAGACGGGGCCCTCCATGCCCAGCCTCCTGTCCTGGAGATCGACCCACACCCTGCCGGTCAGCACACAGGAAAACCTGTAGCAGCCTAGACATTTCACGGGTCTCCCCATCCCCACCAGGAAATCTGGGGTCTCCTAGCAGAGGCAGTGGGGGAGATTCGGACCTGGTCCCAGACTTGTGGCCCTCCACCAGGACGAGTGCGGGCGAACACTGGACTTCCCCCACTGCCCGGAGGAGCGTGGGCAGTGGGAACAGGTGCTCCCGTGGACTGCGCGGGAACTCGTGCGCACGCTGCCGTCTGCCTGGGGACGCGGACGTTCCGGCGGGCGCAGTGTGCACAGGCTTGGTTGTCAGTTCATGGGAGTTGGGGGGTTGTGGCTGGTACTTTAATAACAGGCTTTTGGTGAGACGTGGTCGGCGGCGGCAGACGGCTGGGGGCAGGGCTGCCTCGGGGGGCTGTGTGAGCTTGGGTTTGTCGTGCAGGAGACTCAGCGCAAAGTCTAAATCTGACTGCAGATCACCACCCTGCTGTTTGCACCTGTGTGTCAGAAACTCATCCAGAACTGTGCAACAAGGCGAGCCGTCGGGCCTCACCTTTCCAAGTCATGTGGGCACAGGCTGCGCGAGGATTCTCCAAGGGAATGTTACGTCTGCATCTGAGGCAGCAATCTGACCTCAGCTGTGAGCCCCTGGCAATCTCTGATATGTCTTAGGCTGCTTTCACATCTTAGTGATTCTCTCTTTTTCTAAAAAAGTTTTTTGTGTGTTTATTCACTTGTTGACTGTGCTGAGTCCAGTGCTGCGTATGGGTTTTCTCTGGTTGTGGCGCCCGGGTTTCTCGCCCTGCTGGCGTCTCTTGCTGCACAGCATGGACTCTAGGTGGTCCGGCTCAGTGGCTGGAGCCCGTGGGCTTTGCCCCTTGGCACGTGGGATCTCCCCGGACCAAGGGTCGAGCCCGCGTCACCTGCACTGGCAGGCGGACTCTTACCCACTGTACCTCTAGGGAGCTGGTTCGTGCTTCGCTCTTGAGTAAGATCTTTTGTTGAGTGTTTACTGTATGTTAGCCTGAGTGCTGTGATGTTTCTTCTCTGAGTTACACTCTAACAGCTAAGGTGTGGCTTCACAGCAGAGCAAGGCCCCGTGTGCGGCTGGGAGGCTGTGTCCCTTTCTGGGGGGCTCCTTGGGAATCTTGTGTGACGTCAGGTTGGGCAGAACACACGATTTCCTTTTGGGCCGGACATTGCACTCCATTGATAAATTCATCTTTATGATGGTGAGTCACCCTGTCCAAGACCAAAGGATGTCTTTCTATTGTTCACATATAATTTGGTGTCTCTTGAGATATTTTAACATTTTCTTTACGTCGATTTTGTGTTTTTCTGATTGAGTTTGCAAGTGTTGGGTCTTCTAAAGAGGATTTTATCCATCAGAATGTCCTCTAAAATGGTCATTATTCTAGTATGTAAAAGCTATTGACTATATATTTAATTTTATATCCTTCCTGTTTACTGAATTCTTTTACTTGGGTTGCCTTATCATTGATTCTCTAGGGTTTTCCAAATAAACGAAGGAGTCCTCTGCAGGTAGTGATCCTTTTACCTTCTCAGTGTTAAACCTCCCACTGAGCTCCCTTCTAGTTGCAACAGTTAGCACCCCAGAAGCTCTAGGACAGGCCTCAGCAAACCTTTTCTGTACGTGGCAGATGGCGTTTCAGCCTTCACGGGCATGCTGTCTCCCTGGGAACTGTCTAGCCTTGCTCTTGCAGTGCACGTACGTAAATGAACAGGTTTGGCCACAGTGTAAGGTGGATTGGGGGGGCGCTGTAGTTCACACACCCCTGGAGAGGGATGTCAGGGCATCCTTGCCTGGCTTCCTGATCCTCCCAGAAACACCCAGCATTTTCCCCATTAATTAAGTTGCTAGCTTAGGAATAACATGGACACACACACACATGTCCACATGCATTATCATGCTAGAATGTATTCATAATTCCTATTTTCTTGAGTGTTTTTTAGTCAGAAATGAGTGTTGAATTTTGTTGCAAGCTTTCTCGCCATCTGTGAAGGCAGCAGAAGTTACAGATTTTTCTCCTTAGATCTATAGACTTGCTTGTCTGGTTAGTTGCTCAGTCATGTCTGACTTTGGAATCAGACGCACTGTAGCCATCCAGGCGTCTCTGCCCATGGGATTTTTCAGGCTAGAATACCGGAGTGGGAGAAGGGTATGCCCTTCTCCAGAGGACCTTCCTGACCCAGGGATCGATAAGCTTGGTGTATTATATTAATGAATTTCCCAATATTGAGCCAAGCTTGCATTCCTAGAATAAATTATTTGGTCATGATGTATTCTTTCCATAATGTGAAGTTGAAATCTCTTTGCTAATATTTTATTTAGCATATTTGGCATCAATAGTCAAAGTCTGTAATTTTATTTTTATTGAACTTCCTTATCAGAATTAACTGTCCATGTTATAGTTCTTAAGAATTAGAGAATTTTCTTCACTTTCTATTTCTGAGACAATTTAGGGGGCATTGTTATTATCTTATTTTTAAAGATTTTTAAAGCATCTGGGTCAGGCACATTATCCTGGGTTAGTGCCTTGATAACTTTGTTTCTTCTACAGAAATTGTGCTTCAAGGTTTCCATCTCTAATGGGTTAATTCTGGTAAATTATTTAATTATTTGAGTATCATTTTTAATATTTCCTCACTGTATTTTTAACATCTGTAGGGTGTGTAATGATGTATTCTTTAAAGCTCCTTGTGTCAGTCGTATTTTTCTTGATAAATCTTCTAGGAGCTTATCAATTTTGTTAATCCTTTTAAAGAAGCAATCTTCCACTTTGTAACAATCTTTATTATTTAACTAGGTTAAGAGTTTTCCCTGTTTCTTATTTCTAATTTTTCCCTCCTTCTTCTTCTTCTTGTTCCGTCCTCAGTCGTGTCCAGCTCTTTGCAACCCCATGGACTGCAGCACGCCTGGCTTCCCTGTCCATCACTATCTCCCAGAGTTTGTTCAAACTCATGTCCATTGAGTTGGTGATACCATCCAACCGTCTCATCCTCTGTCATCCCCTTTTCCTCTTCCTTCTATCTTTCCCAGCATCGGGGTCTTTTCCGATAAGTTGGCTCTTTGCATTAGGTAGTCAAAGTATTGGAGCTTCAGTTTCAGCATCATTCCTTCCAATAAATATTCAGGACTGATTTCCTTTAGGATGGACTGGTTGGATCTCCTTGCAGTCCAAGGGACTCTCAAGAGTCTTCTCTAGCACCACAGTTCAAAAGTATCAATTTTTCAGTGCTCAGCCTTCTTTATGGTCAAACTCTCACATCCGTACATGGCTAGTGGAAAAACCATAGCCTTGACTATATGGACCTTTGTCAGCAGAGTGACGTCTCTGCTTTTTAATGTGCTGTCTAGGTTGGTCATAGCTTTTCTTGCAAGCAACAGCGTCTTTGAATTTCATGGCTGCAGTCACCATCCGCAGTGATTTTGGAGTCCAAGAAAATAAAGTTTGTCATTGTTTCCATTTTTTCCCCATATTCGCCCTGAAGTGATGGGACAGGATACCATGATCTTCGCTTCTGAATGTTGAGCTTTAAGCCGCTTTTTCACTTTGCTCTTTCACTTTCATCAAGAGGCTGTTTAGTTCCTCTTCACTTTCTGCCAAAAGGGTGGTGTCATCTGCATATCTGAGGTTATTGATGTTGAATGCTGGAATCTTGATTCCAGCTTGTGCTTTATCCTTCTCCTTACATTGTGTTTAATTGTCTCTGGTTTCTTGAGGAGGAATTACACACTTTGTTCTTTTGAAGCAGTCATCGTAAGCTTACTGGGGCTTTACGTTGCCTGTCCTGATTATATGTAACTTGCAGTTCATCACCTCTGGGTGTCCTCTCATGACGGAGAGCAGGGCTGTGTAGTTTTACCTGTCCTTGTGGTTCTCCATCAGTTTTTAGAAGTGTGAGGCTTTGGATTAGGTGGCTGCCATTATCCTATCACTTCATGGCAAACAGAAGGTGGAAAGTGGAAGCAGTGACCGATTTGCTTTTCATGGGCTCCAAAATCACTGTGGACCTTGATTGCAGCCATGAAATTAAAAGACACTTGCTCCTTGGTAGAAAAGCTATGGCAAACCTAGACAGCCTATTAAAAAGCAGAGATGTTACTTTGCCAAGAAGGGTCTGTATAATCAAAGCTATGGTTTTGCTAGTGGTAGTCATGTACAGATGTAAAAGGTGGACCATAAAGAAGGCTGAGCACTGAAGAATTGATGCTTTCATAGTGCTGGAGAAGACTCTTGAAAGTCCCTTGGACTACAAGGAGATCAAACCAGTCCATTCCAAAGGAAATCAGTCCTGAATATTCTGTGGAAGGACTGATGCTGAAGCTCCAAAACTGGCTACCTGATGGGAAGAGCCAACTCACTGGAAAAGACCCTGATGCTGGGAAAGACTGAGGGGACGGCAGAGGACGAGGTGGTTGGATGGCATCACCGACTCAATGGACATGATTTGAGCAAGCTCCAGCAGATAGTGGAGGACAGAAGAGCCTGGTGGGTTATAGTCCATGGAGTTGCAGAGTCAGACATGACTTGGAGACTGAACAACAACATTATCCTGGGCTCCCTAGAAATCTTCAATGCCAGTAATTTGAAAGCTCCTAGAAATTGATATTTATAAATCCTAATAGAAAAATCAGCACATAACAGGCACAGGTATTTTACCAAAAAAGAAATACAAGTTACCAATAAATGTGTGAAATGTTTTTCGATCTCATTAATATTCAAAGAATAAAAATTATAATGATGGCAAAATAATTTATCACATAAAACTGGCAAAGATTAGAAAAAAGAAAGTACCCAGAATGGTCAAGGATTAAGAGAAATGAATATTATAATGTATTGCTGATAGCTGCAAGCTTCATGGAAGTTAATGCAAAGTCTCTAAATGTCTGCATGTTAAAGAGTCCAGCTGCCTAACCCTCCGTAACCTCCCACTCTGCCCTGGCCCCGGAGAGTCAGACTGCTCCTGCCCGCCTGCAGGGGGTGGCACAAACACAGTGAGCCGCTCCACACGTGGCACCTGCACTCGCCAGGCCCCACGCCGCCTGGGCCGCTGTCTTCCTTGTCAGGACGGCGGGGACGCCAGGCAGACAGGCAGGCAGACAGCTGGCTGACGGGGTGGGCACTGAGCAGGTGCTCGGGGGCCTGTGGTCCCTCACGCACCCTCACTCGCCATGGCCCTGGGAAGCCTGTGCAGGAGGGGCTGGAGGGCCTGCTTTTCAAAACAAGGGAGCCGTTAAACTGAGCCCGACACAGGGCACGCCACAGTAGTAACAGACTTGGCGATCATTAAGACACTGTGAATAACGATGCTGAAATTCACCCCCTTCCCGCTCACCATCTCCCCAGAATGCACCCAGACTGGAAGGTCTTAGAGGCGAGGTGAACCAGATACTCTAGGAATGTGTCTTCCTCACTGTGAATAAGTGGGTTAGAAAATGAAAAAAAGGGGAAGGATGTTTGATGATTAGGTACACTTGAACACCAAAACAAAGAGGGAAGCTTATAGGTGGATTTCCTTGCATATAGATGAATGTTTCCCAAGTGGAATGCGTCAGTTCCAAGAACACATTAGAAATGATGATCAGACAAGCGTTACCCTCCGTAGGCAAGAAGGATTCACCATCAGAAAATCTGTCAGTGAGACTCACTGCATGAATAGACTACAGAAAACCTATGTGATGGTTTCAGTAGATACAGAAATAGCCCTTGTTGGATGGAGCTCAACATTTTTTCATGATAAAAATTCCTAGACACACCAGAACGTGGTATAGAGGAGGACGGGAAAACCCACCTTGTGGCACAAACGTTCCTGTTGTGTTCCAGGCATCAGTGTATCTCATCTCACTGTGGTGATGTTTGTATTTTATACAACATCGTTTGATAATCATTAGAAAAAGAACCCAAGTCATGAGCCTTATAAACGGTGACCAAGTTCTCATGTCACCTGCTGGCTCAGGACATTTTGTGAACAGTCATAAAAAAACTAAAAGTGGGCTTTTCTGGAGGTTATGAATTCAGACCACAAAACAGGGAGGAAAAGCTTGAAAAGCCAAACAGAACCAATGCCTGATGTTTTACTGTGAGTGATGTCATGGCGGTGACGTCATGCAAGTGATGTCGGTGTTCTCTTTGTTCCAGTCGCTCCACGGCTTTGCTCTGGTGGTGAGCGCGGAAGGGATGATCTTCTACGCGTCGGCCACGATCGTGGACTACCTGGGCTTCCACCAGGTGAGCACAGCGCCCCGTCTGCTTCGGTCCGGTCCCGTCTGCTGCGGTTCGGTCCCGTCTGCTGTGGTCCGGCCCTTCGGCTGTGGTCCGGCCCCGTCTGCTATGGTCCGGCCCGTCTGCTGCGGTTCGGTCCCGCTGCCTTGAAGGCATGCGCTGTCTTCAAGCTGTGTGTGTGCTTAGCTGCTCAGTCGTGTCTGACTCTGCAACCCTGTGGACTGTTGCCCATCAGACTCCTCTGTCCGTGGAATTCTCCAGGCAAGGATACTGGAGTGGATTGCCATTCCTTTCCAACCCAGGGGTCAAACCCGGGTCTCCCGCATTGCAGGTGGATTCTTCATTATCTGAGCCACCAAGGACCTTGAACTTTTAAACTTCGAGGTTTAAAACGTCTCTAAAATCAAACTTTTTCTTTTTTTAAATCACCGACCTTTTGTCAGATGAGGTTTTGCACACCCAGCTTTGTCTGGGGCTCAGGGTCACGGCGAGAGGCATGCTGGTGTCCTGGGTGTCCCTGGTCTCACAGCAGCGACTTCTGCGCCTGCAGCCCTACCTCTACACTCCTCACAGCGAGAGGCTGGTCAGGGCCAGGCAGGGACCTGTCCTGAGCTGCACTTCAGTGCCTCAAACCCTGGATGCGACATGCAGTCAGGATGCAGTGTGCTCCAGAATCGCTCTTGCTGGTGTGCAGATAGCTCACCCGGAATGTTGCCCCAGGTCAGCACAGCCTGGACGATTCCAGACCTCAGGGCAGAGCGGAAACCTCAGGGCAGAGCGGGATGGAGTCCATCCAACCCTGGGTCCAAGGAGGTGGCTCAGTGAGAAGCCCCAGGAAAGAAAGTGGGACCTGGCTTGGCCTCTGGGAGGGAAAAGTCTCACGAGCAATCCAAGCCCAGAGTCAAACGCTGGTGAAACCTCCTGGCTCTGCAGCTTGGGTGGCTGGGGTCTGAGGACAAGCTGGGCACAAGTGTGGCCGTCCCCCCACAAAAAAACACCTGCCCCCCCCAGCTCTCTGCAGGGAGCTCACAGCACAGGGTTATAAACTCCAGGAAGCCACCAACTGCCAGCCCTGGCACCTTCCCTGAGGAATTCAAGATAAAAACAGGTGGATTTGAGAACGAATAAGACAGAACCTGGAAAAACCCAGAATACAGTGTGTGCTCAGGGCCTCATCCGGGGGCAGAACGTGCAGTGATTCCAACACTTGACTATAGAGAATGACCGTAAGCTTAAAGACACAGGGTGAGCCAGAGAGAGGCGCAGGCACAGTGGGTGGCGGGCAGTGGGGCTGAGCTAGGCCTGGAGCACGTTTGAGACCCCATCATCCGCAAGGCCGCGGTGGCCCCTGGGAGGTGGATAGTCCACCAAGGGGCCCACCCGCTGGCGTGCTTGCCTGCAGGCTGGAGACCACCCCGTGGAGCCGGGGCACCTCTGCGGGCCAGGCCAAACATTCGCAGGACCCGGGTCAGAGCCCAGCGAGGAAGGAGATGGGGGACAAGACGTGCAGTTAATACCGAAAGTCTTCCTGATGGGCCAGAAGCCACGGCCGCCGGCCGGGAGTTGAGGGAGAAGCCCAGAGGTCGGGCTGCCTGCGGGCATCCGGCTCCACCCCTTAGACACCGGCCTGCCCCGCGAGCTGCCAGACGGGCCTCCAGGCGCACGCTCAGCGCCTCTCCACCTGCCGGCGTCCTGCGGGGCCTCCTTCCACCGTCGCTCTGCAGGGGCCGCGCCCACGGGGCCGGGCCCCTCTCGAGCAGCGGCCCTCTCCCAGGCCCGCCAGGGCGGAGCGAGGCCGTGGGCCCAACGATTCGAGCCCCAAGTAATGAAGCCTTCTTGGCGCCCCTGGGCGTCGTGCACAGCACATGGATCTAGAAAACTGTGATGTGGTCGCCTGTGCCCGCTGAGAATGTTTTTTTGCCCCAGTCGCTGTTGCCTGAGTTCTCTGTAAATTCTCGGGACACCCAGACCACTTGCTTTTAGCTGTGTAATTCGAAGGTCCCCCCCACCCCCAGGGTGGGTTTCTGTGGGAAATGCAGGTGCCTTGTAGAGACCTGATTCCAGGTCTGAACTTACTAATTGGAGCTTTTGTTTTCTTGGAACTCGGTTATTTCCTCTGAAGTGTTAGAAGTTAAAAAAAAATTTTGCCTTTTATTATAAGGAAATTGTTTCCAAATGCCATTAAATCAGGCAGTGCCTCTAGTTTATGTAAAACATTTCATGAGCATATTAGATCAGCCTTGTGCTATTATTGTCAGCTTCTTGGGCAAAATGCTTTACAAAAAGTCAGGAACCAGCCGTTTCCTGTGGCAACCTGAGTGCCTCGGTTCAGTATCTTGCATTTCAGTGCTCTTTGAGATGAACAAATAGGCTTTAGATGTATATTTTAGTTGCCCTTGCCTTTGCTGCTACAAGATGTTGTCCATTCTCTCCGAGGTCAGCAGTGGGAGCGTCTCATCCCCAGGTGAATGGGGACGGATGTGAGGGCCTGTGGCAGGAAGCAGTTAAGGGCCCATGGGCATGGAGAGCGGATATGCGCTCTCTCTGCACAAAAGGCAAAGATGGTCGCTACTGAAATGAGCTGTTTGTGAAAATGGCTGTGCTTTTATCCTTGACTCTGTGGAGGGTGGTTTGGAGCCAAGATGAGACGCTCTGACCAGACCAGAGCGGGCTTGTTCTGTGCTCTGTGAACAGCTGACACGTCACTCTCCCCTGCTTCTCAGATCCCTCACCATTTATTCTTCTTGACCTGTTTGTAGGAATCAAACCCTAGACATTAGGAAAGATGAAGGGAAGCCAGGCGGACTGCCGCGACCTCGGTTTTCTCATCCCAGAAAGTGTCGTCGGCATTTAAGTGTGTGTGTTAGCTGTTCATTTGTGTCCAACTCCTTGTGACTCCACGCACAGTAATCCTCCAGGCTTCTCTGTCCAACACCTTCTGCTCTAGCCTAACACCTCTCTGTCCAACACCCAGCCTGATCTGCGACGCCTCCTCCAGCTCTGCTTGGCCCCCTCCAAGTCGATCTCCTCCTGTGTCAGTTAAGCCGCAGACCCACCGTTTGCATCCCTTTCATGGATTATCTGAGGTGTGCGGAGACGGCAAGTGGGGCAGCAGGGTGCCCCTGGGGTGCTGCTGAAACTCACCAGGGAATATGTGGGTCACAGTGCCTACTTGTTAGTTTACAGTGAGAAATATCCAGCGCTCAGACATCAGCACAGTTTTTTCCCTTTAATCAAAACCATGGAAGGGAAAATGCCATCCATCAAAGAAGGATGGAAAAACACCAAATTCCTAGTAATAAGTCAAGCAAATCATACGTAGCACTTCCACTCAGAAAATATAAAGCATTATTTAAAGAAATTTAAAGATCCAGAGCATCGAAGAATTTATGCTTTCTAATTGTGGTGCTGGAGAAGACTCTTGAGAGTCCCTTGGGTAGCAAGGAGATCCAACCAGTCAGTCCTAAAGGAAATCAGTCCCAAATATTCATTGGAAGGACTGATGCTGAAGCTGAAGCTCCAATACTTTGGCCACCAGATGCAAAGAGCTGACTCATTGTAAAAGACCCTAATGCTGGGAAAGATTGAGGGCAGGAGGAGAAGGGGGTGACAGAGGATGAGATGGTTGAATGGCATCACCGACTCAATGGACATGAGTTTGAGCAAGCTCCAGGAGTCATGGAAAGACAGGGAGGCCTGGTGTGCTACAGTCCATGGGGTCGCAAAGAGTTGGGCATGGCTTAGCAACTGAACTACAAGAAAATGGAAAGATATGCTGTGAACTGGAGGACTTAATATTATCACAAAGGGGACTGATCAAGTTATAGACTAACTGGCGTCCCTGGTGGCTCAGTGGAAAAGAATGCACCTGCCAATGCGGGGGACACAGGTCCAGTCCCTGGTCAGGAAGATCCCTGAAGAAGGAAATGGCAGCCCAGTCCAGTGTTCTTGCTTGAGAGATCCCATGGACAGAGGAGCCTGGCGGGCTGCAGTCCATAGTGTCGCTAAGAGTCGGGCACAGCTTAGCGACTTAACAACGGCAACAAAGGACAAATACTGTGCTGCTTTTCTGGGAGGAAACTGGACAAGCTGATTGGAAATGCAGAGACCTGAGCAAACCCAGCACCATGAGGGAGGGCATTGATGATCTCTGGGACATACAGTCCCAGACACAACACTTCACGTCCAGCGCAGTGGCTGAGACCAGTGGGGTCGGTGCAAAGAAGGACACACGGCCTCAAAAGACAGGGGAGGTTCGCAGCAGATTTGGGTTCACAGTGAAGCCAAGGTTGCCATGGGTGGGCAGGTGCTGGTCTTGTCAGTAAATGGTGCCTCGTGGACTGGATCCCCTTGAAAAAAATGCATCTTGACACCTGCCTCACACCACGCAGAGTCATGGTAGATGGTGGAAGTTTCTAGAAGATGACAGGACAGAGTCCGGAGGTATCTGAGGAACAAACACGCAGAGAGGACAGGAGGCGGAAGCCCTGACCGAGAGGAGAGACTGACGGCTCCGCTGTGTCAGACCCGGGAGGCGCGCGGCGCGCCCGGGAGCGGGGAAGACGCGCGCCTGGGGCAGGACGCCCGCGCGGGCGGGTGCAGCGGAGCGGGGCAGCCAGGCGGCGCTGTGGGCACGCGGGAGGCGGCGGCAGCAGGCGGGCGGCCGCGCAGGTCCGCCGGAAAACCGATCGGTCTGGGGGAAGGCGCCCCGCCTCGTTAGTCCTCCGGCCGCGCGATGAAGCGTCGGGCGGACACCGCGGCGCGGGCGCGCGGGCCCCCGCAGAGCCGCCCCGGAAGACCCAGCCGCCGAGCCGGCGAGGGGCCCGGGCGGCAGGGAGGGCCTCGCCAGCGGCGGCGGGTCCACGGAGGGCTGGTCCACGGGCCGCCTCCGGCACCAGGGCCCGCGCCCCCGCCGTGGGGCGACGCGGAGGGCACAGGGCTCCGCCTGGGAACAGAGCCAGCCGGGGCTGCGGGCTCCGTGCCGCGGGCGCCTCCGCGGAGGGCGGACGGCAGGGTTCTCAGTCCTGACTGGGTGGGGAGGCCGCGGGACTGTCGTGCGGGCACATTCGCATTCCGCGTTTCGCCGGCATCACAAAACTGCATGAGGAGAGCTTCACTAGGGACATGCCCTTATGACCCTAGAGCCTCCAGGTGAGGGGGCCTCCAGGTGAGGGGGCCTCCAGGTGAGGGGGCCTCCAGGGGAGGAGGGGCCTCCAGGTGAGGGGGCCTCCAGGTGAGGGGTGACTTCAGGTGAGGGGGCTCCAGGTGAGGGGGGCTCCAGGTGAGGGGGAGCCTCCAGGTGAGGGGGAGCCTCCGGTGGGGGGGGGCTTCAGGTGAGGGGGCCTCCAGGTGAGGGGAGCCTCCAGGCGGGCACCATCTCTCCTCGGGCTCTTCCTGTAACTGTGGCCCCTGAATGTCAAACAGGTAACCCCAGGAAGGTAGAAAATGAGTGTGATTGTAACTCGAAGGCTAAACTCTAATCATGTGCACACACTCCCCCCACAGTCTAAGACACAGGGTTCACAGAAAGAAGCGGACGCTGAGGCCAGAAGTGCTGTAGTCCTTGGCCAATGTTGCCCAGGGCTCTGGCAGGAATGAGGACCACTCACAGGGGATGGGGTCGCACCAGACCTTCCCTCCTGCTGACACCTGCAGCACCTTCTGATTCTCACGCACCTGGAGGCCCCTCTCACCTGGAGGCTCCCCCCTCACCTGGAGGCTCCCCCCTCACCTGGAGGCCCCCCTCACCTGGAGGCTCCCCCCTCACCTGGAGGCCCCCTTACCTGGAGGCCCCCCTCACCTGGAGGCCCCCTCACCTGGAGGCCCCCCTCACCTGGAGGCTCCCCCCCTCACCTGGAGGCCCCCTCACCTGGAGGCCCCCTCACTTGGAGGCCCCTCTTCACCTGAGTCCCCCCTCACCTGGAACACCCCTTCACATGGAACCTCCCCTCACTTAGAGGCTCTTCCCTCACCTGTGGCCCCCCCCCCCCTCCACTCTGAGGTTGCCTATTACCTCCTAAGAAGGTAACCTCATTTGTGAAGCCTTGATCCTCAGGAACTTTTCCTCCGTCTGGTTTTTACAGTGACCCAGTTGAGAAACAACTGAAACTCAGCAGTGGGCCAGCTGAAGGGGTCGAGGGGCTTCTGCAGGACGGGGGTCCCAGGGGTGAATGAGCGATGCCATTCAGTTCAGTTGGGAAGACGTGCACCAGCCTCGGTGTTTGTCGACACTCTGGATGTTTTCGCTGACAATCGAGTCCACTGAGGTCTGCCTTCAAAGCCCGAGGCAGGGCCTTGGTGCCCCGGGCTGCGGGGTCCCAGCGAGGACCTGGGCAGTGGGGCGGCCTCTGCGCTCAGGGCCTGAGCAGGTGGGGGGACCCAGGACCAGAGAGAGGGTTGTGGGTCGGAGGGTCCTTGCAACATCCTGTGGGGCAGCGGTCAGGCCTGGGGACCCCAGCCTGGCCCTGTCTCACCATACAGGTGTGCTGCCCTAATTAACTTTGGATCCGAGTGTCACAAAGAGGCTGGAAGGTGACCAGACCTAAGCACACAGCTCGATGCGGTTGGAGTCAGCTTTGAGCAGTGGGAATCTTGATCCCAAATGAAGTTTCATCTCTGAGCCCCTAATCTGCCCCTGGAGGCACCGCCTGGCCTGGGGGGCATTTTGTGGGCTGGACGCCTGGTGTCCAGGCAGTGTTGGTTGCCTCCTGTGGGGAGGGACTTTCTCTTCACGGGTGTGACTTGCCTTTGACAGATGGATGAGATGTTTTTGTGGTCATTAACCGTGGAATACAGTGTGGACATTCCCTCGGGGTAAGGCTAAAATGACTGTCTCATGTTCCAGACGGATGTGATGCACCAGAATATTTACGACTACATCCACGTGGATGACCGCCAGGACTTCTGCCGGCAGCTGCACTGGGCCATGGACCCTCCCCAGGCAGGGTGTGGGCAGCCCCTGCTCTCGGAGACAGGTGGGTCCTGGGGGCCCTGGTCTGATGCAGACTCGGAGACTCCTGACACGCATGGGCGCCTCCGCAGGCGTTGCCCCTTTCCCCCTCCTCTCGTTGAAGTGCCGTCGACGCCCCTTCCTCCTCGGAGACCTCCTCCCGCGCGCCCCCACCCCTTCTCAGGAGGCTTCCCCAGGCGGCGCTCCGGCTCCCAGGGCACCATGTCTCCTGCCCTGTAGGGCGTGAGGCCCAGAAGCCAGGGACCCTGTCTCTAGTTTTGCAAACTCCTCCTCTGCTGCACATCTTCTAGGAAATTCTCTGCCTGCCTGGGATTTACCTGAAACAGTCTCCCAGATGTTGCTGTCTGTTCAGGGACGTTGCCCCCTGTGGGCAGGACCCCCGAGGTGTCTCAGATCTGCGGCCCCTGCCCATTGGACATGCCAGGCAGGCGCCAGGTCCCTGAGATGGCAGAGCAGATGAGAGCTCGGGGGACAGGGCGAGTGGCTGCCCCTGGGGTGCGGTGCAGGGAGACGGGGTCCTGGGCCTACCACACGTTCCCCACAGCGCCCAGGAACTCCGGGAGTTTCCAGCACGCCTTCACATGGCAGCGTGGGTCGCCTCCTACAGGTAGAGAAGACCCAGTGCCAGGCGCCGACCAGCTTCACAAGCTCAGAGCAAAAGCCCGAGCTAACGGACACTCATGAGAGGCAGGGGGCGGGTGCTCTGGGAACTTGCTGACCAGGGTGTGTCTGCTTTCTCCTTGGTCCCCGCCGTCTGTGCCCAGGAGAGGATGCAGTCCTGGGGAGGCTGCTCCGGGCCCAGGAAGGGGGCGCAGACCCGCCCACCGAGTACTCGGCCTTCCTGACACGCTGCTTCGTTTGCCGTCTGCGCTGCCTGCTGGACAGCACCTCAGGCTTCCTGGTGAGAGAGAGGGTGGGGATGGCACCCGGG
>NW_024070204.1:183886-184120 GCF_014754425.2 Oryx dammah
TCCTGGTGAGTGAGAGGGTGGGGATGGCACCTCAGGACTCCTGGTGAGTGAGAGGGTGCAGGATGGCACCTCAGGACTCCTGGTGAGTGAGAGGGTGGGGATGGCACCTGGGGGCTCCTGGTGAGTGAGAGGGTGCAGGACGGCACCTGGGAGCATCCTGGTGAGAGAGTGGGTGGGGATTGCACCCGGGGCTCCTGGTGAGTGAGAGGGTGAGGACGGCACCTGGGGCCCCTG
>NW_024070204.1:184130-217856 GCF_014754425.2 Oryx dammah
CCTGGTGAGTGAGAGGGTGGGGATGGCACCTTGGGGCTCCTGGTGAGAGAGTGGCTGCAGGGCCAGTGCTGCGTGAGTCCAGGCCTGGGCCTGGCACGGGGCTCCAAGGTCGATGGGAGCAGTTGGCGAAGCAAGGGGTGGGGTGTGGATACCTCGGGGGGGTCTGGCCTTGATGGGCAGGGCTGAGTCACGGCAGGCTAATGAGAATGAAGTGGCGTGTCTGCAGGGGTGACAGCCCCTACCCCTGTTCATCCCTTATTCAGGCGATCGGTTGGTTGTCCAGAAGGCCTTTTGTTTTGATCATACTTGGTTTTCAGTTTTGTGGAAAACTAAGATGGCTTTTGCTTCACATGGATGTAGATAGATTTTACCTAACACTGAGGCAGAGGTTGAAACCTAGGTTGAAGTGAAGCACAGAGTAGAGGAAACAAACAAAAGAACTCAGTTTCGAGGGTCTCGTCATATTTTACCACAAGGCTGGCTGCTGCACGCGCAGGGAGGGGCTCTGGAGTGGGGGCTGAGGCTCTAAGTATGGGGGGGTGGGCAGCTCGGATCCCGGGCTCACCCCAGCCCCCTTGCCTGTGTTCAGCCTGGTCACACCCAGCGGGCAGGGCTGCCCCCGAGAAGCCTTGTCAAAACCTCAGGACATGCAATTGATGTTGGGTTTTTAGCTCTAAGTCAGCCATGGTGGGAATTTTCACACCAAAGAAACCGTCTGGTGCCACAGATCAGGGCTTTTCCCCCAGAGCTGGATGTAAGGTGTCCCAGCACGGCCGGGACGCTCCACACCAAGCTGGTGGCCAGCACACGTGGGGGCTTTCAGGCATTTGTTCACCCCATAAATTCATCCACAGATGGAGAGATGGAAAGATGGGTGGGTGGATGGAGGGAGGGCCAGAGGGAGGGATGGAGGGAGAGACTGACGGACAAGTGAGGGGCAAGAAGAACGTGGAGTGTTGTTCGTCCACACAGGGCAGGGCACCCTGAAGCCATGCGGACTTCCTCAGTTACAGATCAACTTCCCGTCATAGAGAGAGCTTTCATTTTCTTTATCACACACTCCAGAGTTGCTATCTTGCTTTTTAACTCATACCAAATGCTCACAGGGTTAGTGCCCTAACCACTAATGCTGAAAGAGCTAAAGTTAAATGGTTCTATGATGACCTACAAGGCCTTCTAGAACTAACACCAAAAAGAGATGTCCTTTTCATCACAGGGGGCTGGAATGCAAAAATAAGAAGTCAAGAGATACCTGGAGTAACAGGCAAGTTTGGCCTTGGAGTATAAAATGAAGCAGGGCAAAGGCTAGCAGAATTTTGCCAACAGAAAGCACTGGTCATAGCAAACACCCTCTTCTAACAACACAAGAGAAGACTCTACGCATGGACATCACCAGATGGTCAACACCGAAATCAGATCGATTCTGTTCTTTGCAGCCAAAGATGGAGAAGCTCTATACAGTCAACAAAAACAAGACCAGGAGCTGACTGTGGCTCAGATCATGAACTCCTTCTTGCCAAATTCAGACTTAAATTGAAGAAAGTAGGGAAACCACTAGACCATTTAGGTATGACCTCAATCAAATCCCTGATGATTATACAGTGGAAGTCACAAATAGATTCCAGGGATTAGATCTGATAGACAGAGTGCCTGAAGAACTATGGATGGAGGTTCATGACATTGTATAAGAGGCAGTGATCAAGACCATCCCCCCAAAAAGAAATGCAAACAAGCAAAATGGTTGTCTGAGGAGGCTTTACAAATAGCTGAGAAAAGAAGAGAAGCAAAACGCAAGGAGAAAAGGAAAGATGTAAGCATCTGATTGCAGAGTTCCAAAGAATAGCAAGGAGAGATAAGAAAGCCTTCCTCAGTGATCTATGCAAAGAAATAGAGGAAAACAAAAGAATGGGAAAGACTAGAGATCTCGTCAAGAAAATTAGAGACATCAAGGGAACATTTCATGCAAAGATGGGCTCAATAAAGGACAGAAACGATATGGACCTAACAGAAGCAGAAGATATTAAGAAGAGGTGGCAAGAATACACGGAAAAACTGTACAAAAAAGATCTTCACAACCCGGATAATCACGATGGTGTGATCACTCACCTAGAGCCAGACATCCTGGAATGTGGAGTCACGTGGGCCTTAGAAAGCATCATTACGAACAAAGCTAGTGGAGGTGATGGAATTCCAGTGGAGCTATTTCAAATCCTGAAAGATGATGCTGTGAAAGTGCTGCAATCAATATGCCAGCAAATTTGGAAAACTCAGCAGTGGCCACAGGACTGGAAAAGGTCAGTTTTCATTCCAATCCCAAAGAAAGGCAATGCCAAAGAATGCTCAAACTACCACACAATTGCACTCATCTCCCACACTAGTAAAGTAATGCTCAAAATTCTCCAAACCAGGCTTCAACAGTACATGAACCATGAACTTCCAGATGTTCAAGCTGGTTTTAGAAAAGGCAGAGGAACCAGAGATCAAATTGCCAACATCCATTGGATCATCAAAAAAGCAAGAGAGTTCCAGAAAAACATCTACTTCTGCTTTATTGACTATACCAAAGCCTTTGACTTTGTGGATCACAACAAATGGTGGAAAATTCTTCAAGAGACGGGAATACCAGAGCACCTCACCTGCCTCTTGAGAAATCTATATGCAGGTCAAGAAGCAACAGTTAGAACTGGACATGGAACAATGGACTGGTTCCAAATTGAGAAAGGGGTATGACAAGGCTGTATATTGTCACCTTGCTTATTTAACTTATATGCAGAGTACATCATGCCTAACGTCAGGCTGGATGAAGCACAAGCTGGAATCAAGATTGCTGGGAGAAATACCAGTAATCTCAGATATGCAGATGACACCAGCCTTATGGCAGAAGGAGAAGAGGAACTGAAGAGCCTCTTGATGCAAGTGAAAAGGAGAGTGAAAAAACTGATTTAAAAGTCAACATTCAAAAAATGGAGATCATGGCATCCAGTCCCATCACTTCATGGCAAATAGACGGGGAATCCGTGGAAACAGTGACAGACTTTATTTCTCTGGGCTCCAAAATCACTGCAGATGGTGACTGCAGCCATGAAGTTAAAAGACACTTCCTCTGTGGAATAAAAGCTATGACCAACCTAGACAGCATATTAAAATAGAAACATTACTTTGCCAACAGAGGTCCATCTAGTCAAAGCTATGTTTTTTCCAGTAGTCATGTATGGAAGTGAGAGTTGGACTGTAAAGAAAGCTGAGCGCTGAAGAATTGATGCTTTTGAACTGTGGTGTTGGAGAAGACTCTTGAGAGTCCCTTGGACAGCAAGGAGATCCAACCAGTCAACCCTAAAGGTAATCAAGCCTGAATATTCATTGGAAGGACTCATGCTGAAGCTGAAGCTTCAATACTTTGGCCACCTGATACAAAGAGCTAACTCACTGGAGAAGACCTTGATGTTGGGAAAGATTGAAGGCAGGAAGAGAAGGGGACAACAGAGGGTGAGATGGTTTGATGGCATCACTGACCCAGTGGACAGAAGTTTGAGCAAACTCCGGGAGACAATGTACAGGGAAACCTGGTGTGCTGCAGCCCCTGGAATCAGAGTTGGATGGGACCGAGTGACGGAGCTGACTACTGAACTCATATGCTCTAGATCAGGAAAATCCAGTTGTCCCTGAGTTGTGTTGCCATGAGTGGATGGCGTTTGGGGAATGGAGGGTCACGGGGCCCGTCCTCAGAGGCGATTGGCTCCAGTACATCCTCCCAGGGGGCTGCCTGGTGACTCCGGCCGAGTCCAGGGATGTTCACGCACCTGAATGAGGACTCACACCCACGAGTGCACACACAGGAATACGCTGGAAGTTTAGAGAAAGTTACAGGGGAACCCTGAATGATTCAAAAGCAGCGGGGAGTGCCTGTCCCCAGGGGCCGGCAAGGAAGATGTGTTGGTTTCCGTCCTTGGGACTGTGAGTTCCGAGGCTGTTGACCACTTAGCTTGGCTGATTTACGCTGTGATTATGCCTTCGTTTCTGTCTTTGAAACGGCAGACGATGCAGTTTCAAGGGCGACTGAAGTTCCTCTTCGGACAGAACAGGCGGGCACCCTCGGGCGCGGCCCTGCCCCCACGGCTGGCCCTGTTCTGCGTGGCAGCCCCTCTGGCCCTGCCCCCCGGCGTGGAGGTGAGGATGAAGACCGTGTACCTGAGGGCGAAGCACAGGGCGGACGTCCCGGCCTCAACCGACGCAAAGTGAGTAGAGGCCCCGGCAGCCAAACCCGTCCTCGTTACTGCTGGGTCACACGCCGTGTCTGCACACGTGCGTTTTCTGTCTGTTCTCACTTCATTTCCAGCAGGAATATGACTAAAAAAGTTTGCTGTTTTTAAAGCTGCTACATTATGGGAGAAGCAGCTATTAGAAAAAAGAAAGCCTGTCACTAGTGTTTGTCAGCCGTGGCAGCGAACACGTCTACCTGCCTCTCGTCATTCCCCAGCCCTCCACTCAGAGCCTCGGAGGCAGTGCCGGGGCCCCGGGCCCCACGGGCATGGGGATGACGCTGCAGCCTCCGTTTGTCCCCTCCATCGACTGCAGGCTCACAGGGGCACGTGCTGGGGATGGGGACTCCACAGGTGTCCTGGCCTTCCGGCTCAGAGGGTGAAGAATCCATCTGCAAGGCAGGAGAAGTGAAGTGAAGTGAAGTGAAGTCGCTCAGTCGTGTCCGACTCTTTGCGACCCCATGGGGTGTAGCCTACCAGGCTCCTCCCTCCATGGGATTCTCCAGGCAAGAGCACTAGAGTGGGTTGCCATTTCCCTGTGCCCAATCCCTGGGTCGGGAAGACCCCCTAGAGGAGGGAACGGCCACCCCCTCCAGTGTTCCTGCCTGGAGAACCCCATGGACGGAGGAGCCTGGCGGGCTACAGTCCACGGGGTTGCAGAGCTGGGCATGACTGAGCGACTGACACTCTCGCTTTCAGAAAGTTGGGTTTTCTAGGTGACTCCCAGCCACGCTGTCTGGAGCGGGTGGGTCTGTGTGGGGCCGGGCTCTGGGGCAGACGGGCTTCTGTGTGCCTGTGCTCTGTGTCTGCTGCTGGGCGGAGACCCTGGGGAGGGCCGTGTCTCAGTCCGTCTGTCCTCTTCCTCAGTGCCCCCGCCGTGCCCTGTCCAGGGACAGACTCTCAGGAGACCAAGTCCCCAGCCCGCTTTCCTGTCGCTCCTTGGTACTCAGGTTCCCCTTGGGCCTCAGCACCAGCTCACAGGCCCGGGAAGCCTCCCGTTTCTGCCTGGGGTTTGTGGGGGTCTGGGGGAGCCCTGCCTTCAGGCACAGGCACCTCATCACAGCCTCCAGGTCCCACGAGCCCACACCCTAGGGCAGCAGTGTTCTGGAGCATTTAAAATATATATATGCTTTTTTTTTAAGGTAGAAAATGTAAAATAGGAGCAAGGAAAAACAGGATACTCATGGGAAAAAGCTGTAAAAATAACTGATGAAGTAACTAAAACATGAGGTGCAGCAAAACACAGAGGCTACATTACACCTGGGCGCGTCTTGGGGGCGGGATGGCCCTGCCCACACCCCAGACCTGAGCGCTCCCCGCCTGCCTCTGCCTCTGAGTCCTCGGCGTGCTCACACCCTGGGCTGGTGATGGTGCCCATACGCTGCACTCTCAGATTCTCAGCCCCGTGATCAGAGGGAGGGAAAGTCCTCCCTCCATCGCTTCTCCATAGCAAACTAACGCTCCAAATCCTCCAAGCCAGGCTTCAGCAGTATGTGAACCAAGAACTTCCCGATGTTCAAGCTGGATTGTAAAAGGCAGAGGAACCAGAGATCAAACTGTCAATATCTGTTGGTCATCTGAAAAGCAAGAGAGTTCCAGAAAAACATCTACTTCTGCTTTATGGACTACGCCAAAGCCTTTGACTGTGTGGATCACGACAAACTGGAAAATTCTTCAAGAGTTGGGAATACCAGACCACCTGACCTGCCTTTTGAGAAATCTGTACCCAAGTCAAGAAGCAACAGTTAGAACCAGATATGGAACAACAGACTGGTTCCAAATCGGGAAGGAATACGTCAAGGCTATATTTTGTCATCCTGCTTACTTAACATACATGCAGAGTACATCATGCGAAATGCCAGGCTGGATGAAACACAAGCTGGAATCAACATTGCCGGGAGAAGTATCAGTAACCTCAGATATGCAGATGACACCACCCTTATGGCAGAAAGTGAAGAAAAAGTAAGGAGCCCCCTGATGAACATGAAAGAGGAGATTGAAAAAGTTGGCTTAAAACTCAACGTTCAGAAAACTAAGATCATGGCATCCGGTCTCATCACTTCACGGCAAAAAGATGGGAAAACAGTGGAAACAGTGAAAGTAACAGTCGCTCAGTTGTGTTCAACTCTTTGTGGCCGCATGGACTATATAGTGCATGGAATTCTCCAGGCCAGAATACTTGAGTGGGTAGCCTTTCCCTTCTCCAGGGGATCTTCCCAACCCAGGGATCGAACCCAGGTCTCCCACATTGCAAGTGGACTCTCTACCAGCTGAGCCCCCAGGGAAGCCCAAGAATACTGAAGTGGGTGCCCTTCTCCAGTGGATCTGCCCGACTCAGGAACTGAACCAGGGTCTCCTGCTTTGCAGGCAGATTCCTTGCCAGCTGAGCCCCCAGGGAAGCAAAACAATGAGAAAGTTTATTTTTTGGCTCCAAAATCACTGAAGATGGTGACTACATCCATGAAATTAAAAGATGCTTGCTTTTTGGAAGAAAAGCTATGGCCAACCTAGACAGCGTTTTAAAAAGCAGAGACATTACTTTGCCGACAAAGGTCTGCTAGTCAAAGTTACAGTTTTTCCAGTAGTCATGTATGGATGTGAGAGTTGGACCATAAAGAAAGCTGAGTGCTGAAGAATATATGCTTTACTGTGGGGTTGGAGAAGACTCTTGAGAGCCCCTTGGACTGCAAGGAGTTCTAACCAGTCCACCCTAAAGATGCTGAAGCTGAAACTCCAATCCTTTGGCCACCTGATGTGAAGAACTGACTCATTTGAAAAGACCCGGATGCTGGGAAAGACTGAAGGCAGGAGGAGAAGGGGACGACAGAATGAGATAGTTGGATGGCATCACCGACTCAATGGACATAAGTTTGTGCAGGCTCCGGGAGTTGGTGATGGACACGGAGGCCTGGGTTGCTGCAGTCCATGGGGTTGCAAAGAGTCGGTCGGACAGGACTGAGCGGCTGAACTGAACTGAACTGCCTGATCGCTTCTCCAGGAGGCGTGCTGTCCCCTGGCGGCCACGCGGGGAAGCACAGGTGGGCCAGATTCCAAGGCGGCTGTGGACTCTGGGACCACCTGCCGCTGCCCCAGGTGGCCTGGACGCCTGGACGTCCCTGGGAGGGCTGGCGAGGGTCTTCACGGTGAGGCTAGGATGCTGTACAGAGGCGGACTGTGGAGCGAACACTAGACACACGTTGTAAACATCACTGAAACTCAGGGAGGTTATCAGAGTGCCAGGCTGGGCGCCCTGTGTTAACACAGCAACTGCTTGTCGCTCTCGGTTTCACACGGGACGGTGCAGGTATGTGGACGCAGTCCTCGCCGTCGGGCCCCCTCCCTCCCCCACTGTGTCCAGAAGTCCGTTCTCTGCGTCTGCGTCCCCCGCCTGCCCTGCGGATAGGTCCGTCAGTACCATTGTACTAGATTCCCCGTATATGCGCTAATATATGAGGTTTGTTTTCCTCGGTCTGACTCACTTCACTGTGTAGCAAGCTCTAGGTTCGGCTGGGGGGAGCGGAGGGGATAGATGTATAATTGTGGCCAATTCACATTGTTGTGCGACAGAAGCCAACACTGTAAAAATTTTTTTTTTTAAAAGAAAAAAACTGGAAGAGAGGAAGCGCCCTCCATTTTGGGAAAGAAGCTTCTGTCACCTTCTGGGTTTTCTGGAGCCGAATTCTGCCCTGAGCTGAACTCCTTGCCGGAGCACCTCCTCCCGTCCACTCCCCTCTGAGCTCACAGGCCGTGAGGAGTGAACCCGGGGAGTTTGAGGCCCAGGAGGCTGGCTCTGGATGGAGCATCGTGCTCGCTGGACCCAGTTCAGGGCCTTTACGATTCTTCCTGAAAGGGGCCTTTGTGACAGAGCCTTGCTCCTGAATGTTCATGGGCCCTGTGTGCAAGCCGCATGCTCTCCACCTCTGTCCTGTCTCTGCTGTGCCTCTCGGCCCGTCTCTGTGTCTCCTCTGTCCTGTCTCCTCCTCTGTCCTGTCTCAGCTCCTGCAGAGACCCCCACAAGATGGAGAGTAAGGGCCACTGCAGGGCAGCAAGCTCTGGCTGTGCGGCCAGGTGGCCAGGGTTTGAATCCCACTCCTGCACCTGCTGTGGGGGCAGCTTCAGGCAAGTCACTTAACACTTCAGAGCCTCGTCTTTTTCTTTGGAAATATGTGCAGAATACGATCTGCGGGATAAGTTGCAAGTTGCCTTAGGGTCTGTGATTGTAAGTCGTATGAGACACAGGGCTGTGTGTGTGTGTGTACACGCTGCCCTGGGCAGTCAGTGTTCAGTATGCCTAACTCAGTGCTCACAGTGCCTCTGTGAACCACTGCAGGTAACTAGCGCAGGTCACAGGGGTCTGTGTCTTCATTCTGACCACCCAGAAGGCGGCAAGCGTGCCGACACCCATCCGGCAGCCACACGTGTCTGCTTTCTGAGGCAAACCCGTCAGTGCTTCACTGGCCGGAAAAGTGATGTGAACTGGGATTTCCAGCAGACCTGTAACTGAGAGAAGGCATTCCAGTCTCTGCAGACTTTCACACGGGGAGTCACTGTATCTTAGGCTCTTGGGCGGCAGCAACACCCGTCGTGTGTAATTTCTGCCCTCGACACACATTTAATCTGCTTGTTGCTTTGCTCTCTTCTGTCCTTTGCAGAGCAAAAGTTGCCTCACGTCTCTGCGAATCAGAATTGCTCGGAAACCCCAATTACTCAGCAGGTACTCCTCACAATTCTCTTGACCACCTTTTCAAGCGCGTGAAATGAGCGAATCCCTGGAGGCGGGCGGGGGCTCGATGCTGTCTGGAGCACGGGGCGGGCGGGCAGAGCCGGCACTCAGGGTCGGTCACCTTGCGGAAGGTGAGTGTCCACCTGCTCCAGGCTCTGCTCAGCCTCGCTTTTCCGAATCCTGACAGGGAGAAGCAACGGAGAAAACGGCCTCTCCTTGTTCAGGACGCCAGAGGACGCCTGCCGCTGGGGCCGGCTCACAGCCCGGGGCCCCTGCGTGTGCCTCCGGGGCGGCCCTGACCTCGTCCTTGACCTCGAGGGCGCCGCAGGGTAAGTGACTGAGTCACGGGGTCCGCGGCCCTCACCCTCAGCAGCTGAGCCTCCCTGGGTGGGGCGGGGGGACACAGAGGGCACCCACAGCCACTCCTCGCCCTGGAGGTCGCCTCGCCACGCGGGGCCTGGCCGGGGACGCTGGCTCCCCAGCCTCTGTCCTCACCTTCACTCAGACACCCTCTCCCCTCGCTCCCAACCCAGCCCCCCACCCCCGACCTCTGGACGCTGGGGGACCGCGGAAGGGGCCCTTCAGGGAGGGAGGGGCTGGCCGGGGTCCCGGGGCTGCAGGCGGCACCCACCCAATGCAGGGCTGCCCCTGCGGCCGGGCCTGCCTGACGGGCGTCCCTTCCCGCAGGGCCGGGGAAGGAGAGGAGCTTGGGGGGCTCCCACGGGATGCGCCCCCGTACAGCTGCCACCTGGAGCCCCTGGGCCCCGTGAAGCACCTGGACTGGGCGGCCGGGAGGCACGGTCAGGATGGCGGCAGCGCCAAGCTGAAGCTGGAGCCCGGCAAGGCCGACCCGTTCCCCACCGCCCCGGCCCGCGGCGCCTGCCTGCCCTACCTGGGTGTGCAGGGCGCCGTCCACTCCCTCCGGAGCGCACCCAGCTCGCACCCGCCCAGGCCGCCCCCTGGGGCCTGCGCCGGCCGGACCAGCAGAGCCCTGCGGGACGGGCACCAGGGCCCGGCGCCGCCCCCCACCCCCGGCCCCTTCCCCCAGGGGGCCCTGGACAGCAGGGTCCCTCGGCCGGCAGTCCAGCGTCTCCCGGTGGGCAGCTACCCCGCTGAGGACAAGCTGCGAGGCCTTCTGATGCCCCCGGGAGCCCCGAGTCACCCCACGTTGTCGCTCGACGTGCCCATCAAGATGGAGAGTGACTCGGGGTCCGAGGATGCAGCGGACGGCTACTGCGTGTCCCCAACCCAGGTATGGGTGGGGGCCAGTGACCCGGCCAAGAGACAGCTGGCCACCTTCCCAACCAAGATGCACCTGAAGACGGAGCCGGGTGCCAGGCACCCCCTGTACAGCCCACCCCCAGGGCCTGGCCTGCTGGGTGCCCCGCCCAGACCCGGCAGGGGGCTGGCCCCGCTGTACCCCGTGTCCTGTGCCTGCCTGGAGCCCCCGCCCCCGCCCCCGCCCCCGCCCCCGCCCCGCCTTTGTGTGCGGGGCCACCAGCCCCCCAACCTGGGCTGCAACTGCCGGCCTCCCGGGCCAGCTCCTGCAGTCAAGCTCGAGCCCCTGGACTCACCCCTGTGGGCAGCTCACGGCCAGGGCGGGCCGCCTGGGCTGTTCTCCAAGAGCGCCCCAGCCGCAGGGATGCCCCCCAGGGACGCGCAGTGCGCCTTCCTGCCCTAGAGCTGCCGGGCCCCACGGACAGCTCTCTGGCCCAAGCCTTCCCCAAGGGAAGCACGTGCAATGGCAAGTTCATGGAAGGTCCTAAGTGCAGGGTGGTCGTCAGCTGCTCAAGAGTGGCAGGGCTCTCCTCTGAGGAGCACGGCTCCCCACCCCCACCCCAGGTCGTCTCCCCAGCGCCTCGCAGGGAGCAGACCTCGGGGAACAGCCGCACCCTGGTGGCCCACTGCCGAGACAGCTAACTGGGAGTAAGGCTCACTGAATGGCAGGTGGCCACACGCTTGTGCCTGGGAGGGATCTAGAACTTCAGCCAGAAGAGGCTGATGGCACTGGGCCGCCCTCCACTCCAACACGCAGCAGTGCTCGAAACATTGGCCCAGGCCCAGGCCGGCCCGGAGCGGGGATTGGCCAGATCTTGTGCAGCTCTTGCTGCAGTCTCTCTGGGGTTGCAGCGGCCTCCAGCAGGGGTCCGTGCTCACCTGCCCCCCGCTGCATCACGCCACCTGGTGCACAGGGTGGAGTCCAGAAGCACAGCACGAGGAAAAGGAAAGAGTTGGTCCAGGTGTCAGGCTGCTTTGCTGACTGCAGGCCTTCAGATGACTCTGATCATCATCACAGAAGGAATCAGTCGAGACGAGGCAGACAGGCAGCATTTTATAAAAAGGAAAAAATTGTAGGGACGTCCCCTGTGATCCTGCGGTTAAATGCCTGCAGGGGGTGTGGGTTCAATTCCTGGTCAGGGAACTAAGATTCCACAAGCCGCAGGGTGCGGCCAGAAAACAAGAAAAAAATCGTGAAGGGAACACGTTCTGAACTAGGGAATTTAGGTGCGAAAGAAGAAATCAAAGTGGAGGCTACCCGCAGTCACCACGGAGAGCTCATGGCTGAGGGCAAAGGTCACCACCCCTTCCGGGCGACCCCACCCCACAGGTGCAGTCTGGGCAGGGGGTGGCACCAGGGGACAGGCCACCGTGAGGCAGGAGGAAGCTGGCTGGAGGCCCTTCCTCTTTACAGCACGAGCGTCTGTCCTCAGTCACCCCCGGCCCCGAGAGTCTCAGGACATGCCAGGGCCCCAGCGGGGACTTGCAGTCCCACCTCATTCAGCAAGGGGTCTTTCTTTCTGTCATCTGTGGCTTTGGGGTGTCAGCGTTCAGCTCCTGAGTTGGTGGTGAAGCTATTTGCTTCATTCACCTTGTCGAAGTCAGGACAGGGCCAGCAGGACTGGGTCTGCTGGACTCAGGCACACCTGGGGGTGCCCTTACCCCTCAGTGGCCTGCTGCTTGGAAGGGCTTCCCCAGGGGCGTGGTGGCGGTTGAAGGTTTCTTCCCGGGGTAACAGAAGTTACCCGTCAGAGCCTTGGTTGGGCGTTGTCAATTCATGGCCTCATGGGATCCCCAGGAGCCTTCTCTTCCCTGCCCACCCCCTGCAGGGCCCTTGCAGAAAGTGACGCTGGTGCCGTGCTGCCCCGCCTTTGCCAGAGTCTCCTGCTGCCCGTTCTGATGGCAGCACAGCTGCCTGTCAGGACCACCTGCTTCCCACCCCCGCCGGCTCAGCACTCCTCTCTGCTTGGTTCTTATGCTGAGCCCAGCCCACCGTGCAGATTTCGTCCCTAAGACACGGTGTGGAATTTCAGAAACTTCCTCCTTCCTTGCTATTCACGCCAAGTGCCCAGCTCCTCACGGAAGCACTGTGCCATCTCTCAGAAGTGACTGTCAGCCTCTCTGGAGCTCCCTCTGCGAAGCAAGGGTCCTCAAACGCACCCTCCACACAGAGGCACCCGCTCCTGTCTCGGTGCAGTAGCCGGCGGTCTGCACGTGTGCAACCTTGGACCAGAAAGAAGGAGTGGAGAGGCGTCATTGCTTGTTTGCACACTGCAGCTGGAACCCAGCGAAGGACAGCTGCGGCTTGAGAAGGCGCAGTCTGCCCCCAGGGCCATGGTGCCCGAGCGTTCAGATGCACCTGCTCCCAGGACTGCGTGTGCCAGGCTGGCCTCAGCAGGTGCGTGGCGCATGGCGACTCATGCCTTGTTGACGCAGAGTCCAGCACCTGGACATCGGCGCTCCAGTCTCGCGCTCCAGAGCCGCAGTCACGCTGGAGGCCCAGGTCCTGGCGCGCTGGGACAGTGGTAACAGAGCCTGCCTCCGTCAGCACTTTGTTGTTCTACAGCCCTGCCCCGCCGAGAGACTGTGTGGGAGGTGATGATGGAACGTGGGGTGCCAGATGTGGCCATTTCTGCAGATGTGGCTGTCCCTGCTTTAAAATGTCAGGGACAGCACCGATTTCAGGCCTATATTTTCTGTTGCTGGTAGCTTTTGCCTATATAGCTGAAAAATATTAAAATCGAAGATGATGTAAGAATGGGATGGAAAGAAGGAGATAAACACAACTTATCGTTTATATTTTTGTAGTTTCTATTGGATGAAAAAAGTTTTTAACATCTGGACAGACTTGTTGAATTTTTAAACACAGATGCACTATAACACAACCTTTCGTACTATTTCCTCAGTGCCTTTAGAGAGAGCTCTCAATTTCCGATACTGTGGTTCGTATTAAATTTATGATATTGATGTAAAATTAATCATATGTTGTATGTGTTTACTGTAAATGGCAACATCTTAATTTTCCAAATGAAATACCTTATTTCCTTTAAAGTGTGTGCAGGCTAATTTACATTCTAAGACCGTCCTTTGCCACCAGGCTCGGGGCCACGATCAGAGCGAGAGTAGGCTTGGGGTTGCCGGAAGAGCACCGCACAGCTGTGCTGTCAGCCTGCCTCCTTCCCTGCCAGACCTCCTGCCCAGCACCGAGGGCTGGGGGACACCCCAGACTCAAACTGCGCTGTGAGGAGCAGATGCCTGGCCCAATGTCACGAGCCCCGCTCTGCCCAGGACCCGGGGACCAGTGTGTGGGAAGGGCCAGGAGGTCATCTGGGCCCAGGCAGAGACCTCCCCGCCAGGGTCAAGGGAGTCGTGTTTTCATTTCCTTTGTTTGGCTGCAGAGCACCTCCAGACCGAGCGAGCGCCCAGTGCCCCGCATGGCACTAGGAGCTGCCCCGGTGCCAGTCCACCCCGGCCTGGCCCCTTCCTGCACCCTACAGGCCACACCCCGTCCCTTCTCCGGGGCTCCGTGTCCCTCCTGGGGAGACCAGGCCAGCCTGCCCCCACCTGCTGGGTCCCAGCCTGCCGTCCCCACACCCACCTCCTCTCCCTGTGTTCTTCAGTCTCATCACGGGGAGACCTGGAGGTGGGCGTCACCCCGCCACATGGCTCTCCCACCACCCAGCCTGCCGCCAGCGGACGTGGGGGTTGTCTCCAGACTTCCACTTGTCCAGCAGCCGCCCCGCTCCCTCTGTGTGCTTCCGTGGGACTGAGGACGCCCCCTGAGGTGCTGATGGCACTCCCCTCACCAGGCACTGCCCAGGAGTCCTCCTCGGCTCCCAAGGGACCCTGCCACAGCATCCGCACAGCCCATTCCAGGCTGTGGAATGAAGACACCAGAGGCTGGGTGGCTTACAGACAACAAGCATTTCTTTCTCACGATTTCGGAGGCTAGGAGTCCGAGACCTGGGTGGCGCCAGGGTCTGCTGAAGGCCACTTCCAGGTCGCTGGGTCTCTCTGAGGCGTGAGGGGGCACTCAGCTGTTTCATGGGCATCTCCTTTCTTCACTCAGCTGCTTGTTGAGTCCCTGCTGAAGGCCAGGTCCTGGGATGCGCTGTGGAGAGGGAAACGGCAAGCCACTCCAGCGTTCCTGCCTAGAGAACCCTGTGGGCGGAGGAGCCTGGTGGGCTGCCATCTATGGGGTCGCACAGAGTCGGACACGACTGCAGCGACTCAGCAGCAGCAGCGGTGCTGGTGCTGGGGACGCGCTGGGGAAGAAGAGGCACAGAGTCGGGCTGCTGAAGCCAAGGGCCCCGTGCACATGCCCAGGGGACAGGGACAGACCAGCGGCCAAAGTACTGGGCAGCTTCTGTGATGCGTGGGGAGGGGCTGGGCGCGGCTCAGGCGGGTCGGCTGGGGTCTGGTGACCCAGGTGGCGGTTTTGTGGGCGAGGCGGCCTCGGGCCAAGACTTGACAGGAACCGTCCAGATGCCCGTGGAGGAAGCTGGAGTGAGAGGGTGAGGAGAGAGCGGGGAAGAGGCCAAGCAGGAGTGGCAGGTCACAGGCAGGTCTGGGTGAGGGGCCACCAGAGGGCCTGCAGTGAAAATGACCCCGGGCGGTGGTTTGAAGGCCAGATAGGCTGTAGGAAGGCGAGGGCCCCCGGCCTCCACAAAGACCATGCTGGTGCTGCGAGGCACCCTCTTCTTGATTTCTTCCCCAGTGAGGTGGAAGGTCCTCTGCTGTCTGTCCTGCACTTGTTTGCTGTTTTTAGTTGAACCGTGGGCATTATTTTAAAATTCAGCATAGCTGCGCTTTGTCAGTTAAAAGTTTCTCTCTCAATCTATGGCTTGTCTTTTCATGTAAGGACTAAAATAGACACAAGAGTTTAAAATCCTGGCACAGAAAACTATCTTTTTCCTGGTGGTTTGTGTGTTTGTATCTTTAAATAACTCTTTCTGGCAGTGCCTCTGACATAAAGCCCATCTGTCTGGTATTAACATCACCACAGCCGCTTTCTCGGACCCAGACTGGTGTGCAAACCATGATGGGCCGCCCCGTCTCTCCCCGCCGGCGGGGGAAGTCCCTAAGGGCAGGCGCCTCCCAGATCCCGGGGACCAATGACAGCACACTTCACCAGCTACAGCCGCCCGACCCCAGCCACGTAGAAGGACCTATCAGCTCGCGACGCCTCGGCCTGGCGACCTATCCGAACCCCCGTCCATTAACCTGACCAGCCCTCGCAAGGAACGTATATAAGCCACCTCTAACACGGTCCCAGCGCGGACTTCCTCGACCTGCCTTGGTCGGTCTGGGAGCCCCGCCCGGGAGCGCTTCGCCATTAAAAAGGCTGTTAGACACTCTTTTGGTGTCCTGGTCGGTTTTTTTTTAACCTAACACAAACCTCCTCCAAACTTAGCCGTCCTGTTTCTTCCTGTTTCACGTATCTTTCTTACAGTAGCTAGCTGCTTTAAACTTGTGCTCTGATGATTGGTCTGTGTGAGCATGTCTCCACTCCTTTTGTGTATTAGCTACCGACGCTCCTTTGCTTTTCTTTTCCTAGTATCACTATGGCATTGCTTGCACTTTCTCCTCATATTTAACAAAGTGTAAGCTAGGACGCTTCAGAGATGTACCTCGCTCCCTTCTTTAGTCCACCGGGTCAGAGCCTCTCAAGAACGGCTCCTGGTGTCTTCTGCTGAGGGCTGACTTTCAGAGAGAGCTTTTCCACTGAGGAGGGCACCAAACCCAGGTAGGCACAGGCCCCCAGCTCTGTCTTCTTGAGATCCTCTCCTGACCCGGGCACCCCAGCACCTGGGAGACATTGCTTTTTTGGGTTCTGTTGTTTGTTTTCCTTGGTCCACTCGTGCACTGAGGATGATTCAACATGCCTGTACAGTCAGAATTTCAAACACAATTATAACCTGTTTACATTCTTCGTTTCTCTAGTGTTCTGTCACTCAGCTGGTCCGACTCTTTGCGACCCCATGGACTGTAGCCAGCCGGGCTCCTCTGCCCATGGGGATTCTCCAGGCAAGAATACTGCAGTGGGTTGCCATTTCTTTCTCCAGGGGATCTTCCTGACCCAGCATGGTGCTATATTTTCACAAATTATTAGGGACAGATGAAATAACGGAGGGATCAGCCCTCAGAGCCAGTCAGGCGCTGAAGTCCTGGCCCTTGCAGAGTGATCTGCTATCAGCTGACTGTGGGTTCTGGTTGGCATGGCCACAGGTAGGGGCTCGCACACCTCCTCCTTCCTGCCCCTGCCTCTGCGAGCCCAGGCGTTTGCACGCAGACACTGGCGCGGGTCTGTGCGCTCAGGCGTGCGTGGTGTCTCTGGCGCACGTGTGGGTGTGGCGTCTGTGTGTGCGGTGTCTGCATTTCTGTGTGGAGCGTGGCATGTCTATATATGACATGTGTCTGGGGTGTGTTTATGTGTCTGTCTATGTGTGTGCAGCGTCTGTGTGTGTGTTTACGTGTGTGCGGGGGGTGTGTGCGCCGCAGCCCCGCTCTAGGTGCCGTGGCCCCATCTGCAGCCGGCTTTCACGGTCACCGAGCCCGCGCGGCCCGGGCCCCGCGTCCGAGCCGCCAGGCCCCGCCCTCCCAGTCTCGAGGCCGGAAGCGGAAGTGCCAACCGAGCGCTCACTTCCGGGCGGCGGCGGCGGCGGCGACCCGCGAGGTGAGGCTGCGGCGAGCCGTGGCACCTGCGCGGCGGGACCCACCCGCCGTCCCTTTCCCCGGCTCCGGCGGGTGCGGGCGCGGCCAGGCGGCGGTGCGGGCGGCCGGGGGGGTCCCGGGGGCGTCTGAGTCCCGTCAAGAGGCTCGCGTCCTTGACGGGGCCGACTCCGCGTCAGGCCCGGAGGAGGGAGCCGTTGCGGACCTAAGCGTTGCGGCGCCCCGGCCCCGGCGCAGCCCAGGGCCCGGAAATGGGGCGAGGAGACACGGCGCCCCCGCCCAGGTCCCTGAGGGCGCCAGACGCACTCGGGGCCCGCCCCTCCGGGTCTGCGGGGACTTGAGTGTTGCTCCCAGAGCGTTTGCGGAGGGAAGGGGGAGCGTCCTGGAGATGGGTGCACGGAAAACATGCGTGGAAACGGGCGGCTAACGGCTGTCCGCTCTCTCCTCTGCCGGACGCTCCCGAGCTCCCCAGCTCGGGTGTTGGTGGAGCCGGCACGGAGGCGGGAGTGCGTTGTCCTGAGGAGAGCGTCGTTTGCCCGCCCACCTGTTTACTAAGGCTGTTAAATAGTAAGACGTGGGATTTGAGACTCTACAGGTAGTGATTTTTGAGGGGAATCGTACGGTGGGTGCTGAAACTTTCGCGGGGATGGTGAGGTGTGTACTGGCCCTGTGCTTCCGCATCCTCCCCGGGGCTTCCTGGCACAGCCGCCCCTCCAGGGAGTTCAGGGCCGGTGTGAAGGCTCTGGAAATGGGAAAGGGGACCGGTCTGGGGGAGAGAAGTGCCCTGGAGACTGGCGTCTGATGTGAGTAATCTGGCTTCCTCCATGTGCTAATATCTTGTGCCTGTAATTGCCGCTGCTCCACTTGAAGGTAAAATTGAATTCTGAAAGTTTATATTTCTTATCGAGGAGTTCGTAATCCTAGTTCTGATTTCAGGTTTACTGGGTTAATGATCTCAGACGCTCTTCTTATAGCTCTGCTGTGGACAGCTGACTGTTGGTGGAGGGGTAAGTTTTGTCACTGACGTTTCTACCTTTCTAACACATGCCGCCTCCCTGTTCCCATCTAGCTGTGGACAAAGGGTGCCTCTAGTATGACAGGTGCAGACATCCTGCCCGCTCTGCAACCATGAAGGAGACTGACCGGGAGGCTGTCGCAACAGCGGTCCAGAGGGTTGCTGGAATGCTGCAGCGCCCTGACCAGCTGGACAAAGTGGAGCAGTATCGCAGAAGAGAGGCCCGGAAGAAGGCCTCTGTGGAGGCCAGATTAAAGGTACGAGGTCAGAGTGGCCACCAGCACCTGCTGCACTCCCCAGCGGGACAGGGCCTTTTATCTTGAGTTTCAAGTTCATTTAACAAAGTTATAATTTTGCCGAATTGGACATTGTGAGGATGTGGAAGAAGGCAGACATGAACAGTACCTTGATTTAGCACATTTTTTCCAATAATGTATTGCCAGTTAGTAGATTGACAAAGTAGACAGGGGGATGTTGAAAACACCAAAGGAACAACCCCTTTAAGCATCCAGAAGTGTCCATTTACCTTTTTAAAAAACACTAGCAGAATAACGGTTTTTCTTCTTTAGCAAATGCTCTTCCACCGAGTATGTCCAGAGAGCATTTTGTTTGGGTCCTTCTAGCACACGCTATAGTATGCTGACTGTGTCCCAGGTATTCTGCTGGCCTTGTGAGCAGGAAGGAAGAGAACACTACACATTTATTAGTGTGTGTGAAAGTGAAGCGAGAAAGAAGTCAATCTTTTATGATTTGGATTGGCTTTCAACATAATTCACATGGAGAAATTGGGTTTTATTAAAACAGTACATGCCTGGTATAGCTATAAAAATGTTAAGACCATGGCCTGCTGACTGGCAGCACAACAGTCTTGAGGATTTAAGAGAGTGCATTTGAGGAAGGTTAATTCTCGCATGGACATGGAACAGCAGACTGATTCCAAATAGGAAAAGGAGTACGTCAAGGCTGTATAGTGTCACCTTGCTGATTTAACTTCCATGCAGAGTACATCATGCAGAATGTCAGACTGGAAGAAGCACAAGCTGGAATCAAGATTGCCAGGAGAAATATCAATAACCTCAGATATGCAGATGACACCACCCTTATGGCAGAAAGTGAAGAACTAAAGAGCTTCTTGATGAAAGTGAAAAAGGAGAATGACAAAGTTGGCTTAAAGCTCAACATTCAGAAAACTAAGATCATGGCATCCAGTCCCATCACTTCATGCAAAATAGATGGGGAAACAGTGGCTGACTTTATTTTTCTGGGCTCCAAAATCACTGCAGATGGTGACTGCAGCCATGAAATTAAAAGACGCTGACTCCTTGGAAGAAAAGTTATGACCAACCTAGACAGCATGTTAAAAAGCAGAGACATTACTTTGTCAACAAAGGTCCGTCTAGTCAAGGCTATGGTGTCATGTATGGATGTGAGAGTTGGACTGTGAAGAAAGCTGAGTGCCAAAGAATTGATGCTTTTGAACTGTGGTGTTGGAAAATACTCTTGAGAGTCCCTTGGACTGCAAGGAGATCCAACCAGTCCATTCTAAAAGAGACCGGTCCTGGGTGTTCATTGAAAGGATGGATGTTGAAGCTGAAACTCCAATCCTTTGGCCACCTGATGCGAAGAACTGACTCATTGGAAAAGACTCTGATGCTGGGAGGGATTGGGGGCAGAAGGAGAAGTGGACAACAGATGAGATGGCTGGATGGCATCACTGACTTGATGGACATGGGTTTGGGTGAACTCTGGGAGTTGGTGATGGTCAGGGAGGCCTGGCGTGCGGCGGTTCACGGGGTCGCAAAGAGTTGGACACGACTGAGCAACTGAACTGAATTCTTGCACTGATACGGTGGTGAGGTTGCCTGTCCAGTTAAAACATCGGTGCCCAGGTTATAGCAAGTTTGATGAGACAGGATGTGGGTCATTCATTTGCAATACCAAAGCAGCCAAAGACCTATTGGACTAACTTGAAGCAGTTTTGTATCAATTTAAAAAATAGTTTAGACCTGCTGCATTTTTATCCAGAATTTTAATCTCTTCTGGAAACTCATGGATAAACTAACAGTTGTGTGGTCTGTTGAAATCATTAGTTATTTCTAAGTGCTACTTACGACTCACAGGTGAACGGTATCCCTGACTTCCATCCTGCTGCCCTGTTGTTCCCTTCTATTCCCACCCACCTGCTGCTGCTCCTTCATGCTCTCTTTCTCTGACTGACTGTGCGGCTCCCTGGGCGGCACTTCTACGGGCTCTCAGAGTGAGTCTGAACCTCAGATGGGCCAGCTCTGTGTCTGGGGCCCGCCATCCTGGGGCAGAGTCTGGTTCTGGCTGAGTGGCAGGAAAGCCTTCTCCACTTAAGTTAATGAACAGTTCTGACTGTTTCTCCATTGAGATCAGGCCTGTTAGGAAGCTGAGGATGCCTGCGAGATGGTGTGCAGAGTCCTAGGCGACCATTTAAGGGGGGCCATGGGACCCAGGGCGTTCCCTCAGTGGAGTCTAGCATTTTCAGGCCAAGGGCTGCATGAGGAGTGTTGGGAGGTTTTCTCAACAAAGCTTAAAAGCATTACTGTTCTGTTTATTGACTGTTCTCTGTTCCGGCAGCACCTCTCTTCTACTCTCTGAGCCTCCAGGTCCGGCCTGGCTCTGCTCACCCCCGGTGTCTTCCCTAGGCTGCAATCCAGTCACAGTTGGACGGCGTGCGCACGGGCCTGAGCCAGCTCCATAACGCGCTAAACGACGTCAAGGACATCCAGCAGTCCCTGGCGGATGTCAGCAAGGACTGGAGGCAGAGCATCAACACCATCGAGAGCCTCAAGGACGTGAAGGACGCGGTTGTGCGGCACAGCCAGCTCGCTGCCGCCGTGGAGAATCTGAAGAACATCTTCTCAGGTAGCTGCCAGCGGACGCGGGTCTTCAGCCTGCTTGTGTTGCAGGGGCTTTCAGCTGTCCTGGGCGGTGTGTTTTGTGGGCCCGCCCAGAGTGGGTGAGAGGTGTGGCTCGGCCTGCACAGTCAGGGTCTTGTTTGAACGCGGATGGGTGGTCTGCTGAGCAGACGAGGGCTGATAGAGTGTGCTTCTGAGTCTGTGGGGACCAAGGGACAGGTGTAGAGCTCAACACGCGCGGCGGGGAGAGATGCGCGCTCTCCCTCCGCCACAGTGTGGTGCGCGGGACCCTGCCAGCGCGGGAGAGGTCCCTGAGCAGCAGCTCCCAGACGGGAGGCCTGTGCACAGGCCGGAGGCTGGGGGTGCGCACGCCCTGGAGACCCAGCCCCGATGGAGGTCGGGCCTGCAGGAGTCCTTGGGGCTGATCGGGGTGGCAAGGGGGGTGGCGGAGATAGGAGTGGCCCTCTGAGAACCCTGTCCCGGCACCTCGTTGGCATGAGGAAGAGCGCTCCGTAGCCCGGTCGAGCCCTGTCTGCCGTCGCCAGGGCAGGGCTCTGTTGTGTCCAGCCGGCCTCCTGTGCTCTGCCCCCAGGAGCTCGTCCCTCCCCGAGTCCCTCCGTCCAGGTCCCCCTCCCCCGCGCCTTCGTCACAGCCATCAGCATCCCAGCCAGAAGCCTCGGGGTGGTCTGGCCCCTTCCCGTCCCTCCTGTGGCGTCTGGCCTCTGCGTGTTCATGCTGCTTGGCGCCTGCGTGTAACCTGGTGCGGGTCTTCCCCTCCTCCCACCGCTGTGAACCACGGCACGGGTGGCCCTGTTCCTCTGGGCGCGTGTGTCCCGTGGCAGCGTTGTTGAGCACTCGGCCGTCCCTCTGTGTGATCTCGCCGCCCTGGGCCTGACACCTAGGGCCTTGCTCTGCCCCTGTGAGTGGCCCACCACTGTGCTGGCCCCTGGCAGCAGTCCCTCCTGGTGACCTTTGGCAGCCTGGAATCGGACCGGCCCCCCTGCCAGGATCTCCTTCATGATGTCTAGAGCCTTCCTCGTTGATTTCTGTCTTCTGATTTCTTGTTGCCTGGCATTTTCTTCTGGTTTTGTAAGATGAACACCAGAGGACTAAAAAGTTACCTTTTCATCCACATGGCATTTGGATCCACGTAACCCAAGTGACCAAAAAAACTACCAGTTCATCCATAGAGGTTGAAAATAATGTTCTTCTTTTGATGAAAAGCGAGGCTGTGATGTAGATGTGGTTTTTGTTAGGAGCGTGTTTTTACTAAGAAAATGTTGTGGTTGCTTGTCTTCCTTCAGACTTTCATCATTGCCTGTAATTCTGTAGTGTTATGAACAAAGCCTGTTCTTCTTTTCCACTCTTAAAAACTATAAAATATGCACAATATAAAATCTATCATCTTGATCATTTTTAAGTGTACAGTTCTGTAGTATGAGGTACTTTCATATCGTTGTGAAGGCATCGTCACAGTCCATCTCAGGGACTTCACGTTGAAAACTGCAACTCTGCACAGAGCTGTGTGTGAAATATGTCTCAGTAAAACTGAAAGGAAACACCTGAAAGTCTGCAGCCGTTAATGATACTCCCCATGGCCTCTCCGCCAAGCCCTTGCTGGTTATTTAGACTCCCTGTTTCTTGGTAGTTTGGGCTTTGTGTCTCTCGGGACATGCACTTCATCCGGTTGCCCAGCTGGGTTGCATTCGCTCACAGTGCTCTCTTCTAACCCTTTTTTCCCGTAGAGTTGGCAGTAGTGTCCTCGCTTTAACTATTGAGTACCCAAGTCGTCTTTTTTCCTTAGTTCATCTGGGTAGGGTTTGTCAGTTGTTAATCTTTTCAAAGAACCACCTTTGCTTTTCTTGATTTTTCTGTTTTGTGTTTCAACTATCTGTTTATCTCTGCTCTAGTCTTATTTCATTTCTTTTGATAGCTTTAGGTTTAGCTTTCTTTCCTTTCAGTTCACTTCAGTCGCTCAGTCGTGTCTGACTCTTTGCGACCCCATGGACTGCAGCGCTCCAGGCCTCCCTGTCCATCACCAACTCCCGGAGTTCACTCAGACTCACGTCCATCCAGTCAGTGATGCCATCCAACCATCTCATCCTCTGTTGTTCTTGTTCTCCTCCTGTCTTCAGTCTTTTCCAGCATCAGGTCTTTTCCAGTGAGTTAGTTCTTTGCATCAGGTGGCCAAAGTATTGGAGTTTCAGCTTTAGCATCAGTCCTTCCAATGAATATTCAGGACTGATTTCCTTTTGGTTTAACTGGTTTGATCTCCTTGCAGTCCAGGGGATTCTCGAGAGTCTTCTCCAAAACCACAGTTCAAAAGCATCAGTTCTTTGGTGCTCAGCTTTGTTTATGGTCAGACTGTCACATCCATACATGACCACTGGGAAAACCATAGCCTTGACTAGACAGAGCTTTGCAAAGTAATGTCTCTGCTTTTTAATATGCTCTCTAGGTCAGTCATAGCTTTTCTTCTAAGGAGCAAGTGTCTTTTAATTTCATGGCTAGAGTCACCATCTGAGTGATTTTGGAGCTCCCCAAAATAAAGTCTGTCACTGTTACCGCTGTTTCCCCATCTATTTCCCATGAAGTGATGGGACCAGATGCCAAGATCTCTGTTTTTTGAATGTTGAATTTTAAGCCAATTTTTTCAGTCTCCTCTTTCACTTTGATCAAGAGGGTCTTTAGTTCTTCTTTGCTTTCTTCCATAAGGGTGGAGTCATCTGCATATCTGAGGTTATTGATATTTCTCCTGGCAATCTTGATTCCAGCTTGTGCTTCCTCCAGCCCAGCGTTTCTCATGATGTACTCTGCATATAAGTTAAATAAGCAGGGTGACAATATACAGCCTTGACACACTCCTTTCCCGATTTGGAACCAGTCTGTTGTTCCATGTCCAGTTCTAACTGTTGCTTCCTGACCTGCATACAGATTTCTCAGGAGGCAGGTCAGGTGGTCTGGTATTCCCATCTCTTGAAGAATTTTCCACCGTTTGTTGTGATCCACACAGTCAAAGGCTTTGGCGTAGTCAATAAAGCAGAAGTAGATGTTTTTCTGGAACTCTCTTGCGTTTTCAGTGATCCAGCGGATGTTGGCAATTTGATCTCTGGTTCCTCTGCCTTTTCTAAATCCAGCTTGAACATCTGGAAGTTCTCGGTTCACATACTGTTGAGGTGTGGCTTAGAGAATTTTGAGCATTACTTTGCTAGTGTGTGAGGTGGGTGCAATTGTGTGGTAGTTTGAACATTCTTTGGCATTGCTTTTCTTTGGGATTGGGAGAATATTTTAAAAAACTAAGTATAGTTGACTTACAATGTTGTGTTAGTTTCTGGTATACAGCAGAGTGGTTTAGTTACACACATATATGTATGTATATTCTTTTCTTTTTCATATTCTTTTCCATTATAGGTGAGGGTTTACCTTATTCTTTTTCTGGTTCCTTAGGTTGTGAAGTTAGGTTGTTGATATGAAATCTTTCTTCCTTTTTAATGTAAGTGTTTACAGCTGTAATTTGCCAATATAGCTGTAATTTCCATCTTCCAGGCCCAGGTACTGAACCCGTGTCTCTTACATGTAACCTGCATTGGCAGGTGGGTTCTGTACCACTGTTGTGTTTGCATAAAGACTGCAAAATTTTTTGTTCTAATTCTGTGAAAAATGCCAGGTGATTTGACAGGGATTGCACTGAATCTGTACATTGCTCTAGGTAGTATAGTCATTTTCACAATGTTGAGTCTTCCTATCCAAGAATGTGGTGTATCTCCACGTCTGTGTCGTCTTTGATGTCTTTCCTCACTGTCCTAAGTTTTCTGCGTCGAGAGCGTTTGTCTCTTTATTGTCATTCTTGTCCAGTTGCTAAGTGGTGTCCGACTCTTCCCACCCCTGAATTGGAGCACGCCAGCTTCCCTGTCCTTCACTGGCTCCTGGAGTTTGCTCAGACTCATGTCCATTGAGTCAGTGACGCTGTCCAGTCACCTCCTGTGTCACCCCCTCCTCCTCCTGCCCTCAGTTTTTCCTAGAATCGGGGTCTTTTCCAGTGAGTTGGCTCTTCCTATCAGGTGGCCAAAGTATTGGCGCTTTAGCATCAATCCTTCCAGTGAATAGTCTGAGTTGATTTCCTTTATTTTATTGTTATTTTTTTTATTTTTATTTTTACTATATTTTACTTTACAGTACCGTATTGGTTTTGCCATACATTGCCATGAGTCCGCCGCGGGTGTACATGCGCTCCCCATCCTGAACCTCCCACCTCCCTCCCCAATCCTCGCTCTGGGTGATTTCCTTTAGAATTGACTGGTTCAATCCCCTTGCAGTCCACCCACCGTGAGTAGTCACTCAGTCTTGTTCAACTTTTTGTGACCTCCCTGGACTGTAGCCCACCAGGCTCCTCTGTCCCTGGAATTTCCCAGCCAAGAATACTGGAATGGGTTGCCATTTCCTCCTCCAGAGGATCTTCCTGGCCCAGGGATTGAACCTGGGTCTCTTGCATTGCAGTTTCTTTACCATCTGAGCCAGCAGGAAAGCCCCCCTGCACTCCAGGGGGCGCTCAAGAGTCTTTCCCAGTACAGTTCGAAAGCCTCAGCTCTCTGGCATCAGCCTTCTTTATGGCCCAGCCCTCACATCCATACACGTGACTTGGAAAACCACAGCTTTGACTAGACGGACCTTTGTTGGCAATGTCTCTGCTTTTTAATACGCTGTTTAGGTTTGTCATAGCTTTTCTTCCAAGGAGCGTCTTTTAATTTCGTGGCTGCAGTCACCATCTGCCTTGATTTTGGAGCCCAGAAAAATAAAAAATTTGTCACTGTTTGCACTGTTTTCCCATCTATTTGCCACGAAGTGATGGGACCAGGTGCTGTGAACTTAGTCTTTTGAATGCTGCATTTTAAGCCAGCTTTTTCTCTCTCCTCTTTCACTTTCATCAGAGGCCTCTCAGTTCCTTTTCACTCTCTACAATAAGGGTGGTGTCATCTGCATATCTGAGGTTATTGATATTTCTCCTGGCAATCTTGATTCCAGCTTGTGCTTCATCCAGACTGGCATTTTGCGTGATGTACTCTGCATAGAAGTTAAATAAGCAGGGTGACAATATGCAGCCTTGATGTACTCCTTTCCCAATTTTGAACTAGACTAATTGATGTTCCATGTCTGGTTCTAACTGTTGCTTCATGACCTGCACACTGGTTTCTGAGGAGACAGGTAAGGAGTTCTGGTATTTCCATTTCTTGAAGGATTTTCCACAGTTTGTTGTGCTCTACAGTCAAAGGCTTTGGCATAGAGAAGTAGATGTTCTTTTGGAATTCTCTTGCTTTCTCTGTGATCCAACAAATGTTGGCAATTTGATCTCTGGTTCCCCTGCCTTTTCTAAATCCAGCTTGAACATCTGGAATTCTTGGTTTACGTACTACTGAAGCCTAGCTTGAAGGGTTTTGAGCATTATTTTACTAGCATGTGAAATGAGTGCAGTTATTCGGTATTTTGAACATTCTTTGGCATTGCCCTTTAGAATTGGAATGAAAACTGACCTTTTCCAGTCCTGTGGGCGCTGCTGAGTTTTCCAAATTTGCTGGCATATGGAGGACAGCACTTTAACAGCATCATCTTTTAGGGTTTTCAGTAGCTCAGCTGGAATTCCATCACCTCCACCAGCATTGTTTGTAGTGATGCTTCCTAAGGCCCATTTGACTTCGCATTCCAGGATGTCTGGCTCTAGGTGAGTGACCACACGATCGTTGTTATCCAGGTGGTTAACCCTTTTTGCACAGGTGTTCGTATCCTTGCCACCCGTTCCTAACCCAGTCTGCTTCTGTAGGTGCTCGCTGTTTCTGCCCTTCGCTGTGCCCATCTTTGCACCAAGTGTTCCCTTGGTGTCTCCAGTTTTCGTGAAGAGATCACTAAATCCCATTCTATTGTTTTCTTCTATTTTTTTTTGCATTGCTCACTTAAGGCTTTCTCCTGTCTCTTCTTGGGAACTCTGCATTCCGTTGCATATCTTTCCTTTTCTCCTTTGCCTTTCACTTCTCTTCTCATCTCAGCTATTTGTAAGGCCTCCTCAGACAACCACTTTGCCTTGTTGCATTTCTTTTTTTTTGTCTCCCTGGATTGGTTTATTCGTATGTATTTTGTTCTTTGGATAAAATGATAAATGAGGTTGTTTCCTTAATAATTCAAGAGATTTCTGTTCATTAATTTTGTATCCTGCAACTTTACCAAATTCATTGATTAGCTCTAATTGATGGCATCTTTAGGATTTTCTATGAATATAATAGTGTTATGTCATCTGCAGACAATGACGGTTTTACGTCTTCTTTTCCAATTTGGATTCTTTCTATTTCTTTTTCTTCTCTGATTGCCCTGGCTAGGACTTTGAAAAATTGTGTTGAATAATAGTGGTGAGAGTGGGCACCCTTGTCTTGTTCCTAGAGGAAATGTTTTCAGTTTTTCCACCTTTGAGAATGATGGTTTCTGTGGGTTTGTTGTATGTGGCCTTTACTATGTTGAGGTAGGTTCCCTCTTTGCCCGCCTTCTGGAGAGTTTTTATCTTAAATGGGTTTTGAATTTTATCAGAACCTTTTTCTGCATCTATTGAGAGGATCATACGAATTTTATTCTTTAATTTGTTAATATGGTGCATGACATTAATTGATTTGCATATATGAAGAATCTTTGCATCCCGGAGATAACTCCAACTTGGTCCTGGTGAATGATGCTTCTAATGCATTGTGGGATTCTGTTTGCTAGTATTTTGTTGAGGATTTTTGCATCTATGTTTATCAGCGATATTGGTCTGTAATTTTTTTTTTGTTAAACTTTGGTTTTGGTATCAGGGTGATGATGGCTTCATCGAATGAATTTGAAAGTGTTCCTCCCTCTGCAATTTTTTGAAAGGGTTTGAGAAAGGATGAGTGTTAGCTCTTCTCTAAATGTTTGGTAGAATTTGCCTGAGAGGCTCTCTGGTTCTGGACTTCTGTTTGTTGAAAGATTTTTAATTATAGTTTCAGTTTCATCACTTATGACTAGTCTCTTTATATTGTCTGCTTCTTCTTGGCTCAGTGTTAGAAGGTTATACCTTTCTAAGAATCTGTTCACTTCCAGATTTTGCATTTTATTGACGTATAGTTGGTGACAGTAGTCTCATGATGTTTGTATTTCTGCAGCGTCAGTTGTATTAATAATTTCTCCATTTTCATTTCTAATTCTTTTATTTGAATCCTCTCCCTTTTTTCTTTGATGAGCCTGGCTAAAGGTTTATCAATTTTGTTTGTCTTCTCAAAGAATTAGCTTTTAGTTTTATTGAGTTTTGCTATTATTTTCTTCATTACTTCTTTGATTTTTATAATTTCTTTTCTCTAGTAAGTTTGGGTTTTGTTTATTCTTTCTCCAGTTGCTTTAGGTGTGAGGTTAGGTTGTTTGTTTGAGACTTCTCTTGGTCCTGAGATAAGGTTGAGTTACTACGACTTCCTCTTAGAACTGCTCTTGCCGCATCCCTTAGGTTTGGGTGGCTGTGTGTTTGTCCTTACCTGTTTCTGTGTGTTTTTTAATTTCCTCAGTGATTTCTCAGTTATTTAGTAACATGTTGTTTAGCCACCATGTTTTTATGTTGTTTGCAGTTTTTTCTGTGATTTATTTCTAATCTGTAACCTTCTGGTCAGAAAAGATACTTGGTACTATTTGTTTTCTTAAATTCACCAGAGCTTGACTCGTGACCCACTAGGTGGCACTGGTGGTAAAGAACCTGCCTACCAGTGCAGACTTAAGAGTCGGGAAGATGCCCTGGAGGAGGGCATGGCAACCCACTCCAGTGCTGTTGCCTGGAGAAGCCCGTGGACGGAGGGCCTGGCGGGCTACAGGCCATGGGGTCACAGAGAGTGGGCGTGGATGCGGGGACTTCGCGGGCACATGTGACCTCTCCTGGAGAGCGTTCTGTGTGCATGTGAGAGGAAGCGTATTCTGCGCTCAGATGAAATGTCCTGTAAATGTGAAATGTTTTAAGATAATAAAAGAATAAAATGTGACACAGAGACGTGAAGTGAACAGATGGTGCTGGGAAAGTGGTGCCAGTAAGCTTGCTTGATGCAAGGTCACTGCAGACCTCCAGCTGGTGGACACGCGGCCCCTGGGAGGCAGGTGTGCCCGCCGCTTGCCGCTGCCTCGGCTCCCGCGTGTGCCCTCGGGTCAGCCCAGCGGAGAAACACAAGCCCCTGAGGCTCTGTCCTCTCTTCTCTAGTTTTTTCCTTCTTAGCCTCATGACTGGTAATTCTCTTAGTACTGTCTTCAAGTCTGCTGATTCATTCTTCCGCTCCCTCAAGTCTGCTTTGAGAACCTGAAGTGAGTTTCTCATTCAGCCCCTTCTGCCCCTGGCTGCCTGTAGTTCTTGGAGCTGGTGCAGAGTTCGTCTCGGAGCCCTCGTCTGGTCCAGTCTCCGGTCCTCCTCAGCGACGGCGTCCGGTTTTTCTTTGGCTCCCTCTTCTCTCTCCCGTCTTTGTTTGCCGTGTGCTGTTGTTGAGCAGCGGGCTTTTGACTTGAATTAGCTCATGGCTCTGGGAGTCCGATGCCCCTCTTTGCGAGGCTGTGCTGATTTTATTCACTAGTCTTGCTGTTTTGACTGGCGTAGGCTAGCTCTCTTTTGAGGACCAGGCTGGCGTGTAAACTTAAAGTCTTCTCAGGTCTTTCTGAGCCTGTGCCTCGCCTGGTCATTTGCAGTCAGTTCCTCCTTTTGAACTGTGCTGACAGCTGAAATACTGTTCATGCCTGTCCCTGGAAGGTGGGAGCCTTCAGGGGCCTCCACAGCCCCACAGTGCGGCCCCTCACCCGAGTCCTGTGCGTGTGGTGGTTGTCCATCGGGGGCGGGTTCCTGGCTGCCCTTGCCTGCCGCATGCTGGCGCCCCATGCTGTCCCGCGTTGGTGTTTCACGGTGCGGTCTCTGCCTTCCCCCCAGTGCCCGAGATCGTGAGGGAGACGCAGGACCTCATTGAGCACGGGGAGCTGCTGCAGGCCCACCGGAAGCTGATGGACCTGGAGTGCTCCCGAGACGGGCTGATGTACGAGCAGTACCGCATGGACAGCGGGAACACGCGTGACATGGCCCTCATCCACAGCTACTTCGGGAGCACGCAGGGGCTGTCCGACGAGCTGGCCAAGCAGCTGTGGGTGGTGCTGCAGAGGTCACTGGTCACCGTGCGCCGCGACCCCACCTTGCTCGTCTCTGTCGTCAGGATCATCGAAAGGGAAGAGAAGATTGACCGGCGCATACTTGACCGGAAGAAGCAAACTGGCTTCGTGCCTCCCGGGAGACCCAAGAACTGGAAGGAGAAGATGTTCACCATCCTGGACAGAACAGTCACCACCAGGATCGAGGGCACGCAGGCGGACACCAGGCAGTCGGACAGGATGTGGCTCGTGCGCCACCTGGAGATCGTACGGAAGTACGTGCTGGACGACCTCATTGTTGCCAAGAACCTGCTGGCGCAGTGCTTCCCGCCGCATTATGAGATCTTCCAAAGCCTGCTGCGCACCTACCACCAAGCCCTGAGTGCGCGCATGCAGGACCTCGCGGCAGAGGACCTGGAAGCAAACGAGATCGTCAGCCTGCTGACCTGGGTTTTGAACACTTACACCAGGTAACTCCCCCTTCACACCCGGCGTCTCCTGTTCCGTAGGCCAGTGGCAGTCTGCACAGCTGCTGGGTCCTCAACCCAGGGCGGGCACCTGGCACCCACAGGCATTGCCTCTGGCGGACGTGTCTCCTTCCTGGGCTGCCTGTGACCCGGGGTTGGGTCGTGCAAAGGCTCCTGTGCTTGAGGGGCTCCTGTGCCTGGACAGTGGTGAGCAGCTCAGCATTGCGTGTGCCCCGCGGTGACCCCAGGAGCAGGAGGTGTTGGCCGTCTAACCCAGAGGCTCTGTGACCTGCACAGTCACGTGGCTGCTGAAGGGGCCCCAGTCGCTCTCGCAGGCTTCCGACAACCCAAGTCTCGTTTCTTCTCCCCTGCGTGCACAGAGAATCAGCCATCCTTTTGCTCTTCAGCCTTGAGGTTTTGTCACTCCGTGAAGGGGCCATGACCTTTGTGCCAGCATTATTTTGAGATTAGACTTGAAGAACAAGGCGGTGGTGGGGTGTTCTCAAAGTCTTTAAGGTTAGCTAGTGAGAGGGACAGAGAAGGCAGTGGCAGCCCACTCCAGCACTCTTGCCTGGAAAATCCCATGGACGGAGGGGCCTGGTGGGCCGCAGTCCATGGGGTCGCGAAGAGTTGGACGCGAATGAGCGACTTCCCTTTCACTTTTCACTTTCATGCACTGGAGAAGGAAATGGCAACCCACTCCAGTGCTCTTGCCTGGAGAATCCCAGGGACGGGGGAGCCTGGTGGGCCGCACAGAGTCAGACACGACTGAAGCGACTTAGCAGCAGCAGCAGCAGCAGTGAAAGGGAAGCACAGTATATCCTAGCCTGTCTTGTCACCAATGTGTAGAAATTGAAGCCCTTGTTTTAGTAGTAAGGTTTGGGGATTTTTTAAAAGTATTTTTTTAATTGATAAATTTTAATTTTATTAAAATTTAGTTCCTTTTAAATTAAATTTTAATTGCTTTTATTTATTTGCTTATTTGACTGTGCTGGGTCTTCGTTGTGTGTGAGCTTTCTCCAGGTGCAGAGCGTGGGGGCTCCTCTTGGGTTCCGGCGCACAGGCTGCTCCCCGTGGCGGCTCCTGCCGTCGTGGAGCACGGAGCCCAGGGGTGCGGGCCTCAGCAGCTGTGGCGTGCAGACTTGGTCGTTCCATGGCATGTGGCATCGTCCCAGATACGGGGTGGAACCAGTGTCCCCTGCGCTGCGCGGGCGATTCTTAGCCACCATGGAGGCCTGGTTCGAGGACTCTTTGCTTCGTCTTTCGCTTGTTGTTTGGCAGCTGCTTATAGTGAAGACCGTGTGCGTGTGTGCATTTCAGTACAGGAAGTGTGAAGAGAAGGAAAACGTCTGTCGGTTGTGGCTGACGCACTTGTAGCGTCTGGGCGGGACTGGGGCCTCCGAGCTCCCTGTGTGCCGGCCGCCTGCCACAGCCATCCCCAGCGCACAGGCCCCGTGGGTCACCCCCGAGGAAGGCCTCTCACTGTCCCCTTCGCTCTGAGGCCTGGGGGGACTGTGCCCAGCGTCAGTCGGCCGGCCAGTGGGAGCAGGACTTGAGTCCGGGCTCTGGGCCCCCGCCGTGCTCGAGCCACCAAGCTGTGGCGTGTGCACTGTGTGGCCGGCGTGGTCCAGGCATTGTTGTTTCTCACGCAGCACGTGGTGAGCACCGTCCTGCCGGTGGCGGTTCTTTGACAGCCTCCTATTGCTCATCGTGTTCTGTTGTGTTGGACTTTCTCAGGGGAAACATTGGGCTGTTTCCACACTAGAAACATGTTCATGCAGAATTAAGGTTCTTGGGGCAGAAATAGTCTAGACTTTAGATGGTCTTTGGATGTTTGCAGAGTGTCATGAGGTACGTTTTCATGCAGGAAGACCTGGGGTTCCTTACGGGTGTTGGATGCTGTTCATACCTAGGGTTGTCATTCTGGACCCATGCTGAAGGAGTCATCGGAGCAGTCAGCCCTGGCCTTCTGGGAACCCAACCTTGTACCTCGCTTTTATGTTTTTCTGTGAAAGCTCTTTCCCAGCACTCGGTCCGCACTCCTGCCTCCTGGGCCCCACGGGCCGGGTGCAGGCGTCAGGGTTAGCACCTGCACCTCGCGTCTAAACCCAGGGCTCGTTTCCCAGCTCCCGGGGCCTCCTGCCTGCTGGGCCCTGCGTGTCCCCAGGCTGCCACCGGGGGCACACGGACCTCCCCTCCAGCCTCCGGGCAGATGGGGGCAGCGGGAGGGGGCTGCCTCACTCCAGTCCTGGAGCTGAGTGAGCCCCAGCCCAGGAGCAGCCCTGCCGAGGGGTTCCCGCCTCCCTGGTGCTCCGTCTGTCTCATCCTCCTGCCTCCCTGGTGGTCAGTCCGTCTGTCTCTCCCGCCTCCCTGGTGGTCAGTCTGTCTGTCTGTCTCATCCTCCCGCCTCCCTGGTGGTCATTCCATCTGTCTGTATCTCCCGCCTGCCGGGTGGTCAGTCTGTCTGTCTTGCCCCCCTTTGCCGCAGTGTGGAGATGATGGGGAACGCGGAGCTGGCCCCCGAGGTGGACGTGGCCCTCCTGGAGCCTTTGCTCTCTGCAGACGTGGTCTCTGCGCTGCTCGACACCTACATGTCCACGCTGACCGTGAGTCACGGTTGGTCCCCCGTGGAGCCGGGGCGGAGGGAGGGCGGCCCCTTCTGGACTGGTCGGAACCTGCTTCACTGGAGGGTGGACCTGCCTGTCCCCTGGGCTGAGACCAGCTGCCTGGACGCGCAGGGGGCCGGCCCGCCTCCAGCGCTGAGCCGGGAGCAGGAGCGGCAGGTTGGGCCCAGGGAGGGGGCGGCGGGCAGGCTGGTCTGCAGCTACTCCCCCGAGATGGGGTGCCGACTCCACGGCCGGCTCTGTCCTCCTTGCGGCTCAGTCCAACATCATTGCCTGGCTGCGGAAGGCCCTGGAGACCGACCGGAAGGACTGGATGAAGGAGACAGAGCCCGAGGCCGACCAGGACGGCTACTATCAGACGACGCTGCCCGCCATCGTGTTCCAGGTGCGTGGCCACGGGGCCAAGGGGCCTCTCTGTCACACACACACACACACACACACACACCCCACACCACCTCCAGCCCCCCGTGGGGCCTCTAGGGGCCTCTCACACACACACACACACACACCCCCCACACCACCTCCAGCCCCCTGTGGGGCCTCTAGGGGCCTCTCTCTCACACACACACACACACACACACACACACACACACCCCACACCACCTCCAGCCCCCCGTGGGGCCAAGGGGCCTCTCTGTCACACACACACACAC
>NW_024070204.1:217956-218032 GCF_014754425.2 Oryx dammah
CACACACACACACACACACACCCCACACCACCTCCAGCCCCCCGTGGGGCCTCTAGGGGCCTCTCACACACACACA
>NW_024070204.1:218042-227552 GCF_014754425.2 Oryx dammah
ACCTCCAGCCCCCCGTGGGGCCTCTAGGGGCCTCTCACACACACACAGACACACACCCCCACCCCTCATGGGGCTTCTAGGGGCCTCTCTCACACACAAACCACACCACTCCCCAACCCCGTGGGGCTTCTAGGGGCCACATACACACACACTCCCCCCGCCCCCCGTGGGGCCTCGAGGGGCTTCACACATACACAGCTGCATGCTGGCCTCAGGGAGAGCTTTTTTCTCTCCAGAGCTGGGGAGCCAGGGGTCAGGCTCGCCAAGTAGTTTTGCCCATGGTCGCAAAACCTTACGTCTTCTGTGTTCCTAGTCGTTTTTTATTTCAAACTAGAAGCTATTGGGTTGGCCACAAAGTGCTTCAACTTTTAAGTAAAAGACACATTTTTCATTTTCACCAAGAACTTTATTAATCAACATATTCACTGTTCCACTACCTTCTGCCATATATCCAGGCAACTTCATAATCCTATCTTCCCAAAAGTTTTTATCTTTTTGAGCAAAGAGCTGTTCCAGTTCCTTTAATAGTCTTCCAGAGAACTGAAATCGTTTCCGTTAAGAGTTTTATACGGACTGAAGTAAACGGCGGACTGAAGGTGCGTTGTCTGGTGGACACAGCAGATGAATCACAACTTCCCATCTAGGCTGAAACGCTTTTCACCTGATCATCAGAGAAACATGCAGGTTTATGTCATGCTGGTGGAAGATTATGCATTTTCTGTTGACTAATTCCAGACGCTTTTCATCGAGTGTTGCTCTCAGTTGGTGTAACTGGGAGCAGTACTTGTTGGAATTGTTTCGTTTCCAGAAGGAGCTCATAATAGAAGACTCCCTTCCAGTCCCACCATATACACAACATTGCCTTCTTTGGATGAAGACCAGCCTTTGGTGTGGTTGGTGGTGGTTCATTTCGCTTGCCACAGGATCTCATCTGTTGCATATTATTGTATAGGATCCACTTTTCACCATCTGTCACAATTTGTTTTAACAGTGAAACGTTTTTGTTATGTAGTATGTGGATATATAGTCAAGAAGGTTTTTTCAGTTAAATTACGTGGCACCCAAACATTGAAGTGATGAACATAACCAGTCTGCTGCAAATGATTTTCAGCGCTTGATTTGGATATTTTGAGTATGTTGGCTGTCTCCCATGTGGTAGAACATTGACTGTTCACAATTAATGTCTTGATATGACTGCTGTTAACTTCAGCCAGTCTGCCCCACTGTGGAGCGAGAAATCTCCAGCAGGAAACTTCGCAAACCACTTCCCATTCCATCAGTCACAGCACCTTTGCCATACATCTGCATAAGTCTTTCTGCCGTTTAGTTGTGTTTTTACTTCTTTTGAAGTAGTAAAACATAATATGCCAAAAAATTACTTTGCTCTTCCATTTTCAATGTTAAAAGGGCTTCACAAAAATTCACCAATTTTTAAAAATGGAAAAAGCGCACGCTGATGTGAAGCTGTCTGGATACAGTCTAACAGAATTGCTTGAGTGAAATTGAAGACAAGTAAGTGCTACTAGAGCCGTCTTATGGAAAAAGCCAGACAGTTGCTGTGGCCAGCCCAGTAGTTATGCTGTGTGTCTGGCGCTTGCTTCCTGAGGTGACTGGCCAGGGCGAGTCTCCATAAACACTGCCTGGGCGAGTCTCATGTGATGTACTTTGGCGGAGTCCTGTGGGTTTCTAGGGTAATCATGCGCTCTTATGGTCAGTCTGGATTTTGACGCCTGCTGTGTCTCGAGTGTGCTTGCCTGCCACCTCCTGGCCTGTCCAGTCTCCTTTCAGAAGTTGCTGGCCTTGTTCACACACGCTCCTGCTGAAACACGGAGCTGGGTCCTACGTGGCCTTGTTGGTCCCAGGCGTGTTAGGCCCACCCTCTCCTTATTTGGAGACTGACGTCCTTTGATGACGGGGGCAGGCTCTGCCTTCCGGTCCTTCCCCAGCTGTCCTCATCTGGCGCCCCCGCTCCAGGGTGTATTCTCCCAGTTCTTCCTAAGGAACCCGCGTGCCAGGACCAGTCCCCATGTGACCTCAGCTAACCTGGCCCCCATCTCCCGTGAGAATGTGTGTTTCCCCTGGGGGAGGCCAGCTTGTCTATAGGTGATCAGGAAATGGTTCACTGGGGTTTTTTTTTTTTTCAACCTACTGAGAAAGTTTTGTGTGTTTGTTGAATTAACTTTGTTATTTTTCAAGTGGCTTCGTTTTTTTCTCTGAATTTCGATTGTCCTAACTACCAGTTAACTTCTGGGGGACTGATATGGGAAACTTGTATCCTCGTGACTTTATATCAAAGTTCATAAGTTCTTCAATTTTTAGATGTTCGAGCAGAACCTTCAAGTTGCTGCTCAGATAAGTGAAGATTTGAAAACAAAGGTACTAGTTTTGTGTCTTCAGCAAATGAACTCTTTCTTAAGTAGGTATGTATTCTTACCAGTGTGCTAATTATAAAGTGTATTTTTTTTCTTTTAATGAAAAACTAAACTGTGTTGACCTTAGTCTGGCTAGTATTAAAAAGAATTTAAGGCTGCACTCATCATAGTCAGCTTCTTCTGCTATTTAGAACTCACATCCTGTCTTACTATCTGCCTTTTTCGTGGATGCACCCCCTGGGGTCCCAGCAGGGGCAGTGCTGAGCGTGGGGAGAGGGGCTGGAGGTCCTGCCAGGGTGGATTGGGGGTCTCCTCCAGGCTGCCTTCCTGGTGTCCGATTTCCTGGGGGGCTGCCCTCAGAAGGAAGGAAGGTACTCAAAGACCAGTACCTCACAGGGATGCCTGCACCTCTGAACTGTTCATGAAGATTTTCAGACACAGACACAGCGTGACACAAGGGCCACTCCGCCCACTGCCCAGCTCCAGAGCCGTCCATTTAGAGCCACCCTGGGCCTCACCTGGTTCTCTCCCCTCATTGTGCGGAAGCACAGTTGACTAGGAGGAAGATGTGGGCCCTGGAGGGTGGACCCCCACTGCAGCGTGGACCCCCACTGCAGCTGCAGGTCCACAGAGCACCTCCCCAGCAGCCGTTCTGCCCGTGGTCCCGAGTCCACAGCTTCAGCCAGCCTCGGCTCCCGTTGTGCAGTGGGCGCGGCGGCTGAAACCAGAGCACGTGGCTGTGAACCCGTGCAGTCGGAACCCACGTTGTTCGGGGGTCAGCCGTGCTCGACTGCGGATGCCAGGCCCTATGGCGTGGCTCACCGGCTGGCCTGCCCTGACCTCAGTGCTCTTGACTCGCACACAACAGCCACGAGTGGCCGCTGGCCGCCCGCAGCACCGCGCTGCATTTGGGGTCCCCACTGGTGTTGGACCTGCCTGCTCACAGATGTATATCCAGGCCGGGTCAGTGGACGGCCTGCCCCCTGGGCCCCTGGCCCGTAGAGACCGTACGCCCTCCTGTCCGCTCCCAGAGCCCTCCCACCGGGCGTCAGGCTGCTGTCTGCCCCGGGCCAGACACTGACTCCAAAGGCCGAGGCCCCTCTGTGTCTCCTCCCTGCTGGGCCAGAACGGAGCAGGCCCACGTCCTCCGCACTCCTGCCCTGGTGGCTCAGGTGCCGACAGCCCGGCCCTGCACGCGTCCCCGTCAGCCTCCACCCGCGAGAGCTGTGCCCTGAGTTGGGCGTCTTGGTGGGATTCTTCTGTGAAGCTGACACTCTCCTCGTCAGCCTCAGCTGTGTGGTTCACTGAGCCGTGCTTTGGGCAGAACCGTGGAGTTAATGCTTAATTACTCCCCTTTAGTCACCTTGTCCGTTTGCTCCTTCCTGAAAAGCCTCTGGAAACATCACAGATAGGCAGGTGTGCTGTGGTCTTCTGCTACTGTGTGTGTCTGAGAATCTCCAGAAAACGTTCAGAAGTGAAGTGTGCCACCATCTCAGTTTCTGCTCCTGACATCTTAAAGTCTGATGTATTTTTAGTTTGACTTCTTCGGGGAAAGTTTCAGAAAAGGATGTTTTATCTAACATTTGATCATATTTCCAACACTACTGTATGAGTTTCTAGGCGAGTTACATGTCAGATAAAATAATACTTTCCCAGTTACAAACGTCTCAGGATATTTGTATAATCAGAATATGGAGCCATATTTCAAGGCCTGATATGAAATTTATAATAATCTGTTTTAATTGATGAGCTGCTGTTGGCATAGGTCGCCCCCTCCCCCCCCGCCCCAGCCCCGCAGTCTTTCAGTCTGAGCCCCCGCTGAGGTGCCAATGGCGGGCCTGTCTGCTGGGCGTGGTGCCGGCTGCGCCGGGCCGTGCTGACCGCCCGGCTCCGCAGGTACAAGGAGGAGGCGCAGCTGTACAGGGACGAGCATCTGCGGGACCGGCAGCACCCACACTGCTATGTGCAGTACATGGTCGCCATCGTCAACAACTGCCAGACCTTCAAGTGAGCCGTGGGCGTGGGCGGGCGCGCAGGGGTGGTGGCAGCCGGCGGGCGCCTCACGGCACCCTGTCTGTCTCCTGCAGAGAGTCCATAGTCAGTTTAAAAAGGAAGTATCTGAAGCACGAGGCGGAAGAAGGCGTGTCTCTGAGCCAGCCGAGCATGGATGGGGTTTTGGATGTCATTGCCAAAGAGGGCTGCGGCAGCCTGCTGGAGGAAGTCTTCCTGGACCTGGAGGTGGGCGCCCTCTCCCCCACCCCGCGCTGGGCCCTCCCGACACGGTGTCGCATAGACACGCTTCCAGAAAGTGTCCCATCGGTTTTGGGGTGGGAGCTGGTAGTGTTCACTGGCCAGTACTGGACTGAGCCGAGCACGGCGCATAGTCAGGAGTGAGGCCCAGGCAGGTCACCTCAGAGGCGTGGAGTGTGACGAGCATGTGAGTTTACATGGAAATGGCTCATGTTATACAGGGACGGCAGGAACGAGGGTGTACTGAAAAGCAGAGTCATGATGTCTTGGGTCCTGCAGGGAGGAGCTCCTGGGGTTATGGGCAAGATATTTCATGATATCTGTCTCAAAAATGGTTAAAAAACAAATGAACTGTTTAAAAAGACAACATAATAGAGAAACAGACAAAGGACATGAGTAATATTTCACAGGAAAGGGAGTGATCTATGTCCTGAGTAGGAGACAGAACGCCCAGTCTTGCCGATCTTCTAAGAAAAGCAGATTAAGACGATGTTTGTGTTGCTTACCGGGATGGCATGAATTAAGAACATTTCTACCACACAGTGACAGGGCTTGAGGAAAAAAAGAGACTCTTGTATTCTTTGCAGCACTGTGAATTGGTGCGGTTTGGGGAGCATTTGGTATAAGTGTTGGAGGCAGCAGTCATGAGGGTTGTAATTTGCTACCTTTTGACTGAGCAGTTCTGGTTTGGGGATTTCACCTGCAGAAACATACAGATTCACCGCAGCTTTCTTTGTAATTGAAAAATGAGACATTTTAAATCTCCATCAGAATTGAGTACATACGTTACAGCGCATCCACACAATAAATAGATGTAGTCAGTTCAGGTGAAACGTTCACACACAGATGCCTCCATCGGGTGTAGGCTAAGTCTCGTGTGGGTAGTGTGTGTGTGTGCAGTTTCTGCACGAGTGTGGCGGTCATGATCACAGCCTCAGGCAGGCGTGTGAAGGTGGACTCCTGGCTCCCCCTCCCCTCTCCCCGTGACGGGCCGGCACGAGGGTGTGTCCTGTGGTTTCTGCTTCCAGCAACATCTCAATGAACTGATGACAAAGAAGTGGCTGTTAGGGTCGAACGCTGTGGACATCATCTGTGTCACTGTGGAAGACTATTTCAATGATTTTGCCAAAATTAAGAAGCCGTATAGAAAGGTAAGAAAGAGCAAGGGCCCCCATGTGGTCTCAGTCCCCAGGCATCTCCTGTAGAATCTGGTGTCATTAGCTCTCAGGGTGAGAATTCAGGGGTGGTTTTGTGCCCCAAGCAGGTTGGAGACACTGGTGTCTCAAGGTGGAGGGCGTGGAGGTGACAGGGCGTCCATCGTGCTGCCCAGGGTCACACCGCATGGCTGCAGGCCCAGAGCCCCATGGCAGTGGGGCCGAGCAAGGGTGGGGCACCAGCCACGGCTCTGACGAGAGGCCGGGAGCCGCTGCACGTCTGTGCTCTGGGCCCAGTGGGCAGCGATCAGCACAGGGCTCACCAGTCCTTCCGGACCCCGTGAGATGCCCCCGTCCCCATTCAGGGGTCAGGCAGCCGCTGGGGAAGCTCAGGGATAATCGTCAGGGCCTGGGGTGGTTTTTGCTGTTGTTGCTTTAAAATCAGGGTTTCTGTTTCTGCCTCGCGGAAGCACAAGTGCTTCGATACAGGGAGCTCAGGCCCAGACGCTCAGCGGCGGGTCTCCAGGCCCCCTCAGGGCCCCGTGGAGTTGCTCGTCGCGTCTGTGAACAGCATCGCCCTGCGGTTTCCTGTCTGGTCCTTGTGTCTTCGGATCTTCTCGTCTTGCTGCCCTGGGTGGGACCCCCAGGAAGGGGCGTCTTTGCCCCTTGAAAGTTTAAATTCTGAAAGTTTTGAATTTGAAAGTTTAAATTCTAACTCTGCCATCAGAGTAATGCAGGGAGAATCTGGTATTTTGGTTTTTTATTTTTTGTGTTTATTTAGGCTGCCCTGGGTCTTCACTGTGGCTCAAGGGCTCTAGACTCAGTAGTTGCCTGTGTTTAGCTGCAACATGTGGGATCTTAGTTCCCCGACCAGGAATCTAACCCAGGGCCCCTGAGCTGGGCACGAGGAGTCTTAACCACTGGACCTCGAGAGGAGTCTGTACCCTGATGGTCCCGTCTCAGTGTCGGGAGCTTCTGGTGGTTAGAGGTGGGACCATTTCGTTCAGTTTTGGATTTCTTGTTGCTTGTAGAGTTTTTGGTTCCACCTTTTGTTTTTTTGAACCTTCTGTGCTTTGATCTGACGGTGACGTGTAACGTGCTCAGCCTGGGCTTGTGGCTCGCCCTCTCCTGTGGGATTGTCTGCTCTGCTGAGAGCCTGGCCTCACCCGGGTCCCTGAGGGGCTGGGCGCCATCTCACTTTGTCTTGTTTGGGGCCCTTGGGGTCCCCCTCGCTTCGGTGCGGGGCAGGAACTTCCCGGCTTCCCTGGTAGAAGGGGCTTCTCGTGTCTCCAGGCCCTGATGCTGTGTGCCGTGTCAGCACTTTTGTGCTCACATGTCCACAGGTGACTTGCTTGAGGTCTTTCTGTCACTGAGCGTGGGCTCTACAGAGAACCACAGCCTTCTCCAAAATGCTCCCAGGGTCGTACTGTCTGCAGAGACCAGTGTAGAGGAGCCCTCTGAGCAGGGGTGTGAGGTGGGAGGGGCAGAGCAGGGGCCTGGCCAGAGCCCAGTCCTCCCATCAGCTCCACACTCCCCCTGAGCTGAGACGTGTGTGCAGGCCCGGCAGGGCGAGGAGACCAGCCCCAGTGTCCCCCCGGGCGGCCTGCGAGCCCCTGAAAGGGTCTCAGTCTGGCAGGCCCAGCTGCCGCCCACCGCCTTGCCCCTACAGGAAGCACTCGGCAGCGGGTTTGTGCCCAGAACATGTCGGGTGAGGCTGCAGGCAGGCGCCCCCATGGGCGCTTTATTCTAGGACAGGCCTGAGCCGCAGGGCGCCCGGTGGCGCCAGCTTCTGGCTGCGGCCCCGTGGCTGCTGCACCTGCCCTTTTCCCAGATGTGAAACAAGGTGAGCTTGCTGCCGTGCTAGATTCGAGTTCGTAAGAAAGCCTCAGAAGAGCTCAGTTTGTAGACACTGAAATCGTGTCACTGAGACGGGAAGGCTGACCGCGCCCCGTCCGCAGCGGATGATCGCCGAGGCGCACCGGCGCGCGGTGCAGGAGTACCTGCGGGCCGTCATGCAGAAGCGCATCTCCTTCCGCAGCGCCGAGGAGCGCAAGGACGGCGCGGAGCGCATGGTGCGCGAGGCCGAGCAGCTGCGCTTCCTCTTCCGCAAGCTGGCTTCCGTGAGTGTTCCGCCTCTTCCTGCCGGGACCTGCCTGGCCTGGGGGCAGGGGGCGGGGGCCGGGCGCTTAGTGTCCCCGTCCGTCAGAGGGCTCAGGCTGCCCCGCTGCCCCTTCCCGAGCCCTCTCTGGGGAGCAAGTCCTGAGGGGTTGCCGTGAAAGAGGCGGGTGCTGGGCGGAGCCCCGGGCACATGCACCACTCAACGCCCTGCCGTCCCGCAGGGCTTTGGCGAGGAGATGGACAGCTACTGTGACACCATCGTCGCTGTCGCGGAGGTCATCAAGCTCACGGACCCCTCTCTGCTCTACCTGGAGGTCTCGACTCTGGTCAGCAAGTACCCGGACATCAGGTGCCAGCAGAGTCTCTCCTGAAGTCGCTGGGGAGGGCAAGGGTCCCAGGCGTTCGTTAGGTGGGAGCCCCTGCGGCGGGGGGAGTGCGGCGGCTCTGGGCCTCCATGAGGACCCTGAGGCCTGCAGATGGCAACGTGGGCAGAGCATGCTTCAGAGACCATAGTGAGGCGCTCGAGTCACCGTGCTGGGCGTCCCTGGGCGTGGTGTGCCAGGGGGAAGGTAGCCAAGCAGACAGGTTTCTGGATGCTCATCCTGTGCTGTCTCCGGGCCCTCCTCTGTGCCAGTTGCGGGGGGAGGGAGGGAGGGGCTCCCCTGCGGCTGCACCCTGACGCCCCCTTGCCCCCAGGGACGACCACATCGGGGCACTGCTGGCCATGCGGGGGGACGCCAGCCGGGACATGAAGCAGACCATCATCGAGACACTGGAGCAGGGCCCGGCCCAGGCCAGTCCCGACTACGTGCCCATTTTCAAGGATATCGTGGTTCCCAGCCTCAACGTGGCCAAGCTCCTCAAGTAGCCAGTGTGACCCCGGCCTCAGACTGCCGCGCCTCAGAAGGCACACCCCTCCCCACCCCCAACCCTGTGTGCACACTTCAAAACTGTTGCTCGACAAAAACGCTGAACTGCTGTCAGGGACTGACAGCTTCCTGCCACCACCTCACCGGTGATGACCTTGTGATGACCTTGCAGACCTGCCCAAAAGCCACTTCCGGGTTTCAGATGCTTGAGGTCAAGGTCAGGCCTCCCCGGGAGCAGACCTGCCAGCAGGCAATGTGGTGGGTGTGGTAGGTGAACCCGCAGGCAGGTGGATGATGCCAAGAGCGCCCACGAGTTACTCTTGCACACCCAGCGGATTATAGGCCTGCACCTGAGGGAACAGGGAGCCCTGGGCGAAGTCTCGACTCCGACGCCACCCTGCTGGACACGGCTCTTGGCGCCGCACTCCGAGGTGGCTGCGGGATGGCTCCAGCGCTCGCCCCTGCTCCTCGCAGACAGTGTGTGGGTGCTGGGCTGCTCTGAGGGCCCCGTCCTTCCTCACCCGTCTAGAACCAGAGCGCCTGCCCCGCTGTTTCCTCCTCACGCGAGGCAGAAAATTCACATGGAGGACTCTTTTCTCAGAGGAGTTACATACAACCTTGGAGACGTGAGAGATGGTTCTCACAGCCGATCCTGGTGGGAGGACTCTCTTTTTGGAGGATTCACAGCCTAGCTGGAGACGTGAGAGATGGTTCTCACAGCCGATCCTGGTGGGAGGACTCTTTGGA
>NW_024070204.1:227562-235434 GCF_014754425.2 Oryx dammah
GTGAGAGATGGTTCTCACAGCCGATCCTGGTGGGAGGACTCTTTGGAGGATTCACAGCCTAGATGGAGATGTGAGAGGCAGTTCTCACTGCTGATCGTGGTGGGAGGACTCTCTTTGGAGGATTCACAGCCTAGATGGAGACGTGAGAGGCGTTTCTCACAGCTGACCCTGGCACAGGAGAGGCATGGCCGCCTCCCAGGCTTCCTGCGAGCTGCTCTCCGCTAACACGGCAGTCCAGTCCAGCTCCTGCTTGACCAGACTGAGAGTCTAGGATTCAGTCGTGCATGGTTTCTGAGTTAGTAAAGCTGAGTGTTAGCAGTCATTAGTTGTTGCTCTTCATGATAATGAAAATACATTTGTTTTTCCACCTAATGAGAGAATTTTCACTCTGAGTTACTTCTTGAGTAAATACCCACGGTGACTGCAGATTGTGGCAGCTGACCCAAGTGACCGGCCCTGTGGTGCCCACCACACGCCTGCACCATGGTGGGTCCTGAGCTGAATGCTGGACACCACCACATTCTGAGGGCCAGGATGTGCTGGGTGGTGTAGTGGGGGCCGCGGCGGAGGGCCGCTCCTGGTGGGCGGGTGTGGTGTCCACACTGACGCCCAGGGAAGGGGCATCTCCAGGTCACTCAGTGCAAGGCCCGCGGCACCTGTGCTGAAGGCCAGCATCTGCCCCTTGCTCAGGCCCCATGTGCCTGTTGGAGGAAGTGGGTTCAACGCTGGGCAGCCTGGGCTCACGGTGGGAGTTGACTTCACAGACACATGGAGTCTTGGCATTGTTTGTAGAAACACTGCTGTTCAGTGGAAGCACATCTTTCAGTTCGGGAAATTTCTGGCTCAGGTTTATTCAGCAGGCTTCCAAAACACCGGGAGAAGGGTCCTCACCCCACGTGCTCGCCACACTGCCTGCGGTGCTGTCCCTTGCACCTGCCTCAGGCAATCTGCACTCCCCTAATGAGGACACGGAGGCAGACCCTGGCAGCAGGGCTGGGTTTCTTCCTCTGCTGAGGACCTCAGTCAGGGCTGGTGGGCAGCACAGGTGTCCAGCTGCCCTGAGGCCCTCCTGCATGGGAAGAGGCTAAGCAGACATGACTGTCCTGACAAGGTGATGTCCGGTGAAGACAGGGTTGTGGTGAGGCTTCTGCCAGCCCAGGACCACCAGAGGCCGCAGAGGCCGGAGGACTCGCCTACAGGGCTCAGAGGGCGCAGCCCTGGCCCCCCGGCCCTGATTGCCAACTCCAGCAATAAGTGTTGTGTTTTGGGGCGGGGGTCAGCTGCAGGAAAGAGCCCCCTCCTTGCTGGAGACTATGCTTTCCATCAACATGGAAAGGGCTGTAATTACTGAGTCCTCTTAGAATGTCTATGGCCTAGATTTTGACTTGCTATAGTGTTTTTTTAAATTAACTTCTTTTTTATTGAAGGATAATTGCTTTACAGAATTTTGCTGTTGTCTGTCAAACCTCAATATGAATCAGCCTTAGTTACATGTATGTCCCCTCCCTTTTGAAACTCCCTCCGATCTCCTTCCCCCAGCTCACCCCTTTAGGTTGATACAGAGTCCCGTTTGAGTTTCCTGAGCCATGCAGCACATTGTTAGCTTCTTTATACAATAAAATTTCAGTGGACTTCCTGGTGGTCTAGTGGTTAGGAATCGACCTTCCAATGCAGGGGATGTGGGTTCAGTCCCTGGTCAGGATAGTAAGCGACAGAGCAGCTAAAGGCCTCGCAGCAGCGAAAGATCCTGTGTGCCATAACTGGGACTCAATGCAGGCGAAAATAAATAATTACAATAAAGTTAGAAAATTCAACTATTAAAAGGTGTGTCTCTGACAGGGAGGCCTGGAGGGTGACCCACTGGAGAAGACTGCCAGCCCTGGGCGGCTCCACCTGGGGGCTGGGATCCACTGACATTTAGGGCCAGGTCTGCCCACAGTGGCCACAAGACTGGAAAAGTCAGTTTTCATTTCAGTCCCAAAGAAAGGCAATGCCAAAGAATGCTCAAACTACTGCACAGTTGCACTCATCTCACACGCTAGTAAAGTAATGCTCAAAATTCTCCAAGCCAGGTTTCAACAGTACATGAACCATAAACTCCCAGATGTTCAAACTGGATTTAAAAAAGGCAGAGGAACCAGAGATCAAATTTGCACTATCTGCTGAATCATCAAAAAACCGAGAGTTCCGGAAAAACATCTGCTTTATTGACTATGCCAAAGCCTTTGACTATGTGGATCACAACAAACTGGAAAATTCTTCAAGAAATGGGAATACCAGACCACCTTACTTGTCTCCTGAGAAATCTGTATGTAAGTCAAGAAACGACAAAGAGCTTCACGACCCAAATAATCACGATGGTGTAATCACTCACCTAGAGCCAGACATCCTGGAATGTGAAGTCAAGTGGGCCTTAGAAAGCATCATTACGAACAAAGCTAGTGGAGGTGATGGAATTCCAGTGGAGCTGTTTCAAATCCTGAAAGACGACGCTGTGAAAGTGCTGCACTCAACATGCCAGCAAATTTGGAAAACTCAGCAGTCCCCACAGGACTGGAAAAGGTCAGTTTTCATTCCAATCCCAAAGAAAGGCAATGCCAAAGAATGCCCAAACTACCGCAGAATTGCACTCATCTCACACGCTAGTAAAGTAATGCTCAAAATTCTCCAAGCCAGGCTTCAGCAATACGTGAACCATGAACTTCCAGATGTTCAAGCTGGATTTAGAAAAGGCAGAGGAACCAGAGATCAAATTGCCAACATCCACTGGATCATGGAAAAAGCAAGAGAGTTCCAGAAAAACATCTATTTCTGCTTTATTGACTATGGCAAAGCCTTTGACTGTGTGGATCACAATAAACTGTGGAAAATTCTTCAAGAGATGGGAATACCAGACCACCTGACCTGCCGCTTGAGAAACCTATATGCAGGTCAGGAAGCAACAGTTGGAAGTGGACATGGAACAGCAGACTGGTTCCAAATAGGAAAAGGAGTATGTCAAGGCTGTGTGTTGTCACCTTGCTTATTTAACTTCTATGCAGAGTACATCATGAGAAGCACTGGGCTGTAAGAAGCACAAGCTGGAATCAAGATTGCCAGGAGAAATATCAATAACCTCAGATATGCAGATGACACCACCCTTATGGCAGAAAGTGAAGAGCTAAAAAGCCTCTTGATGAAAGAGGAGAGTGAAAACGTTGGCTTAAAGCTCAACATTCAGAAAACTAAGATCATGGCATCTGGTCCCATCACTTCATGGGAAATAGGTGGGGGAAAAGTGTCAAACTTTATTTTGGGGGGCTCCACAATCACTGCAGATGGTGATTGCAGCCATGAAATTAAAAGACACTTACTCCTTGGAAGGAAAGTTATGACCAACCTAGATAGCATATTCAAAAGCAGAGACATTACTTTGCCAACAAAGGTCCATCTAGTCAAGGCTGTGGTTTTTCCAGTGGTCATGTATGGATGTGAGAGTTGGACTGTGAAGAAGGCTGAGCGCCGAAGAATCGATGCTTGTGAACTGTGGTGTTGGAGAAGACTCTTGAGAGTCCCTTGGACTGCAAGGAGATCCAACCAGTCCATTCTAAAAGAGATCAGTCCTGGTTGTTCTTTGGAAGGAATGATGCTAAAGCTGAAACTCCAGTACTTTGGCCACCTCATGGGAAGAGTTGACTCATTGGAAAAGACCCTGATGCTGGGAGGGATTGGGGGCAGGAGGAGAAGAGGACAACAGGATGAGATGGCTGGATGGCATCACCGACTCAATGGACGTGAGTTTGAGTGAACTCCGGGAGTTGGTGATGGACAGGGAGGCCTGGTGTGCTGCAGTTCATGGGGTCAAAAAGAGTCAGACATGACTGAGCGACTGAACTGAACTGATGCAAATTACACCACCCTTATGGCAGAAAGTGAAGAACAACTAAAGAGCCTCTTGATGAAAGGGAAAGAGGAGGAAAAAAAGCTGGCTTAAAACTCAACATTCAGAAAACTAAGATCATGGCATCCGGTCCCATCACTTCATGGCAAACAGATGGGGAAACAATGGAAACAGTGAGACTTTATTTTCTTGGGCTCCAAAATCACTGCAGATGGTGACTTCAGCCATGAAATTAAAAGACGCTTGCTCCTTGGAAGAAAAGCTATGACCAACCTAGACAGCATATTAAAAAACAGAAACATTAGTTTACCAACAGGTTCATCTAGTCAAAGCTATGGTTTTTCCAGTAGTCACATATGAATGTAAGAGTTGGACTGTAAAGAAAGCTGAGCGCCGAAGAATTGATGCTTTTGAACTGTGTGGTGTTGGAGAAGACTCTTGAGAATCCCTTGGGTTCCAAGGAGATCCTTCCAGTCCAATCTAAAGGCAATCAGTCCTGAATATTCATTGGAAGGACTGATGCTGAAGCTGAAACTCCAATACTTCAATAATTTGGCCACCTGATGCAAAGAACTGACTCATTGGAAAAGACCCTGATGCTGGGAAAGACTGAAGACAAGGGGACGACAGGATGAGATGGTTGGATGGCATCACCAACTCGATGGACATGAGTTTGAGCAAACTCCGGGAGTTGTTGGTGGACAGGGAGGCCTGGTGCGCTGCAGTCCATGGGGTGGCAAAGAGTTTGACATGACTGAGTGATTGAACTGAACTGCCCACACTAGGGTCTTTCCCACCAGCCTTGTCCCCTGAGCTCTGGACCCAGCTGTGCCCACCTGCCCCTCCAGCCCCAGGCCTGCGCCCTCTGGGCCCCTCTGGTGTGGCAGGCAGTGATGGTGGCCACCATCTCTGTGGGGGGTGTGGGGTGGGAGCGGGTTCCCAGGGCTCAGGCTCTGCCCACAGGCTCTGCACCAGACCTGAGCCACACACACACACACAAAAACACACAGGCTCTGCCTGCAGGCTCTGCACCAGACCCGAGCCACACACACACGTATCCGGTGCTCAGCCTGTGCCCTCAGCCTCTGCACAGACCCTGAGCCTCACGTACACACACACACGCAGCCAAATGACCCTCATATACACACATACCCCACACACACACAGAGCCTGTGCCCTCAGCCTCTGCACTAACCCTGAGCCTCACGCGCACACACACATGCATCCACATGACCCTCACTCACACACACACACACGAGGTGCATCCATGTGAATTTTAGTGCCAGAATACTATGCCTGCAGGAGAGGCGGCCCCTCAAGACCTCTTTGATACGATCTCACTTGTAAACAAAGTTTTCACCCAAAGTGTCTTGTAATATTTTTAATAGACTTGATCAGGCTGCTGCAGGGTCTGTGGTGGGCTCCGCCCAGACACCGTTGACAGCACACAGGCAGTGCTTTAAGGCATGTGGTCATGATGAGGGTCACGCAGCTTGACACGGTTACATTCACAAAACCAGCATCCACAGTTTTCACCACTCATAATGTAAAATACATTCCCATTCCAGTTTCAATGAAATTCCTCCATTAAATCTCCTCTAACAATAGAAATCAGTAGTTCATTGAGCACCGCACTAAGATTATTTCCAAGAAAATGTAGAAGTGAGAGAATGACTCCTAAATTTGTGTACTTTATATCACAAAGTCGGCCAATGTTCAGTATTAAATAAATAAGAATCTTCCTAATAAAAAAATTTTACAACAGTTTCCCTAAGGAAATACATTCATAAGTTTGTTTACATTCTGTTTTACAATGACAAGAACAGCTCAGATTCTCATTTATGAAACGTGTCTACAGTACTACGGCTTATAACGCTGTGTCACAGACCAAACACAGTCTCTTGGGCTGGATGTCTCGCTGGAACCTCAGACACTGCTCAGCCTGTGCAGGTTGACAACAAGCAATGCCTGCTCTCCGCGGCACAGCTGGCCCAGGGGAGGTCGGCCACGCAGAAGTTCAGTGTCTACAGTGTCGAGTGGGTGTCTCAGCCTCTGGCCCTGCAGTGAGGAATCAGATCTGGGTCCAGCGGTCCAGGAGAGTTGTTAAGGCAGCTGGAGATGCTGGACAGCTGGGCTGTGGCGCCTGGACCAGCCCGCCTGCTCGGGACAAACCACCCCTGCAGGAGTGGATGGAGAATGTGCCTTCTGCCAGGCTTGTGGGACAGACAAAGGCTGGCTCGTGTGCTCAGAGAATGGGTCAAAGTGGCTGTGAATGTGAGAACAAGCATTGCAAACCATGTCACTCCTGTCCTGGTGACAGCTGAGCAAGAAACTCGGCTGGTGAGCAGGCCTGCACATCAGCCTACGGACCGTCCCTGGGTGACGTGGGCCACAGCCACCCTCCCTGCTGCTCCCCGCTTCTCAGCAGCTCAGTGTAGACTTTCCACCAGGGCCACTGGGGACCTGCGAATTGCCAGTCAGGGGGGGACGAGGGGGCTGCAAGGACACACACAGGATGTGGTCAGAGCACAGGGCACAAGTCCCTGAGCAGGGCTGAGCTGCTGCACAGAAGCTTCTGGGAGCCCCTGACCCTCTGCTCCTTGGCTGCCTTGCAAACCCTCCTGAGGAGCGGGTGAGCACTGAGGCCTCTGTCCAAGGCCACGTCCCTGAGCCCCTGAGGGTGGGGTGGGCGTGGTGGGGGAGGTCCAATCCCCTTCATCCCCTCTCTGTGGTGAGCAGACCCGGGGCCTCCAAGGGCCAGCTGTGACTCTAAAGAGGACTGCTTGCTGACAGGCCCACACGTCTGCTGGGGCTGTGTGGGCCTGCCCACTGGGTCACTGCAACCCCTAACCCAGCCTGGGCCGTCGTCCAGCATCAGGTGAGGCAGCTCAGGCCACAGACCAGGGGCTTGGGGAAGTTTGGAGCCTGGTGCCCAGAGGCCCCCATTCTGAGGCTGGGTCTGTGCAGGGTGAGCAAGCATCAGGCTCTGGAAATCTGAACACGAAAATGACAAGCAAACACAAGATGCTTCTGCAGCCATGCCTACGGTCCCTAAGGTGACAGGTGGTTCAAAGACCTGGTGAGTGTTCACATCCCACCCTGGGGCTGACAGTCCAGGGGGCGCTTTGGGAGAGGCCAGCCTGGGTGGGTATCACGGTGTGCAAGTCTCATCTGGTTTTGGTCGTTTCCCCAGCAGAGCTGATGAGAATGGACACAGGTGGCAGGAACTGAAGCACGAATTGTCCCTGAGTCAGGGGTGACCATGGAAACGCAATACACAGATACCGGCTGAGCTCAAATCCAGGACAGGTGGACAGAGAGCCTGCAAGGGAGCCTCCCAGACGGTGGGGAAGGCTCACGCCCACTGCCCACCCGCAGCAGGCCTCTCCACAGGAACCCCAGGGAATGCCTCGGCTCAGATCTTGCAGCTCATTTGGTCCCAAGTTCAGCCCCTGTACATCCCAGCACTTAACCGGATCGGTGAGTGTCCAGGGCTACTCTAGGTCACCAGAAGACCCCTTGGGAGTGAGGCCACGGAGGGCACAACCCTAAGAAAATACGGCCATGCGAGCAGACCCCCAGATGGGCCGCTGTGGCGGGAGTGGAGACCATGCGTGGGGGCGGGCAGTGACGGTGGCTCAGCTGGGAGGGGCAGGTGGAAACCCCTAAGAGGCGAGGTCGTGAGGGTCGAGGTCATCCCCTGGGGAGAGGTAAAGGGTGCAGATCCTAGGAGGGTGGCCGTGATGGGGGCAGAGACCCCCGGAATCCGCGGCTGTGGCGGAGTGGAGCCCCCCGGGGTGCGCGGCCGTGGCGGAGTGGAGCCCCCCGGGGTGCGCGGCCGTGGCGGAGTGGAGCCCCCCGGGGTGCGCGGCCGTGGCGGAGTGGAGCCCCCCGGGGTGCGCGGCCGTGGCGGAGTGGAGCCCCCCGGGGTGCGCGGCCGTGGCGGAGTGGAGCCCCCCGGGGTGCGCGGCCGTGGCGGAGTGGAGCCCCCC